>NW_022111373.1:56496813-56503684 GCF_000313985.2 Echinops telfairi
TGAGCCTTGCCAGCTGAAGCAGGGAACTGGCGAAGGCAGCTGTGTCCTGGTCCGACCATCAGAGAGCAAAAGACCCAAGAGCTAGAAGAGCAAGGCTCACCGAGCCATTTATCTCTCTGCCTTTCAATTAATCTCACTTGTGTTTATCAGCCCAGTTGGCACAGTAAACCTGAACTATCTCATTGACCAAAAGCATAATTCGATTGGATCCATGCCTTTGTGGTCTTTGTGTCCATATGAAACAATTGCAGACACATGATGTCCTCGAAGTAACACCACTGATCTTCAACACTTTAAAGAGATCTCATTCATCAGATTGCCCAATGTAGTCTGTCATTTGATTTCTTGACTTGACCATGGTTCAAAAAAATTATATCTTTGACAGTTTAGAAATGTTCTCTGTTTTTCATGACGTTGCCCTGTTTTGAGGATTTTTGGTTCTTTTACATTGAGTTGTGATTTATACGAAAGGAAGCAGCCCTTGATCTCAAGTCCTCCTCATTTTCAGCAAGCAAGTTTGGGTCATCTGCATATAATACGTTGCTAATAAACCTTTCTCCAGTCATAATATTTCTTGGTCAAGCTTCTTGCGCTGAACAAGTATAGTGAACGCAACAACTATGACACATACCTTTTCTGATTTTCTCCATGCACGAGTCCCTTGTCTCCATGCAGGATTCCCTTGTGTCCATGCAGGATTCCCTTGTCTCCATGCAGGAGTCCCTTGTTCTTGTCCCAGGTTCAGCAAGAGCGCAAGGGTGTGCTTTGGACTTTCCATTCTTTGCAATGTTTTCCATCATTTGCTATGCGTTACATAGTTGAAGACCTTAGAATAGTCTTTAAAATACCAGAAAACATCTTTCTGGAATTCTCAGCTTGCAGCCAAGATCTTTCTGACATCAGTCATGAAATCCTTCATGCTAAGCCATCTTCTGAATCCACCTTGAATTCCGGAAACTCTGTGTTGATGTACTGATGCAATTATTGTTAAATGATCTTCAGCAAAATACTACTTGCATGTGAAAGTGTTGTTGTTCGATAATTTGTGTGTTCAGTTAGGTTACCTTTCTTTGGAATGGGCATGGAGGGAGACCACTGCCAGTCCATAGCCCAGGTATTGGACTTCCAAGTTTCTTGGCATAGACCAGTGAGTGCTTCCAGGGCTTTATCAGCTTATTGAAGTATTTCTATTGGCGGTCTGTCTATTCCTGGAGCTTTATACTTTTTTGTGCCTTCAGCACAGTTTGAATTTCTTCCTAGAACTAGAAATGGTAGAATTTCTACCAATTCTCATTGGCATAGTGACTATTCCTTCTATCTTCTTTAAAGTTTTACTGCCATATAATTATATTGTCATCTAATTCAGAGAAGCACTGAAGTGTCGTGGTTATGAGTTTGGCTGCTAGCTACAAAGCCAGCAGTGTGAAGCCGCCAGCTGTTCAGCAGGAGAAAGAGGGGACTTTCTCCTACGGGAAAGAGTTACAATGTGGGAAACCAGCAGAGGCAGTTCTATTTTGTCCCATAAGTTTGGTAAGAATTAGCATCGACCCAAGGGCAGTGAGTTTTGACTTTATAATTCACCTACCATATTTAGATCTCCTTTTGATGCTTCCCACATCACTCAATATTTTATCCATAAAATCCTTCAACATTGCCATCTAAGGCCAGAATTTTTACTTCAGTCCTATCAGCTTGAAATGTGCTGAGTGTGGGGTTTGTATGTGTGTGTGTGGCTAACTCCAGGTTTTTGCACACCTCATTATCACACTTTACCTTGTCTACTAGAGCTGCCCTTTGAAATTTTTGGTTCAGACCTTTTACTTCATCATTTTCCCCACATTTGCTTTAGCTACTCTAGGATCGAGAGCCAGTTTTGAAACTGGAGAACTCAGTCAATCTTACAAAGATATGTATTTAATATCATCATTGTTATAAGGAAAAACTTATAAGAAGATTCATTGCGCTTTATACATCAGTAACAAACTTTGAGTATGAAGAGGTCAACGATGGGAATAGGAACAGGTAGAGGGGAGGGGTGGGGTGGGAACAGGGAAAGGAGAGGGACAGGACAGGGGTGGGAACAGGGAGAGAGGGGGGATGGGTAGACAAAAACAAGAGGAAAGTTTGCCAGGTTTAAATCAACAAATATCATGGTTGATTTCATTTCTTGAGATAAGCTATATATATGGAGTTATGTGTGTGTATATATATACAGCTATATATATGTGTGTATATATTTGTATATGTGTATTTATATGTATGTTTCTGTAAACTCAAGCCCCTGCTCTTAAAAAAAAAATCACTCCAGATTTCTTATCCCTCAAGCCTAAATAGTGGTTTGAATAGCTAAAGAGAGAGAGAGAGAGAGGAGAAAAGTATGAATGGATATCCCCCCAAAACTGGATTTTCCCCACAAAGCTGTATATTTAATTTTTTTTTTTACAAAACCACCTAATCACCTTAAAAGTACTTTCCATTGCATTTAATACATTTGTTAAATCTGCAATTCCATTCTTGAAAACCTTTTCAAACCCTTCTCTTTGGATGGCTGACAGCACCTCCCTCGTTTGTTTGTTTCTCCTCTTCGCCTCTTCTATGTCATCAAATCGCTTTCCTTTCTGCACTCACAGAAACAAAAATCAATCATACGGAGTGAGGTCAGGTGAGTAAGGTGTGAGGGACGAGAGAAGTATGCTGTTTTTTGCCAAAAACTGGCTCACTGAGATGACTGTGTAAGCAGGTGCATTGTCATGGTGGTAAAACCAATCCCCCATCTGCCACAAATCAGGCCTTGTTTGTTTCAATCTTTTCAGAACTTCTAAATAGAAAGCTTGTTTAACACTCTGGCCTGGTGGAACCAACTCCAAATGTACTATGAGTTGACAATTTTGTCCATTCTGGAAGTTGACAGATGTCCAGAACAAGGTTTATCAATTTCACCTTGTTTGAAAAGAGAAAACACTCTTCGACTTGAGATTTTTCCATAGCAGTGTCCCTGTAAGTGTGTTCAACCTCACAACAGTTTCTGTGACATTTTTCCTGAGCAGAAAACAAAATTTCACAGCCGTATGCTGTTCTATTAAATTGGCCATCACAAAAAATGAGGTTCGAGCAAAACTATTTTTATGAAAATATTTACTGTGATCACAGAGTACCTTCCCAGAGAATGCCACTGGATGCACTAACTCAGAACAAGTGGCTAAATGCTTACCTAGCAGGAAAAAATGCATACTACAAAAGATATGCCCAGTAGAGCTTTTTTCCTTTTGGGGGGCAGGGGGGAACTCCGTTATAAAATGGAAATAGACTTGGAGTCTGTAGTGACAAACAAGTTCATATCAAACAAACAAATCAAAATTCAGACATCCACATGGGTGCTTTCTTTCTTTCCCGTGTTTTTAATGACCTTTTGTTTTCTTCAGGTATGATGTTCCTGCTGTCATTCCACAACTACCCATAGTTGGAGGTTTTTCCTTGAAACATCCATTCTTGGAATCCGAGATTGCCATGCTTTGAGAGTCTAAATTAGACACTTGATGAGGCTATATAAAGGAGAACCTAGAAATGGATTTAAAATCTATAGTCAATGACCCACACATATTACACTATTCAAGCTGCCCCAGGTGTGCCTCAGATGTTCATGTGATTCCAGTTGAGGATCTTGAGATCACAGAGAATGATAGTGAACAAAAGTCATGCTCACTGTTTGAGGCATCAAGTGTTCTTAGACATATGTGGCTCTTTTAAAAGGAGCTCTAAAGGTTTTGAAATACAGATGGTAATTTAGCAAATTATCAATAATTATAGTCTGAATATTAATGTGAACTGTAATATAGCCTCAATTTCCAGAATAGCACTCTTTAACTCTAAGGCTATTTAATACTTTTTTAAAAATTAAATATAGGTTGAATTTTATTTATGAAACAATAAAAAAGAAATCTTGCCTGTTTCAATTGGCATACCTACCAGATATTTCATGAATAAAAATTATAGGAATAATAAAGAAACACACAAATATAAATGTAAGTATGTTAACCTTTAGGACAAATAATATTTGACAAAATAAATTATATTTCATTAAAATCTCACTAATTTTTACACAAGAAGCTTGTTTTTCATTTGTAGAACAAATATATTCATAATTCATGAATCATATATTTGGATGGTCTATGTTTTAAAATATACATTAGAATTATATATGAATCAAATGTAAAAATTCCTGATTATCCTATGAAAAATTTTGTGGTCACAATTCTATTACTATGTTGTTGTTAGAATTATGGTTAACATCTTCTAAAGGGAGGAGGTTCATGCTAAATTGATAGAATACAGCTAATTTATTTTGACATGTATTTTAATGTAAAATTAACAAGACTTTGATGATTCCCATTATGTACTATATCTAGGAGGTATAGAGAAGAAGTGAAGTGGGATACATAATTGTGTTTTATGTTTTTAACTTCTAACACTAAAAGAAAATTTGTAAGATTTATTGCAATTTTATAATTACCTGAATGAAAAGAATCCAAATTTAGTTGTGGATAGAACTAATGGTGTAATTTTTTGCACAACCTTCTCCTTACTTCAACATGCCACCCCCCAAAAAACTTGGGAATTTGAGTTTCTTATTTCGTGTTCATTTACATTTGTTTTATGTTATTTATAATGCATTTGGAAAAGCTGTGACTTTTGACAGTTGAAAATGAACCAAGAGAAAGAGGAAAGAGGATGCTACATTTAGAAACATGAATTTAATTCTATGTAAACACAAGTAACACTCAAATTCACATAATTTTTCATAGTAAAATTTTGAACATTGGAGTTTCTACTTATCAATAAATATGTATATTCATCACATTTGTCTCTTTAAAGGTTCAATAATTACCTTAATATCCATCTTATCATTTTAAATTAAGACTAATTCAAAAATCATGGTGATTATTTTCTTAAGAAGCTAAAGACGTTATCCCTGATAGAATAAAAACCTTTTGACTTGACCAATATTTTATATTTAAATTTGTGAGGCTGAGGTTTCAGATATGGCGACTCTACACTCTTCATCTTGACATGAGGGTGAGACATTAAGTCAAGATGACCCCCCAATACCAGACAGAACCTTCCTGAAGTAATAGGGTGTTTTTAACCATTTGCCATGATGACTATGGCAATGAAAGAACCGGCAGAGTAAATTCCACCAAATGAATTTACATAATTCAAACCACCTTATTTATAGTATGCTTAAAAGACCATCTTGCTTCATTTTATCTTATGATGATATAAAAATCAAAACCATTGTGATTTAGTTGATTCTGACTCATGTAACAAAGTACAATTGACCCGTATGGTTTTTAAGATTGTACTCTGACTCACTCACTCTCTCACTCTCACTCACTCACTAACTCTCTTACTCTCTCACTCACTTACTCATTCACTCACTCACTCCTTCACTCTCTAACTCACTTACTCACTCTCTCACTCACTCTCCACTCACTCACTCTCTCACCCTCTCACTCACTCACTCACTATCTCACTCACTCTCTCACTCACTGACTCACTCACTCTCAAAAAAAAAAAAAAGATTGTACTCTGTATTGAAGATGTAAGACCAGAATGCACCTCCGAATAGAGGATTGTAAGACTTTGTCTCACATCTGTGAATATTTTATCAGGATAGACCAGTCCCTGGAAAAGGGACTGGTCTTGGAAAATAGAAGGCCAGCACCAAAGAGGGTGCCTGCGAAGAGATCACAACAATGTCAGGCTGGCCTAGGAGTAAGCATTGTTCCCTCTCTTGTACATAATCTCCCCATGAGTTGGAACTGACTGGATAGCACATAACAACGATCTTTATGGAAACAGACTGCACATCTTTCTGCTCCCAAACTTTTGATTAACAGCCTAGTGCTTTAACCACTGTGCCATACTACATATAAATATATAGCTATTGGATTAATAATGTTCACTATACAATTTGTTCTGAATTGTAAATGAATATCTTTAACTGAATATAAATCTATCTGTTCTTTGGTGCATAACCTATAAGTTCATCAAAAAATAATCATACTACATAGTCTTTTAAAGATTTAAAACTAATAAAAAGAGCCTGACCTAAGTCTCGATGAACACCTTTGAAAAAAAATTAATTAATGTATGCAAGCTTCTTATATAATGAACTCTATTTTTAAAAGTTAATTCTAAGTCAAAATGCATTTCAAAGGTCTAATTTTCATTTTCTTTTGTTTTCTTATATGGCCTGTGCAACATTGAAATATGAATAGAAGCATATGTAAATGCACATATATATGCACATATACACCTGTGTTTTCATTGAAAGAGTATCTTATATTTGACCATTTTAACTAACTCCTTAGGAATACTGGGAATTTTTTATGAATTACAAATTAAGTGCAAGAATACTGTTGGAACAACAACAAAACAGGGAGAGTAGGGACCAGAAAGCGATAGTCCTGAGGGAAACCGACAGCATCTATAAGCCCTGTGCTAATTTAAAATTGTGGAGTGTGTTGTGGGGGTTGGGGGCTGGGGAATAAAGAAATGGAGATATTGTGAAAGTAGGGAAACATTGCCTCTAGGGTAAGAAAGGAGAAGAAACAGGCATAAAATTTTAAAGGACGCTAGAAATGTACTCAGATGCCAAAGGAAATCTGTGGGAGAATTATTGGATTCCCAGCATGAGAAATTTAAAGTTCAAATACAGCATCTCTATGCTTACTGAGTGATGTGCTAAATGAATAGGAGCTGCCTTTGTGTTTTCTCTATAGAAAAACAGATTCATCCTATATTCAGAAGTACACATAAACCCATACACCCTCACATATAACAGAATGATAAATTTATGATAGATCTAAAT
>NW_022111373.1:56504396-56506585 GCF_000313985.2 Echinops telfairi
TTTTATCCAACTTTAAATATAAGGATGCTGATATCTAATGATTATGAATTCCTGACAAATATAAAATATAATGTCCCATAAACCCACTGGCATCAAGTTGATTTGGACGCACAGCAAGCCTATTGGGCAGCATAGACACACAGAACTGTTTTATCTTTAGGAGCCAGTGTCTTAAACCATGCCTAAGAAAGTTATACCATCTCCTCTCCTCCACGTTATAATGTGATAAATTAAAACTCATCAACTTTATTTTCATAATGGATATAACCTGATGACATGTCATTATATATAAGCTGGTTCAGAGATTAGTAAAATTCTGTATAAATCAATCATTTTCAGCTTGTTATTATCAAGGGGCAAATTAAAGTCACATCAGCTAAAGGGAATTGACTTCTTCACAAGACCATTTTGAGTAGCTAGTATGCTGTGTTTTTCTGTATGATTCTTCCATAAATTTACCAGTTGAACGCTATCTGCTCTTCAACATAATCATAGTCTATAAGAAAGAAATAAAACAAAATTAAGAAGCTTAGAACTGATTTGTAGAAAAATGGGCGCCAGGCACTGGTGCCTCCAATGACTCTCGGTTCGAGTGTCTTGGAGTAAAATGATCTGTGCATACGTGGATTCAAGCTTGGGTTCAGGAAGGGTCAGGGGAGATGAGCAGGGGTATTTCCGAGGAATAACGATGATGAAGCTCTGGAGAGGTAAACTACAGTCCAGCGGTGTAAGGCTAGGAGCCCACCCCTATCTCCTCTTGGTGGAAGAGACTGCTTGATGCCAGGGAGCAAATCCTTGTCTTCAATTTCGTGTCATTGTGCCAGATGTGCCTCTCAGGGTTCGGTCTGAGTTTGTTCTGACAAAGAAAATGGTTCAGAAACAAATGATGCCCACTGCCTGACCATTTGGAGTAGCATACCTTCCCCAGGATATATCCCATTTTAAATAAATGAAGGAAAAGATCCGCATTTACTAGAGGTATCTCCTAGAAATCCTCCGAAGAAAACCCTGTGCTTTTTACAGTAAAAGAAAGATGAAGAAGGCTTCAGAAAATCCCTAGTCTGTCAGCTGTTCATATGATTTAGACAACAGATAAAAAAGAATGAATGAGCCATAGGTTTGGCCTTCCAGGTGGTTACTGATATTCCCCAAAGAGCTTGTTAACACAAAAGTACTGAGTTGTCAATGGGAGGACAATGTGAGTGAGAAATGTATACTCTTCTGCCTCCATTTCTTTTCTCTGTCTCATTAAACTAGTCCATCAGGGATTAAGATGCTTCTTAGCAACTCAGAGCTACAGACCACCTCCCAACCCTTTCTCACGTACCCAAGTGAATTGACATAAGGAATACAGAGTTTCTCTATGGAAATTATATAGAGAGGATTTCGATCCGAGATATACAGACTTGAATTAAATAAAGGCTAGCATAAATCATTTTACTGCATATATATGCATATACATAGAACTATTAAGGATCTTAGGGCTATATTGATGCAATATAAAATGAATGGACTTCAGTTGTTTGTATTAGCAAAATATAGAGAATGCAACATGGCAAAGATGTCAAAAATTGAGTGGAAATTTTTTATAGAGTCATGTTTATAAGTGTATAAGATAATTTTGAAATAATCAAGGACTCCACTAGATGCACTTTCTATAGATATACAATGTACTTCTCATTTATTTGTTTATTTGTTTTTGGTAAATAATAACATCTGTAGTGGGAGGGGGAGCTGATACCAAGGGCTCAAATAGAAAGTAGATGTTTAGAAAATGATGATGGCAACATATGTACACATATGTACAAATATGCTTGATACAATTGATGTATGCAATGTTATAAGAGCTGTAAGAGGCCCCAAAAATGATTTTTAAAATAATAATAATATCTGTATCATTTCTTTATAACATGTAAAACAGATAACCTCTAGAATGCTTGTAATGACCATTAAGTAATATATATAGTTATAGATACAGTTCAAATAAAATTTAAAATTTTTGCATCCATCATATAATACTGCCACTACTCTTCTCCAGTTTCACACATATGAAAACCAGAATCCCATGAACTTGAACTTGATTTCTCCATCTTTCCATAGCAAGCAAGTGAAGAGGCTGAAGAGGTGGTTTTCTAATCTATGAAATGTCACCTCAGAGCCCATTCATTTAAGAGCTACAATATTGTTTC
>NW_022111373.1:56508141-56510447 GCF_000313985.2 Echinops telfairi
GGGTGATAGTGGAACAGCCTGGTGAATTACGAGGTTCTTCATTGTGATTCGAAAGCACAGAAGGAACACCAAATTTGTGTCTGTAGATGATGAGTTAAATTTTGAAAAAGATAAGTTTTCTTTGTCTAAGGGGCATCTGAGAAGAGATGCCACTGGACAACTTAGGGCCTGGAGCTTCAAAGTGCGAGCTGAGCGGTTAAAAGGTATCAGATGTATGTAACGTGTTTGACCTGTCTAGAATTATAGACAGACAGCAGAGGAGAAGGCAATTGAACTCCACATGTACAGGAAGTAGGGCCAGGTTCTGTGCTGTGGGCATGTGGTGACTGGATGCAGTGTGGTGAGCAGAGATGGTTACTGACAGATTTTATTTATTAATTTATTTAGAATCACTAATGAGAGGTTTTTGTAGTATGTTCCAAATCAAAAGCTTTCCTGGAATGATCATATCAATCACATCCAATATATTTTCAAATCAGAACATCAGCATACTTATTAATGGATCATTCTCATGTGTTTAAAAAGGTTTTAAAGATTAATCTGAGGCAAAACATCACTTAAATCTTGTTTTTGAACTCAACAGCAGGGATAGCCGGGATTTTGTGTATATTGAATTCCTGGTTGGAGGACCCACAGAAGGGCTGCACAGTGCTGAAGACAAGAGTAAAGATCTGCCTTCTGCAAAGCCTCTGGATTTTAAAAGTTGGAAGCAAGTGGATTTTAGCTCCTCTATATTTCCAAATGAAAATCTTCCTTCTGATACAGAACATGTTTATGTGTAGTAAGTACTTTAGACCAGAATCAGAAAACTTTGTTGCTTATGTCAACACTGCTAAGTATGTAACCTTTCAGAAGTCACTATTGACTCTGAAATTTGTTTCCATTTCTAAAGAAAGAATAATATTGCGTACCTCTTTCCTAGACACTAGAAGATTCCATAAATAATTCACAATACTGTATAAGTACAGATAAATAAGAAATACAAGATATATAAGCTATCTTAAAGATACGTTTTTAAAGAAATCAACATTTCCTTAGGTGCGTACGTTTAAATTAAGCATGACTTCTTCAAATTTAATATTTCCTTAAGAAAAAATTATTGAGCATGTAGAAGCATCCCTTAGATTCTGTATTCAGCTTGTAAGCATATTCTAAAAGAAAATATATTCTACACTCCCAAAGAGAATGCCCAAGAACAAGTCAAGCAGTCACGCTGATCCTACCTTTTATATCAACAACAAGAGGAATAAACCTTAATGCTTTCAACCAGTTTTGAATGCAGGGAAGCAGCTGAGGCTTCGAATCTTCTTTCATCACCTCAGGGTGTGACATGATTATTCAGGAAAAATCAAATTGACTTTATAGCTTCGGAAAGATACATCTACAAAGAAAAGAACTGAAATGAAAAACTGTAAATTACAGTTCTCTACTTGAGCAAGCCAAATAATTCACCCTGGCCTCAGGAATATCTTCTGTTTCAGCGATGGCAACATGGTTTCCGTGGGGGGGAAATTAAAAGCTGACAGTAAGTGACTCTAGCTTAAGGGTTTCAGTATCCCTGTCATTGCGTTCATGTATGTATTCAGTATTTGTTAATCCCACATCATTTCATTTCAGAAGAATGCTGAGACATCATTTGAGAGACAGCGACTTCCTCATCATATACAATTTCCAGTTGCATCTGATACATTGTTGAGTGATCATTAAATCCATTTGTAATATATGTTTATTTAATCCGTACTTTCACCCATATATGTGAAAATAACATGAGCTGGTTACAACTCTGAATCTGATAGTGGACTAGGTGAAAATAAGTCCTGTTAGAAAACAGGTGCCTCTATTTTTACATTCTAAGCTTCATGTATTTTGAGTGTGTCAATAATAGTCATAGAGCTTCAGAGGAGAAACTAAGTTTTATCCTTGAATAGCAGGGAAGAAGCTCAATTAAAAATTCCCTCCCACAACACTTGTTGATTCAACTCAGAAGTCTTGAATTTCATAGGCATTTGCATCCATGAATAACTTCACTAAAAGAACACTGCTCTCTTCCATTTTCACAGTCACCTCTCGAAATTCTGAGTGATTTGCATGAGAAAAGTCTAAGGTACAGCCTCACATAATTTCACACTGCCCTCTAGAGGCATTATAAATGTCAGCAACTTTGCTCTTTCAGTGTGCTTTTATCACATTCTACTTCCATGCATCTGAAAGCACAATTCTTTGAAAACTCCACAAAACTATAATTTACAAAGATTTTTACAAGTTATATCCGTTTTATATTTTATGTGAGAGCATCAATTTTTTTT
>NW_022111373.1:56512170-56579527 GCF_000313985.2 Echinops telfairi
GGCTAGTCCTTTAGAACTGCTGACCTTGGGGTTAGCAGCCCTGATCATAACCCCTCCCTCACCAAGGATTCTCCTATCATTAAAAAAATAAATTAAATAATGCAATCATCCAGGAAGCAATTTTTCTGACTAAATGGAATAGGAGTTCGGAGGATGGTTAATTTGTTACTACAGACAGTTCAGGGATTATAACGAGCACTGGAGATGGGGTGGGTGGTTCAAGCACTGGGCTGCTTATCAGAAAAGTAGGTGATCCAAACTCACCAGCCAGTTCAGAAAAAGTTGTGTCAGGCTTCTTCCATGAAGATTAGAGCCTGGCACACCCAGGGTACACTTCTGTGCTTTCCTTTAGCATCACTGAGTCAGACTTATTCCTTTGCAGTGTCTGCAAAGACAGTTTCTTATGCGACAAACAGTTAACACTTGTGGACACTAATCCAAAGAAAAAGGGGCGTTTTGAGTCCACCCAGAAACATACTGAAAGAATGGCCTGGTGAGCTGAATCTGATAAAGCAAGCATCGACAGCCCTGCGGAGCACAGTCTTCACCCCGACACACGTGCTATAGCCAGGAACACTAGAAAACATGCAACATGCAACATGTTTTCTAGTGTTACAAAGAAAGGAGTGGAACAATGCAGGGGAGAAATTACTATATCCCCCCCTCTACCATTTTTCCATTTCTGATTTGTAAAAGGAATAATGATTAAACCACTTTGATCAAAATATCTTTCCTTTATGAAGATAATCCATTTAAAACTACCACAAGTAACCATTTTATGTGGAGGGGCAATATATTTTACTAATCAGATGAGATAAAATGATTTATTTCAAAATTAAATGTGTTTCTAATGCAAATACAGAAAAAAACAAAGACTGTCAAGGAGGGGGTGGTAGAGGGATTGCTGTCAGTGTCCGCCCTGAGATTCTCATGGATCCATTTTTATTTGACGAGAAACATATGTGATGGCATGGCAAAATTACATGGTGCTAAAAGCAAGCATTAAGATTAGGTCTTAATAAAGAATGGTACTGCAAATATTGCAAAGATACTTTTTCTGTTATTGAAGTGGCATGCAGCCAAGATGTTTATTAAGAATTGGAAGTTTTTATGAATTCATCTTTTTGTCTCATAATCTTTTATGTAAAAATACATCAAGATACAGAAAATCTTAAAAGCCTTATTTTTGCTTCATCATTTCATATTTTGAATATCAATGGGAAAAAAAGAACATTCAAGTAAGTAAATAAAGACTATATACAATATTTGAAAAAGTTATCAAACATTGGAATGTAACTTCTGTACATTGAAAATAATAAATGGCAACTGGTCAAATTTTCCTAGTAACAAATTGTTTCAATAGATGCTCAAACATTTTGGAATCTATTGGCTCCTATGGGAGGAAGAAGTCATAGTTAACTTCAGTTAAAAATGTAATAATGTCCACTATTTTATCAGGCTTTCAGATTTATAAAGGGAATTTTCATTAAGCGATATTACATATCATCAGCCTATTACACACACACTCACACACACACACACACACACACACACACAGGGCTCTAGTGGCACTGTTGGTTAAGCACTTGGCTGCTGACCTAAAGGCCATCACTTCAAACCCACCAGTCATTCTGCAAGAGAAAGGTGTGGATATCTATTCAGGTAAAGGTTTCTAGCCTAGGAATTATGATATAACTTGGCTTTATTGAAATTCCATTATTATTTACTTTTCAATAAAAAGAAACAGAAGTTGAAAGAAAGAGTTTACCTGCCACTGACTACATTTGTCGACATGTAACATGGAACAGGGTTGAGTAATTGTAGGGCCAGGGAGGCCCACAACAGGACCCATCCATGGCCTCTCTCAGCATACCCCCACCATTCTAAAACTAGTGTCACAGCTGATCATCGGAACACAGGATCACCAAGGACATGATTGTGAAACCCCCTTGCACAAACTGTTTGGAGAATGCTACAAGACAGGGCTGCAGCCCGTGCAGCTTCTGCAAGCTCACCACACAGACTCGCACCTGTCCTTACTTTAAACAGTATGAAACCCTCATTTGCTCCCAGGGGAGTTCATACCAAGCCCTACCCCTTAGAGTGTCCAAAGTTTTCAGTACTCCCTCTCAGTAAGTTTCCCTGAGAAGAAATCCATGTGTCTCAGAGTGAATCCTGGTCAGTTTTTCAGGTGCTTGGCACTAGTAATTAAGAAGGATGATCCCTCCTGAAAGAGCCCCTGGGCGGGAACATGAGACATAGTCCTCCTGGACAGCCTTCAGGTTAGCCTTCTTCCACCTCAGGGTCATGTTCAATTTGTCGTCTTCTAGACCTATAATTGGGCTCACACCTCAACAAGTCCCAAACGGTGAAATTGATGTGATAACCCAAAAGAGATGCACTAGGATCTTAAAGAACTCCTAAAGTTTCCTAATATGTCCAGATAGAAACCTGGATAATATATGTGGTAATGGTTCTTAAGGATGTGGGAGAATAGTGCAAAGAAAAAGGCTGGATTATTCTGTTTGCTAATATGGGCCCACTAAATGTGGATTCTTCATTCAATAGTTCAACTCAAGAGTTTAGGACAGGATATAATAATTTGGTTGATTCACTGAAGCAGGGATTGCAGGATGACTTATAATAAGTCAAATTGAAGTATCAGACCTACCTTGATATACCATTGAAGAAAGTATCTGAAAATTTAGGGGAATTAACATGTGAGAGTGAATTTATCAGACTATACCTAGACACACACATGAATTGCCCCAAGGACATACCTTTTATCAAAATAGTAAGGGGAAATTTTATGAAGGGTGCCTCAGTGTCTGTGAAGCTGTTGTGGTTGCTATTTTATGATATCCAGGGTTGATATTGAGAACTGTCCTAATTGAATTATGATTCCTCAATATAATCTGACTGATTTGAAAAAAAAACTCAATACTATCGTAAACTGGTGTTTTCTGACCCACAGATTCATAAAGTCTGATGTGTACAACAACATTCCATCATTAAATGGAAGTGGTTTGTACAGAACTGGGCTAGAGCAGGAAATGAAGGCACAAGTAGCGGCTTGAAGAAGTGGCCAAATTGCCTGTGTATCCAGTTCTGTCACAGAAATATCCTTCCAATTTGCATCTGTGGCCTCATTCTCACTGTTATTAAGTCAGTGCTGACTCATCACGACTCCCTTTGGGTTTCTGAGACTGTAACTGTTTATGGTCGTAGACAGCCCAATCTTTCTTCCTTAAGAGTTGCTGGTCATTTTTAAAAGCAGACCATGTAGATCGCAGCCCAACATGTAACCACTACACCACCCCACCAGGGCTCCGTATGGCCTCATTGGGATTTCCTTATGATCAGTTGACTGAATAAAAAATCAAAGACAAGCCTCATGCATGGTTTTCAGAGGACTCTGTGCTATCTTCAGGTCCAGTTTGGAGGTGGACAGCATCCTCAATACAGACTCTTACAGAGACCTCCCTGTAGGTCAGTGATGAAGGGAAATCCTTCCAATGGGCAGAACTTTAAGCAGTATACCTAGTGGTTCATTTCACTTCGAAGGAGAAATGGCCAGGTGTGAAACTATGGATCTATTGGTTCCTAGGCTATGACCAGTGGTTTGGCGTATAATCAGGGAGTTGGAAGGAACATTATTGGAAATTGTTGTAAAGAGATCTGGGCATATGCAGATAGATCACTTTCAATTGGCCAAAAGAGTGAAGATATTTGTGTCTCATGTGAATCAACAAAGGGTGACCTTTGCAAAACAGGATTTTAATCATCAATTATCTAGGAAACCTGTCATTCTCCATCTTCAGTCACTTGTGTCATTAACCAAAGGGCTTTTGAAAATGTGGCCATCATGGCAGAAACGGACATTCTGCATGGATTCAGGAATATGCATTTCCATTGACCAAGACTAATTTGGCTATTACTACTACTGAGTGTCGAATCTGCCAGAGAAAGTGAACAATGCTGAGTTCAGACTATGGAACTATTTCTAGGGGAAATCAACCAGAAAACTAGTCAAGTTTATTATATATGACAATTTCCATAATGGAAATGGCAGCATTTTGTGATTAGTGTGTGTGCGTGATAGTTAGGTTTATTGTGCTAACTAGGCCAATAGGAACATGTGGGTGGTGTTTAATCATGTCACAGCTTGATTGGACGATTGGATGGTGACTAGATAAATGGCTTTCCAAGGCCTAGCCCTTCTCTCTACCTCCCTGGTGATCAGACCAACGTGCTGCTGCTTGAGATAGTTCTTTGTCTCAACTGTGTGCTGCACAACCTGTGGGCCAACCCAACCCATGGATGGTGCCCCTAGAGTTTGAGGCTCCTTCAAGAACTGCTTGCCATGCTGCTGGCTCATTCATCACTTGAGCTTGATGCTGGTGGACCCTGTCACATCTTGAGTTCGAGATTCCATCTGGGTCTGCTTCCCTAAGCTCCAGTGCTACTAACTGTCACTGACCCACCTTACTGTCTGCAACTCAGCCTGTCTTGCCTGAGGGAAGACTCTGATGTCTGCTTCCTTGACCTTGGACCTTGAAGGACTTTCAGTATATTAACTTGAGTTGAAGTGAGTTGAACTGAGCCCTCTGTACTGTTTGTTGTGTGGAATAATCAGCTGTTATGTTCCTTCTCACTGTATAAACACATATGCATATATAAATCATAAGTGTCCTGGTTGTGTTATTCTAGAGAACACTGCCTAACAAAGTGGGATAGTCATTTTAGATATAAAACTGGCTTTGCTACTAGGCAGCGTTGCTGCTAAAACTGTTTATGAACTTACAGATTGTCTTATCCACTAACATAGCATTTTGCACAGCATCAACCTGGATCAAGGGATGTAGTTCATCACCAATGATGTGTGGCAAAGGGTCCATGTTCACGGAATTCATTGGTCTTACCACGTTCTGTATCCTGGTTTCATAGAATGATAGAATGGGCTTCTAAATACACAATTACAGTAGCAGCTGGGCGGCAACATTTATGTTTCCTTTACCTGCAACCTTATGTTCTTTGGGTCTAGAAGTCATAGTTTCAAAAGGATATACTGTATAGTTCTACCTGGATTTCAGCATTGAATTAATTGAACTAGAATGCACCCTGGCATTTTGGACTCCTTGTACTTCTGGAACAATGAACAAAGAAGGTAGTTACTGTATTGAATGGTGTGATTGATCCTGATTACCTAGGTGAAATTTGATTACATATTACATAATAGAGATAAAGAAGACAATGTCTGGAATCCAGATGATACCTTCGGATCCACCTTAATATTACTATTTCCTGAAATTAACATATGATAAACTACACCAACCCAATCCTGCCATGATTACTAATTGCCCAGGTTTTTGAAAAATGAAGGCTTGGTTCCCCCACCACCCTACAAATCAAAGAATCATGACTGGAAGAGGTACGTACTGAGGGCAAAATGAATATAGAATGAGTGATGAATGAAGGTAGTTCTAAATCTGTGCTATGATCCATTGCAGAAATGATGACTGTAGTGTTATGATTATCACCTTTGTATATATTTATCAAATATATATGTTTTCATTTATAAATTATAAATGATGTTAGTGTGCATTTGATTTTACATATATTGTTGTATCATGTTAGGTTCAAGTAATACTATAGGTTTTTTTTCGGAAATTTAAGGAGAAGTGTACAGGTACCAAGTTGACAACACTTGTGATAGTTAGATTTTATGTCAAATTTGCTGGGCAATTATTTTTAGTACTTTGGTAGCTGATAGCTCTTCCATTATGGAATCACCTCCATGGTGGGATCTGCTATAAATAGTCAAGTAGTTGGGGGAAGATTGTTGTGAATAGATGCCCTTGTAATTGGATCATAGCATTGATGCAATTGGAAGGAAGTTTTACCAGGGATTTTGAGAAGCTAACTTTTTTATGTTTAGACTGGATTCTGCATCTGATTCATTGACCTATGCTCCTTTGGACTTGAGCCAATGCCTTACTGTATTGCCTGCTGATCCCACGAACCATCAGCAGCTTGTCAAGCTTAGATGGATTCAACTTGTATCCACCAGCTCAATGTTGCTTTGTTTCCTGCCTCCAGTTTCATCAGATCCTGTAGACACACAAGTCACGATAAGCCTCCATTTTAATATCTGACTGACAGAATTTAACTGGACTGGACCTACCTACTCTACAGCTGTGTTGACCACTTTCTTGATATAAATTTATATGTATATATCATTAGTTTTGCTTCTGTAGAGAACCCAGCCTAACACAGTACCAGAAGCTGTATTCTTGATCAAAAAGTTCTTCAAAGTTTCTTAGCATTCAAGAAGTAGAGTTGTATAATCTTCAAATAATAAGGTGCTAATGAGCCTTCCTCAATTCTGCTGTTCATTTGTCTTCGTTCAGTTTATATTCTCAAGTTATTGCATAGCCTACAGATTTAATGATCATTTTGAAAGCATAAATCCCTGATGTACCCCTTTCTTGATTTTTAACCATGCAGTATCCTTTGTTCTGTTTGAAGGGTTGCCTCATTGTCTGTGTATAGGTGTGCATTAGCAAAATTGCGTGCTCTGGAGTTCCCATTCTTCACAATAACTTTCATATTTTGTTATGATCTGCACATTTGTATTCTCGATACAAATGCCTTTGTATTCTCACAAAACAGAAGTAGACATTTTTTGTGGGTCCTGATTTTAGCCAAGGTCCATCTGGCATCAACAATGATATCCCTTATTCTATGTCCTCGTTTGAATCAGACTTGAATTTCTGACAACTCTCAGTCAATGCACTGATTCAAACAATTTTTGAAAGATCATCAGCAAAATTTTACTTCTATGATATTCATTATATTATTCAATAATTTCTATAGTCCACTGTTGGTCATCACTCTTCATAGTGGATAAAAATATGAAACTCTTCCAGTAGGTTGACTAGGTCGCTGTCATACACTTTTCTTAGACTGAGGGGTGCTGCCATTGCTGATAATTTGAAAATTTATTTTCAGTTGATATTCTAACAATTCCTTGGGTGATTTTTTTCACCAATGTGTTCAGTGCAACTTGAACTACCTCCAATTTCATTGGTTCTTGATCATATAGCTACCTCTTGTAAAGGTTGAATAATGGCTAATTCTTTTTCTTGCAGTTATTCGTTCTCTTTCTGCGCTCTTCTCCTCATTCTTTTTGCGTCATTCAGTACTTTGACCAATGTATCTTTCAATATTGCACCTTGAAACTTGGATTGTGTTTCAGTCTGTTCAGCTTGAGATATGCTGATTATTTCCTTTGCTTTTCAGGTCCTTACACGTTTCATTATAGTACTTTACTTTGACCTCTCAAAGGTCCTTTCATGTTTTCTGTTTAGGAGTTTTGCTTTATCATTTTTTCCTTTTTGCTTTAGCTACTCCACGATGAAAATTAATATGTTTCTTCTGGCATACACTTGGACTCCCCCTCTCCATTTCTTGTCCTTTTAATCACCTTTCGCTGTCTTCTTGTTTGATGTTTATGATGTCATCTCACAACTCATCAGGTCTTCTGTCATTAGAGTTCAATGTGTCAAAGCTGTTCTTGGGATGGTCTCAAAATTCAGGTGAGATGGACACAAGGTTGTGTTTTGGCTTTCTGCCCCTGAACTCATTTTGGCTGCTGAGATTATGGTTTCTAAAATGTAGTCCATTTGATTTCTGTGCATTCAATCTAGGAAGGTTTGTGTTTATGGTTACCATTTATGTTGTTCAAAAGAAATATATTTGTAATGAAGAAGTTGACAGTCTTTCAAAATTCTTACATGCAATCTTCAACTGCATTTCTACCACCAAGGCCATATTTTCCAATTACCGTAATTTTCTCTGTGCTTCCAATTTTCATTCCAGTTGCCAATAATTATCAATATATCTTGATTCCATGTTTAATCAAATTTTCACGAAGCAAATGGTAGAACTTTTCAATTTATTTATCACTGCCTTTAGGAGTTGGTGTATAAATTTTTAAAAGTTATATTAACTGGACTGCCTTATAGGTATATAGATATGACTCTATCATAAACAGTATAGCATGTCAAAGTGCATCTTGAAATGTTCTTTTTGATTAAAAACAGAACAGAATTCCTCTTAAATTTGTCATCATGGCCTAGAAAACTGTATGATTTTCTGATTCAGAAGCACCAAATAGCATTCTTCTTCAGCTCATTAATACTGAAATATCAATCTTTATGTGCTACATTTTATTTTGGGAGACTTTCAATTATCCTAGATTCGTACTTCATACATTCTACTTTCTGATTATTAGTGGATGATTTCAGCTGATTCTTTTCATTTTGAAAAAACTTTACACCATCCACATGATATGGTTGACTCGACTTTAATAAGGTAGCTCTTTTCCTGTTGAATTTTGAGTGCCTTCCAACCTGAGGGAGTCCTCTTCTAGTAGTATATCAGAGAATATTTTCATGCTGTTTATAAAATTTTCTGTGGCTAACCCCTCTGAATTGGACAACATAATCCTTCTTCCGACTCTCTTATTAAGCGTCACTGAACCCTGTTTACCTTGGGTGATTTTTGTGGTATTTAAAATACCAGTTATATAGCTCCCAGAATTGAAGCAATGTGCAAGCTACCACAGGAAAACAAGATGTGGCTATATATTTAACATATGCTTCATCATGAAACTCATCTCAATAAATTTCTCATTTTTCAATATACACTCACAGACAAATATTTGGATATTTAACCACAGTAAAATTAAGTTAAAAATATAAATCATTTTTTTAAAAGTTCAGCCACAGAACACACAAATATTAAAAAAACAATTAGTAGACTTTCAATAATCTATGAAACAGATATGACATCATAGTGAATGAATTACTATTTTGGATTTAACAAATAGTGGAATTTGTAATTTAACAAATTCCAAAACAAATTTGGAATTCATTTAAATATATTACAAATCAAGTTATTTGGTAGACAATTTAATGTCAATTTAGTGAGAAAGTGGTAAAGCTTAATTCATATGCTAGCAAAGAAGAATAGCTGAAAATTATTGACCTACATATCAAGTTTAATATGTTTGGTAAAGAAAAAGAAAATTAAGCACATAAGATGTAGAGAAATGAAATAATTAAGTAAAATTGGAGGTTAATGGAGTGAAGACAAATTAATATTAGAGGAATTGAAAATTTTCAAATGTATATTTGAAAAGCCACAAAAGTAAGAAGTTTTAGAAATGTTGATTAAAAAGAAAGAGAAAGAAATATGCCACTAGTATCACAAATTAAGAAAATTATGCATTACCCTTCATACAAGAAAGAAAACTGATTAGCCAATGGTATGTCAATTAATTTGAAAACGCTATTTAAGAAATCCTAGAATATTTTTATATATCTTGTTTTTAAGTATCAATGAATTGTTTCTGATGCACAGCACTGCTTCGTCCTTCCAAATAAAATACTGCCTGGGTCCGCAGCACCCTTCCAGACCCTTAGAGGGCCTTATTCCTTTCTGTGGACCCTCTACTGCATCAAACACAATGTCGTTCTCTGCGGACTGGCACCTCCTGATGACATGTACAAAGTGCAGGTGATGCACCTTATTGTCTTTGCCTCTAAGGAGTACCCTGGCTGCACTTCTGAGAAAGATGTGTTGATTCTTTGGGTAGTCCAGGGTGTTTTTAACATTCTTCACTTACATCATAATACAAAAGTGTCCATACTTACAGCTTCCTTTTTCACTGTCGAGTTTTCACATGCAAATGAGGCAATTAACATACCATGACTTGGATTCATAACATCTTCTTCTTCAAAGTGATATCTTTGTTTTTTTAATATTTTAAAGATGCCTTTGGGAATATATTTGTCCAAGGCCATTTGATTTCACGACTTCTGCTTCCGTGGGCATTGACTGTGGATATAAGTAAAATGAAATCCTGACAAATTCTGTCCCTTTTTCCATTTATCATGGTATTAATTATCAGCCCAGTTGTAAGAAGTTTTATATATGTATATATATTTATGCTGTGATCTAATATACACTGAAGACTTACATTTTTGTTCCATTAATGAACCGAAGCTGTATAGAAAAATCTTACCCACTCACTAATACAATCATATGTTAAATTTTTTCATTAGTCAATTGTCTAAGAAAATTCCAATTTGATATAACTCTTCCAAAGGTTTGTGTGTGGAAGTAGAAGGTAGGGGCAAGAAACATATAAACCATTCTATGAGGCCAGGGATATATTGACATTACAAGTAAGAAAGGCAAAAGTAAATTGTGTGTGTATGTGTGTGTGTGAGAGAGAGAAAGAAACAGAAAATTGATCTCAAAATTATGAGAAAATAATACAAAATCAAATCTAGTAGAATTTTAGAAGTGTTTTAAAACATAACCACTTCGGATTTATTTCAAGACTAGGAGAGTTGACTAGACTATAAGAATGATTTTACATAGGAAATATGTCATTGTACTGGAAACTTAGGGGGAAAACTGAAATTCACCTCAATAAATGCAAAAAAGTTACTTGTAAAAAATAATCCTTTGATCACCATATAAATTAGATGCACTTTGCATCTGCGAGGAAAGCCAAAGAGAAAGAACAGAAAAGGGCACCAGGGAGGGGTGGAGAAACTGGGTCCCTGAAGCAGGCCTGTGAGAACAATAAACTGGTTCACTCGCTTCAGAAAGTGCGTTCTGTGGGTCAGAAGAGATTCGGCAGCAGTAGGCCTCCAGCTCAGTTATCTGAGATATTGATGGCATTGTGTTTTAGGTTCCGGTGAGAACGAAATGAGGCAATACGTGCAAGTTTGAAGTCCACATAAAATGTTAAAAACAACTGCCCGGCCATCAAGCTGACTCTGACCCACAGAGACCCAACAGGACAGAGTGGAACTTCCCCTGTGGATTTCAGAGACCCAGCTTCAGAGATGCAGAGAGCCTCGTCTTCCTTCCACAGAGTGGCGGGTGGTTCGAACTGCTGACCTTACACTTAACAGCTTAACTTCATGCATTGTGCCCTGGGAGTTCCCATATTAATCAGTAAACACTCCTATGTAGATATCAAAATGCTCTGTACAAGAACGAAGTGGCCCTCTGTCCTGAAAGGATTTATAACTGTTAAAATGGAGTTGCTCTACTTTGTCCCCGAAGAGACTTGCATGCCGTAGGATTAAATCTCGGTGATCTGAAATAATGGTAGCACTATGTTTTAGGCTACAATGAGAACTACATGATGTAATTTGTGTAATGTTTAATACAGTGTCAGATATAAAGCAAATACTCCATAAATATTAACTTGTGTATTATAGTTATTGCTTGGAGATATAAAAGAGATCCTTATTCAGAAAAAGATCATTTTCATTTAATCCACTGAACTTCCTGCACAAGAGTTTATTTCCTGTTCATAAAAATAAAGGCATACAATAGTCTGAACACATAAAAATGAAGAAAACGGTGAATAAAATGACAAGATACAAGATGTTAACAAAGTTTGGCTTATCATCAGCGAAAATGCCATATCTGAATAAAGGTACAAAGAGGAAGCAAATGAATTCATGCACACCGAGCAGCTCAGAGTTTGGAGACAGGTGCTTTGAGGAGTCCCTTGGTCTAGCCCAGGGCTACCACCCGAGGCAGTTAACCAAAGTGCTGGAGCTTGCAGAGCATTCTGAGAGATGGTTGAAAATAAGGACCCGGGAATGTTCTTCAAACAGATGGAAAAATGTACTCCTCCCCCGATGTCCCTGTCCACCTCTGGCAGAACACTGGCTCGCGGCTGGGCAGACGAGTGAGAAATAGGTACAGGGAGGAAACATCCCAGGGAATTACTGAAAAAAGAGTTGCAGGATTAAAAGGCAGTGGGTCAGGACACAGATCAATCAGGAAGTACACACTTGGGGAGGGACAAAGGGGAAGTAAAGAAGTGATGCACGGGCCCAGATGGCCAGAGGAGTGCATGGTAGGGAGGTATCTAGATTTTCCACAAATTTTCCACACACAGAGAATGTTCTAACCCCAAGAGAAAAAAGTTATTAGCATAGCGATTCCCACTTCCTCATCCCTACAATGTTTACCTCATACCCCCACCTAATCTAAATGTTCCCTGCTTCACCACATACTCAGAGGTATCACACTAAACTCTTCCACCATTATCCACCTATCTGTACCTGTGTGTAATGCTCCTGTATCATCCTCTAGAGTAAAAAGTATTCCACACCACCATCTTTCCCCTACTAGTCAACTGCCTTCCCCCAATCCACTTCCACTTGTGGAAGCCCTCTGGACAGTCTGACCAAGCCCAGAGGGCTCCTGATACCACCTCCCTCTGCCCAAGTAATCCACTCTCTCTCACCTGTATGACAGACAGCCTTTCGGGCTAGCAGCTCAAGTATAGAAGAACGATGGAATCCTCCACCTTCCCAAAGATTCTCCTGTCTTCCACTCCTAAGCATACCCACTGCCACCAAGTCTATTACGACTCTTAGTGACCCTAGATGGGGTTTTCAGGGCTGTAAGTCTACAGAAGCAGAAAGACTCATAGGCATAGGGTTCCCCATTGGCAATGGGTACAAACCACCTACTCTTTCCCCCCCACTGAAACACCTACTTGTGACTGCGTGAAGGATTTGCCCCAACTCTCAAGAATGCACTTGCGAAAATGGAGGAAGACTTGAAGCATTGCTGAAGAAGACTGACTGCAGCCTTAAGCATGGATTATGACCCGATGTGAAGAAATAAAAAAGATATTTTCACATGGACCAATCCTCACAGAGTGAAATCTTTGCTTTTTAAATCTTTTAATAAGCCACTAGCACTACTTTTGCTCAGTGTGCTACATCATTGGATTTCTGAACTTTTGCTTCCATGAGTGTTCACTGTAAATCCAAGTAAAATAGAATCCTTGAGACTTTCACACTATTCTCTATTTTTCATATTTTTGCTTATTATTCTATTTATAAGGGTATTTGTTTATGTTAAGGTGAATACATGCTAAGAAATGTCATCATTGATCTTTATCAAAATTCATCAAATTGTTTTTGCTTTCATTAAGCAAAAATGTGTCATCTACATATAGTAGATTATTGATAACTCTTCCTGCAACCTGAATGTTTCATTTTCCTTCATGTAGCCCAACTTCTGTAATTATTTGTTTGGCATAAAAATCAAATAATATGGAAAAATAATGGAATCATGATGCACATCTTCCTTGACTTTAAGCTCTGCAGTACCCTCTTGTTCTGATCAAAAGATTGTCTCCTGGCTTATGCACAGTATTTTGAAATTTTGAGAAATTTCAGGCTTAGATTTTGATAAATGAGCACTAATATCCTGAAATCCTTACTCTACCATAGTATCCATACTCTATAATGATGAGCTACATAGTTTAACCACTAGAAATCTTGAAGCTCAGTAATAAAATTATAGAAATAAAAACTTGATGCATGAACACAAAAATAGAATTGAAACAATGGAGAAAGGATCAGAAAATTAGCAGACAATGCCTCTGCAACTAGTGAATTTGAGGAATGAGCAAAAATAAAGAATGGAGGGAAACGAACAAACCCGAGTGTTAGTCAGGATATCATGCAGAGGAGTGCACAGTGAGAATTCCAGGGAGAAGAAAGACAAGAAGACCAGAGAATACTGTCTGTTTAAGGAAATGCAGGCAGAGAGAGATCAGTCCTAAAATATTCAATGAAAGAAAATTTCACTGAAGGGCCTCAATAAATTCCCTGTAATACAAATTAAGGAAGATATTAGCAAACTTCCCAAATTTTAAGACAAAGAGCAATTTTTGAGACCAGTCGTAGAAGGTGATATATCCCTTACATATCAAACTCATTGCACCGAGCAACTGCAAATCACAGAGGACAGATCACAGGGTGGAACTGCTCCTGTGGGTTTCGGTGACTGTAATTCTTGAAGGAGTTGAAAGCCTCATCTTTCTTGCAAGGAGTAGCTGGTAGTTTCAAACTGATGACCCTGTAGTTAGCAGTTCAACATATTACCCACTATACCACAAGGGGTACTCGCTTGCAAAGGGTCACAACAAAATTAAATGGTGACTTTTTAGGAGAGACTATGCAGGCAACCAAGCATTAAACTACCATGTAGAAATCCTTGGGAAAAAATAGCTATCTATCAATAATTATTCAACTAGTAAAATTGTCGCTCCAAAATAATGTTTAAAAAGCCTTATGTATCAGGAATGAATCCTCCTTAGACTTGGTGTGTTATATGTGGTTTTTTTTTTGGATATGCTGTTGAATTCTACTGACTATAATTTTATTGAGAGTTTTTTCTGTATTCGTGAGGGATATTAATCTGTAATTCGTTGGTGTGTCATTGTTTTTGGATCAGGATTGTGTCATCGTCATAGAATGAATTTGGAAGTTGTTCTCCCTTTTATTTGCTGAGAAATAGCAGTCTTGGTGTGAGCTCTTCTTGACTGTTATCTAGAACTTGGCAGTGAAGCCATCCAAGTTACAGCTTTTTGTATTGCTGTTGGATTTTTTGAATCACCTCTACAATCTCTTTATTTGTTATGGGTCTGTTCCGTGTGAATTAGTTTAGTTTTCTAATTAGTTTAAATTAGTTTTGGTATGTAAAATGTTCCTAGAAATGTGCCCATACCCTCTAGTTTTTCAAAATTGCTACAGGATATATTTTCATAGTATTCTGTTATGATCCTTTCTTGTGAAGCAGATTGACCCAATGCAATAGTATATCCTTTGATCTCTTGACTGTTGCTTCCATGAGCATTAATTGTGAATCCAAGCAGGATGAAATCCTTGACATCTCCAATGTTTTCTTCATTTATCAAGATGTTGCCCATTAGTACAGTTATGCTGATTTGTTTTCTCTTTATGTGAGTTTTAATCCATACAGAGGGCTGTAATCCTTGACCTTCCTCAGTAGTTGCACCAAGTCTGCCTCAATTTCATCAAGCAAAGTTGTGTCATCTGCATATTGCAAGTTATTCATAAGCCTTCCTTAAATTCTGATGCTGCATTCTTCTTCATATAATCCAGCTTCCATGATTAATTGCTAAACATAGAGCAATTTTTTAAAGTATGGTAGGAGGATACAACCTTGTTGCACACTTTTCCTGGTTTTAAGATACACGGTATTTAATTGTTCTGTTTGTAGAACTGCCTCTTGATACATGGACAGATTCCACATGGGCAGAATGGAGTGTTCTGGGTTACCGTGGCCTCTTTATCTGCTCTCTTTCCATGTTTCCATTAATATTTTTTATTCTGTCACCTTCTCTATGTTTATTGCCATAAACTGTCTTCTGATGATCACTTTTCCTATGTCCAATAGTTTTGGTACATAAAGTTTTCATTGCCATTTAATCTAGAATGTTTTAAGTGTGTTTGACTTCTATTACTTAATCATTTTAAAGCAAAGTCTTATTGAATATCCAGGGATTTGATATTTTTGTTCTTCCTTTTCCCCTATTGATTTCTGATTTATAGTCTTTGATCAGAGAAAATGCTTTACAATATTTTGATTCTTTGTTATTGAAGTTTTCTTTATCGTCTAAAATATGATCTCTTCTGAAGAATGATCAACATGCATTGTAAAAGAATGTACACTTAGTTCCTACTGCGTGGCGTATTCTGTATGTATATATGAGGAAATAGCATGAGCCATTCCTGACCTTCTCTCACTACCAAATACCCAACTCTACATAGAACCAAAGCATGATTCCTATGAGACATGATTCCATTCTCCATCTTTATCCTATTTTGACATCAACCATTGTGCCCACAGCACTCTACTCTTCAGCTGGGCTTGAAAATCTATTGCAATGGCCACACAGAAATCAGAGTCAAGATCAAAAAAGTTTATAAGAATAGTTCTTTTTTCTGTGGTGCCTCTCTTTAGTAATGCTTCCTCTCAGCCACACAGCTCTTTGACCTCTGTCTTGCTGTGTTGCAAAGTTCCTGAAGCCCTGATAAAGCCCCAAAGGGCAGAGTGAAACAAGCCAGCCTCCTGACTGAAGGCACTTGGCTTTGCTTGATCTATTCTAGCTCTTAAAGGCCTCTGTTCTGTCTCATAGTCTCAATGATGTGTGTTCAGTTCCTCTACTGCAGTCACTGATTCACACAGAGATGTTGCATACACTCTTTGGTTGATCTTTTTGATGGTCTGCGATTATCGGTTGTTGTTGTTTTGACATAGCTTACTAGTAGAATGGCAAAATTGACAAACCCATGAAGTGAAATACTCTATAACTCTTTTGCACGATCCAATGGCACCATTACGCGGGAGCTACAAAGACAGCCTTTTGTGAGGTTTATGATGTCTATGGGTCACTGATAACATTGAGATATTCTGTACTGTGGCATTTCAAGAGCTGTGGTGCTATAGCAGGTTACAAGTTGAACTATTGACCAAAAGGCTAGCTGTTCAAACCCACCAGATACTCCACTGGAGAAAGATGAGGCACTCTTCTTTCATCAAATGTTACACTTTCAGAAACTCACAAGAGCAGTTCTACTCTGTCCTATAGTATTGCTATGTGTTGTAATTCACACAATGGCATGAATTTGACTTTTGTTATTATGACATTTTGATCTTGTGTATTTTTAAAAAATTTACTTCTACTTTTATCTTTTATTATAAGTAGTGTGTGAAGATTCCTAGTATTATTGAGAAACTATTTTTCCTTTTCACTGATGTTCATTGAGTTTAAATTAGTATGTCTCATATATTTTGAATTCCTGTCAATTGTTGAATATGAGGGGGTACCCCCCAAAAAACAGAATTTGTTTTTAAAACTATGTATTCTACAAAAAACACCCATATCACCTGCAAAATACTCTCCATTACACTTAATACATCTGTCAAATCTGTGATTCCATTCTTGGAAACATTTTTCAAACCCATGTTTGGATGGCTGACTGCACCTCCCTAGTGTTGTTCTTCACCTCCTTCACACCATCAAATCATGTCTTTTCATGTCCCTCTTCATTTGTGGAAACAAAAAATAGTTGGCACAGAGTGAGGTCAGGTGAGTAAGGTGCATGAAACAAGAGAGGTATGCTTTTTTTAAACCCAAAACTGGCGCACCGATATGGCTGTGTGAGCAGATGCATTGTCATGGTGGTAAAACCAGCCTCCCATCTGCCACAAATCTGGGTTTCTTTGTTGCACACTCTTATGCAGTCTTTTCAGAACTCTCTTAGAAATTTTGATTAACAATCTTACATGGTAGAACAAAGTCCAAATGCACTATCCCTGTCACATCAGAAAAACAAATGAACATTGTCTTGATCTTTGATTTTACTTGACACATTTTGGGAGAGTGAGGTGACAATGGAGTCTTCCACCAGCTTGAGTGAACAGCACTATGTCTTGTCACCAGTAATGACCTTGGGGGGAAAGTCTGGATGCTCTGGAGCTGTTCTTTCAAAGCCCAGCATGCTTCCACTTGATGCTCTTTTTCCTGGCCAGTCAGAACTCGAGGCACAGATTGTGTAGTGACCCTTCTCATCCCCAAATCCTCCATTAAAATTCACTGACCACACTCCAAGATAATCCAGATAACTTCCGCATCTCTTCAATGGTGTTGGTCTTTGAGCACAGTGCACACATTTTGTCAACATTTTCATGCTTTTTGAAAGTTGATGGATGTCCAAAACAAGGTTTTTCATCAATCAACATTTCAACTTTTTTGAATGAGAAAACCACTCGTACACTTGAGGTTTTCCCATAGCATATCCTGGTAAAATGTGTTTTTAACATCACAATAGTTTCTGTGGCATTTTCCCAAGCAGAAAACAAAATTTCAGAGCTGTTTTCTTAATTTGGTCATCACCAAAAAACAAGGGTCGAGTAAAACTGCTTTTATGAAAAAAATCCACTGCGACCAGAGAGAACCTTTCCAGGTGACACCACTAACCCAGGTGAGTGCACTAACGCAGAGGGAGTTGCTTGCTTGCCTAACAGGAAAAATGCTTATTATGAAAGCTCCGCCCAGCATGGCTTTCCCCACTCCGTTTTTTGTTGTTTTTTAGCGGGGGCCTCGTGTATATTTATTTTGATTACGCCTTTTTTTGTGGATTGAACCTTTGATCATTGTATAATACCCTTCCTATATTTTATGGTATATTTTGCTTAAAATTGTATTTTGTCAATGATAAATATCACCACTCTTGTTCTTTTTTCATTAGTGTTTGCTTGATGAGCTAGTATTTTTCAGCATTTTTGAGCATTAGCTTATTTATATCTTTGTGTGTAAATGATGTCTCCTGTAGACAGACTATCTATGGAAAATATTTTTTGCTTCGTTTTTTTGCTTGATACATGAGTCACCACAAACTTTTTATGTGTGTATTTGAGTCATTTGGATTTAGTGATTATCAATAGATAGGAATGTGTTGTTTTCATTTTCTTGTGCTGTTTATGTGTGTGTGCTGCTAACACTTTCTTTGATTATTTATATGTACTGAATTATTTTTATTAATAGAATTCCTTTCTCTTTCTTTTGTTGTAGATTTTATATCTATTGGGTTTCCAAGTTTTGAATTTTCTTTCTTTCTTTCTTATTTTCATGAGTCAGTTTAACTTTCTTTTTGGTTACCTTGAAATTTATTTTATCTTCTTCAATTTAAAGCAGTCCTTTACTCCTTTCTATTGCCTTGACTTCATCTTCATTTGAAAGTTTTTAACTGCACTATTTGTTTCTTATTTTTGTTCTGACCTCAAGGATAGCAGTTAGACACTACCAGCTGCTCCTCAGGAGAAAGGGCTCTCACTCCTGTAAAGAGTTAATCTCTGAATTGTTCCTATATCTGAGCCTGTTGTTGCAGTTAAATTTAATGCAGTTACATTTAAGAGCCTTTAAATATAAAGTTTAAATATCACATGTAAAATGATACCATTTCAACAAACGTATTTTCTTAGCTTGCTACTTTCTTTATTTTCCCAAAATATATAAATTTATACATTTTAATATTTTTTCAAAATAGGTTTTCTTTTAAAATAGGTTTTCATTAGAGCTTTCAGACTAAAAATTATACGATGAAGAAGGACTAGGCTCTCCTCCTCTGAAGTATCAAGCACTGAAAACTGAAAATACAGTGCAAGAAAATGAGTCCTTTAGTTTGGAAAGCACTTAAAATATGACTGCGGAAAAACTGCCTCCTCATACTGAAGTAAACCCTAATTATACAGATGAAGTAAGAATTTCAGGACCTTCATTTGCTGAAGCAGCATAGCTAAAATTAGAAGAAATAGCCACACACATCAAATAATGATCAAAATGTGGAGCATAAGAAGTTGGTATCTAGGATAACTTGCAGATGAAACTGAACACATAGAAATTGATATCTTAAGTTAACGGTGAACTCAAGTGGACTGGCATTGGCCATTACAGTGTTGAGCCTGATAATCATATGGTTTACTACACTAAGAAATTTAAGAAATTTAAGAGGAAGAAAGTTATATTCATTGTCAAAAAGAACATTTGAAGGCCTATATTGAAGTACAATATTGTAAGTGATAGGATAACATCTATACATCTATAAAGAAAACAAGTTAATATAACTATTCAAATTTGCACATCAACCACTAAAGTTATGTATGAAGAAATTGAAGACTTCTAACAACTGGAGTAGAAAGGGAGAACCAATTACAAGGATCTACATATAAATTCCTCCCTTGGGAATGGACAACAGAAAAGTGGGTGAAGGGAGACGTTGGACAGTGTAAGATATGACAAAATAAGAATAATTAATAAATTAGCAAGGGTTCATGAAGGAGGAGGGAGTGAGGAGGGAGGGCGGAAAATGAGGAGCTGATATCAAGAGCTCAAGTAGAAAGCAAATGTTTTGAGAATGATGATGGCAACAATTGTACAACTGGGCTTGACACAATGGATGGGTATATGGATTGTGATAAGAGTTGTACGAGCCCCCAGTAAAATGATTTAAGAGAAAGAAGAAAAGAAAATTGAAGGTCATTAAAAAGTGGATGTCAAAAGAGACTCTGAAACTTACTATTAAACATGGAGCAGCTAAAGCAAATGAAAGGAACTGGATAGAATATTTCAAAAATCTGCTCACAAAGATAAATCCAAAAATTATAACAGAATGTGCACAAACCTAGAATTAAAAAATCAAAAGAAATGAACATTCTCAGCATATCTTATACTTATAAACCTGAAAAAAATTCAAGCCTCAAATTGCAATTTTGTAAATTTCTATCTGTAAAATATTGAATGATGCAGGAAGCATAAAGAGAAGATGGAAAAAACACACTGAGTCGCTGTCCTAGAAGGAACAGTCAGCAGTTTCAGTGCACCATTTCAAGAGGTAGAATCTGAGCAAGAACCAAAGGTGCTAAAGGAAGACATTTAAATTTCACTGGATGCATTATTCAAAAACAAAGTCCCAGGAAAAGACAGAATACCCATTGAAGTGTTTCAGAAAGCTGAAGAAGCACGGGAAGCACTCACTTGTCTGCCACAGGAAATTGGGAAGATAGCTACCTGGCCAACTGACTGGAAGAGATCCATATATGTACTTATTCCAAAGAAAGGTAATCCAACACAATGCTCAGACTATAGAATGATATCATTGATATTACATACAAGTAAAAGTCTGCTGAAGATCATCCAACAATGTAGCAGTACATTGACAGAGAATTCTCTGAATTCTAGACCAGATTCATAAGATGTCATGGGCCTTGGCTCAAAGCAGAGAATACCAGAAAGATGTTTCCTTGTGTTTCATTGACTATACAAAGACATTCCGCTGTGTGGACCATGATAAACTTTGGATAATCTTGAAAAGAATGGGAATTCTGGAATACTTCATTGCGCTCATGAGGAACTTATCAAGAAGCAGTAGGAGGACAAAACAAAGGAAATACTGCATGGTTTAAAATGCATCAACCTTGTATCATTTCACCATACTTTTTCCATCTATATGCTGAGCAAATCCTCAAGATATAATGTTCAAAGATCTCAAGTGTAAAATATTGGACTACCAGGAACATCAAAAGAAAGTAAAAGGAATACAAAGAGGTACTATATCCAAGAGAACTGGTGGACCTTTAACCATTTTAAGAGGTAGGATATGATCAAGAAGGGAAGAAGTCCAAGCTGCACTGAAAATATTAGTGAACAAAAAGACTCCAAGAACTGATGAAATGCCAACCAGCATGTTCCAACAAGCTGATGAAATCGTGGAAGCACTCACTATCAAAGCTAAGAAATCTAGAAGATCAGTGCCTGAAAAAATCAACTGGGAAATGTCCATAAGTGCACCAACGCATTTGGCTGAGTGGATCATAAAAAACTATGGAATGCTTGATTTTATTTTATGCATGTGCTAATCTAATGAAGATGATTCAGCCTTTGTTAATGAATGTCAATGAAAAGATTCCCCTCTCACCAACCTCCATTTCTGGTTTTTTATCAAAATGTCCAGCCACTTAAGAGTTTAATCTGTACAAGTTAACAATGCATGTATTGTGGCCTGAAACTGGCCTACATTTGCATAAATTCCTTTTCTCAGTAGCATTTTAAATTATTTGCATTGGTTAAATTAATGACAATATCAATAAGACTTACATTATGCCTCAGGGAGATGATTTATGTTGTTCTCTATCATAAAATAATGCTGATCTCTCTAAAATGAACCAGAGATGCACATACACTACAGATATAGAAATGGATTTGGGGGCTCACATCTAATTCTAGTCCCAATCTAGGAACAATTGATTTTATGACATGATGCTGCTAGATGCACGCTCCCACAGAGAGTCTTGTGGATCCAGAGGTGTTGTATGTATCTCATCGTAGGCAGAGCTCTCCACGTGGCTTCCTGCAGCTCAGGGCACTAGCATAGTTCCATGTGTCTTGTGAGCTGCAATGCCTTTCAGGGAGTCAGTAGAGAGCCTCACAAGGAGTGAGTTGAGAAAAAGAGTGTCTCCCACCTCCAAGGAGGAAATACAGGAGTTCCCAGAATCCTCAGGAGAAGGCCATGCCCACACAGAAGCCTCATTGGCTACAACTTGATTGATAGGTTAAACTCCACCCCTACATTCTTAATCCTCAAATTAACATCAGATTATGTAACTACCACACTTACGTTTTTCAAGAGTAATTTAATACAGCATTCAGCTTCTGAGGCAGTGGTTCTCAACCTGGGGATTGAGACCCATTGGGGACTGGTTGAACACAGGAGTCACCTAAGACCATGGGAAAACACATATTTCATATGGTCTTGGGAACTGAGACACCGCTCCTCTATCCATCTCCAGGTGGTCCACTCACATGTAGATATGCCCACATATGAGTACCCATAACGATGACATCATCGCACCAACCCCATCACATACACCCTGTACAAATACAAGTGTATGTGACAGGGGTGGCTCCATCATGTACTTATGCAGACCAGTCACACATGTAGAGCAGCTACTTGGCAGTAGAGCAGCTACTTGGCAGAAAGCAGTTGCTATGTTGAAAGCAACTACTCTGTTAAAAGCAGCTAATGTGTTGAAAGCAGCAGTATTGGAGGTAAAATGACACTTCGTGGATTATAATCACTGGGTAAATGTAAAATCATGTACTGTAAAGTCATCACCTACTGCATATATATATATATATATATATATATATATATATATCCGCACATATGTATATATATATATATATATATATATATCACGAAGACAGTGTGGATGCTGATCCATCATTTTATATTCAGCTGTGGTTGATGTGAATACTGCCCCCTTGTGATAGTAACAGGTATAAAAAAAAAACAAAACACAAAGAATGGTAAATCATAGGAAACTTTAATGAACTCTATTGACTGAACTATGCCATGTATCAACTTTTATATTATTAAAGATATTTTTATATGTTATTTTCATTAGCAAACCATCCCATGATAATGGATCATGTAGGGAAGAACATTAAAAGAAAATATAGTGAGGATTTTTATAGTATGGTTTTACCTCAGTAATTACAGCAGGAATTGTGAAACCACAATGTGTTATTTGTTGTGAAGCTCTACCCTGCTTCCCTGAAAGTAAGACATCCTCCGAAAATAAAACCTACTTACAGTTTTGCCTCTTGCTGAAATAAAAGGCACCCCCGAAAATAAGACCTCTCTGAAAATAAGACCCCCAAAGCTACCATAACTCTGGACTCGACCATAGCAGTGGGCGCTGCTGCACAGTTCACTGTTGGCCGCAGTGCAGCCGGAGCAGACAGGAAGTGTGAGGTCTCTTTTAACAAAACAATCAACAATAAGCAATAAATGTGTACCATATTTTTCTTCATGGAAAAATAAGACATCCCCTGAAAATAAGACCTAGCGCATCTTTGAGAGCAAAAATTAATATAAGACACTGTCTTATTTTCAGGGAAACAGAGAATCAGCCGAATCTATGAAGCTGAACTAACTAAAACTTGCAAGGTATTTTATTTTCTTCACACTGATTTGTAATCCATACTAAGGACTGTAATCATTGATCTTCATTAGCATTTGAAGTAAGTCCTCTTCACTTTCAGCAAGCCAGGGAGTGCCATCTGGATATCACATGTTGTTAATAAGTATTCTTCCAACTCTGATACTAGTTTCTGCTTTATATAATCCAGCTTCCCTGATTACTTGCACATTACATAGTTTGATCAATTATGTTGAGGTGATACAACCCTGACACACTCCCCTATTGATTTTCAATCCATACAGATGCAGCCACCTTGATCCCTGTACCAGTTATGCATGAGCCTTATTAAGAGATCTGATATTTATGTTCCTCTCAAGGCTATTCATATTTTGCTATGGTCACACGGTTGAATCCCTTTCATAATCAATAAAACACAAGTAGAAATCTTTCTCGTATTCTCTGCTCTCAGCTAAGATCCATCTGACATCAACAATGGAAGTCCTATTACACAATTTCTGGCTGCTCCCTGTAAATGCACAGCTGAAACTAATCTTGGACGATCTTCAGTCTGTAAAACGTTATTTGCATGCAATATCAATGATATTATTTTATAATTTCTGTATTAACTTGGGTCACCTTCTTTGAACAGTGTACAAACACAGATTTTTCCCAATCAATTTGGGTTTATCTGGTGATTTTGAGATTTTCCACAGTATATTACTGCAAATGTAGTAAATTTGACTTCTGTGTATGCCATCTAGGGAAGTCCAAGTGTATAGTCATCTTTTGTGTTGTTGAAAAAAGATATTTGTGTTGAAGCATTTGTTGGTATTGCAAAAGTTTATCAAGTGATCAACAGCTTCATTTTTTTCAATTACCACTCAAAACAGCCCTTTAGGACGGTAGAATTTTCACTCTGAGTTTCCAAAAATGTACATCTTTACAAGAGTACAAAATGTCCTCTTTTTTCTCAGAGCGATAAGTGTGTGGGAACTGTTGACCTTGTGATTAGCCTCCCAAAACATAACCCACTATGTCACCAGGGCACCTAGAAGATGTGAAAAGTCTATATATTATTTCATTAAGCTAGGTCATCTTCTTAGGTCATCTTCTAAAAGAGCCTCAGACCAACCAACCAAATACCATTGAGTAATGCTAACTCATAGTAGCCCTCCTGTGGGTTTCTGAGACGTTAACTGCTTATAGGAATAGAAAGCATTCTTTCTCTAGCAAGATGCTGATGGTTTCAAACTGCAGACCATACACATCACAGCCAAATCCTTAACCACCATGCCACCAGGACTGCTATTGAAAGAGTCCAGTGCCCAAAATTGAACACCATGAATTTTAAATATTCATATCAAGCTTATACAAAAGTCAAGGGAAAACTTTCCTGCACATCAATTGAGCAAAACTCATCTAAAAGACAGAAATGAAGTAGATGAAATTTGATGTAAATTAATGTTTCAAATATGATTAAATTACTCAATTAAGCCTTCAAAATGTGATAAAGTTTTTAAAAACCTGGTAACAAAATTAACAAACTAAATGCAAAAACAGAATAAAGTAGGAAGAATGGGATGAAAATATTGATAGAACTCAGGAAAGGAATAAAGAACAACAAAATCCCATGGGATTATATCTAAAATAAAGAATAAATTACAATGTGACCAAAGGACTATAGAATCAGTTAAAATTTAAATAGGGGATATTGGTGGAAATTGTCCCAAAATGACTGGTCAAGTCAATATATGGCAAGTAATTGGTTTGTTTACTATCTGCTTATGTAACATGCAAGTAATGGTTCCATTTATAGTTGGCCCATTATATAGTTGACTTTTCCTGAGATTTTTAAGGGGTCACATCTAGTCTGATAATTACCCAAATTTGTTAGAAATCCACTCTTATTATAAACAAAATTTTGGAGTTATAGCAAGATGGTGACAAAATAACACACACCAGAGGGATGCCACAGAAATCAGCAAAGAGCTACTGAGAGGGAAACTCCACTCTTCCAGGTCACAGAAAGACCATCCTAAAGATTAGTTGACACAGATCCACTAGGTTTTGAAGAGCCGTTAGTTTACCACTGCGGAGACTGGCTGGGCGTAGCCTTAGTCTCGTCACAGTCTCAACCAGCACCAGGCTATTTTGGCCAGTGCAAGGGCTTTACTTCAAGAAAACCACAGCATGCTTCTTTCTGCCTTTGGACAGAGTTTAAACCACTGTAGTCCCATGATCAGGCAATCAAGCCTGAGCTATTTCTTTCCTTTTTTCCCCCCTCATTCTTCTCTCTTTCCCCCCACATTCTGGATGGGCTCAGTTGTTTGTTTGTTTTTTCCCCTTTCCTTTCACACATCAATTCTGGCCTCTATGCCACACCCCTCTACCTAGGGCAAATCCGCCTACCATCCACCCAGCTTGGGGAGATCCCATCCACCCTCTAGAGTCTGACACACAGGTGCGAAAGAAATCCTGCCTGCCTTCTGCCACACCACAAGGAGGATTTCACCTTCAAATGGCCAGGGGAACTCCTGCCTACCCTCCAAGGCCCTCTAAGCCACTGGGGAACTCCTGCCCACACTTTGTGGTGCTCCACTTGGCTGGTGGATCCCCTGACCATCCTCTGTGGCCCCACACATGGCTGCAGGAATTTCTTCCAGCCTGCTACAGTGCTTCACATGGCCTAAGGTAGCATGGCCAGCCCTCTCCATAACTGCACACTGCAGAGGGAAACTCCATGGCAATCTTGCCAAGTAGGGCAATTCTGCCCGCCATCGATGTGCTCTACACCAAAACAAGCATACCCACCCACCATCTGAGCCTCTCCAATTGCAGCCGGCATGCTCACATGACCTCTGAAACATTTCTAGCTGCTGTGGGCCATGCCAGCATGGTTTCTTGTGGGATCATCCAGTTCAGTGCCATCCTTGCGGGGCCGAAACAATCTGACCAGCATCACCTGACAGGACCATCCACCTTGCCCTCCAAATGACAGAATACTGGCTGACTAGGGAAAGAGTGAAACCACAGGAGGATAAAGTGGTAGCCTGATCCCCGAGTGCAGTTAGCTGCAGGCAGTTTGAAGAAGCATTCTTACGAGTTTCCCAAAAAAGAGAGCCAGTGCTCTTCAACTCTCTGGAAGATGGTTCCAGGCTCCTCTAACATGCATGCAATGACATGCAAACAGGAGAAACAAAAGGCAATGTCATAAAAAGTCCTAACTCTAATGATGTGTATAGAAGCAGATGTTGATCTGTCACAGAAAGACATTTTCAGAATGCTGCTTGGAATCACACAGGATATGAGGGAAGAGATACAGAAAGGGGATTAAATGATAGAGGAGATAAATACAATGCACCAAATGGAAATACAAGACCTAACAGAAGAGATTAAAAAATTCAGTAGCAAATTCACAGACATGCTTAACAGTTTTGAGGGTGCAGAGAATTGCACCAGTGACCTAGAGGATAACCATACAGATTTCAACAAACGGGAAAGGTAGTCAAATAATATAATCAAAGAAGCTGCTGAAAACCTGAAAGCCATGTCTGATGATATGGAGAGGAACAACATTAGATTAATTGGACTGCAGGAATAAGAAACAACAAAGAAGTCAAAATAGTGAGGGAAATGTACTAGTGAGGGAATTCTTAGCACAAAAAAACAGAGGAAATTCTTAGAGGAATATTTCCACAGCTTAATGAATGAAAATCAGGCAACCATTCAGGAGTCCGAAAGAACACCAGCTAGACTGAATCCCAAGAATAAGTCACCAAGGCATATAATAGTTAAACTCTCCCACTTTGAGGAAAAGGAGATAATCATATAATTGCCAATAGGGAAAAACAAGCAGTCACCTATAAAGACATTCAAATAAGAATATGAGCAGCTCTATCAACGGACACTATGAAGAAGAGGAGAGAGTGGAGTAACATATTCCAAAAATTGAAGGAAAATAACACAAACCCAAGAATACTCTATCCAGCCAAATTATCTATCAAGATAGATGGAGAAGAGTCTTCCCAGACAAGGAAAAACTCAAAGAATATGTTAATAGAACCCCAGACCTACACAAAAACCTTACTGACCTTGTATGGGCAGAAATACAATACTCGCTGAGCACAAATAAGAGACGTCTGCATAGAACAGCTCAATCAAGAGGGCAAGAGAGGGAAAACAACCCCCAAGATAGCGCGGGTTCAGTGGTGGAAAGACAACCAGAGAGAAACACACACACACAACACACTGATAAGAAAGTGAGGTAGGAAAGCACCCAAAACAAAGGGTATAATATGGCATCACAGAGTCCAGAGATGAAGTAATAAGCATGAATATCCATGAAGTGAACTCAGCCATCAAAAGGTAGAGGCTAGCATATTGCCTTAGAAAACACCACTCATCGTTCTGCTTCCTACAGGAGACACATCTCAAGATTATAGACAAAAATGGGCCGAGAATCAAAGACTGGAGAAAATATACCAGGAAAATGGCAATTCAAATAAAGCAGGGGTTGTAATCCTAATCTGAGACAAATTCATCTCAAGGTGCAAGCCATAACATAAGGAGGAGCATACTATCTGACCCCACCACAATGGGGTGAAACTCTAAGGGCATGCAACAGATCAGCAAGGGGAGCAAAGCATTGAAGACCCTGGAGAATACCAAAAATAGACTTTGGGACAGGGCATGGCACCCCATCAGACTCAACTGAAAAACATACCTAAAGGTCAACAAACAGACCTGGAATTATTTATAGGCTTTTATTTTTCTGTCCTTGTTTTTTTGTTGCTGTTTGGCTTTCTTTTGTTGCTTTGCTTTGCTCTCTCTTGTTTTTGTGCTTTCATGGTTTCTGCATGTCTATCTAGATAAAATAGGTAGGATAAACAATCCAGAGGAGAAAACAATGGGGGCTATGTTTCTGGGGGAACATGGGAGACGGGGATGCAGGAGAAAGGAAGGGGGGGGGGTCAACAAACCCAATGACAAGGGAATAGCAAGTGATCTAAAATTGATAGTGAGAAGGGCATAGGATGCCATGTGGGACTTAAAAGGGCAATATAGCCGAGAGGCCTTACTGAAATCCAAATGAAAGCTAAACATGATAGTGGGACAAGAGGAAAGTAAAAGGAAACAGAGGGAAGAACGAGGAGACAAAGGACATTTATAGAGGTCTAAATAAAGGCATGTGTATACATAAACATATTTATATATAATGATAGGGAAATAGACTAATGTATATATATATTTATATGTTAAGTATCAAGGTAGCAGACAGACATTGGACCTCTACTCAAGCACTCCCTCAATGTGAGAACACTTTTATCTAATAACCTGGCATTCCATGATGCTCACCTTCCCAACATGATCTCTGAAGACAAAATGGATTAATAGCAAGTGTGATGAAGAAAGCTGATAGTGCCCGGCTATCAAAATATATACCACCTGGGGTCTTAAGGGATGGAAGACAAACAAGCAGCCATCTAGCTGAGAAGCAACAAAATCCATATGGTAGAAGCACACAAGCTTGTGTGATCATGAGGTGTCCATGGCATCAGGTATCAGACATCAAAGACTCAGAACAACAAATTATATCAATGTGAATGAGTGGAGTGGAGTGGAGTGGAGTAGAGACCCAAAACCCATCTGTAGGCAACTGGAAATCCCCTTAAAGAAGGGTCACAAGGAAGAGACAAGCCAGTCAGGGTAAAGCATAGCACTTATGCAACATATAACTTTCCTCTAGCTCTTTAATGCTACTTCCCCCACCCACCCCCACTATTATGATCCCAATTCTACCTTACAAATCTGGCTATATCAGAGGATATACACTGGTACAGATAAAAGCTGGAAACAAAGAGATTCCAGGAAAGATAAACCCCTCAGGACCAATAATGAGAGTAGCAATAGCAGGAGGGGAAAGGGAAGGTGGGAAGAGAAAGGGGGAACCAATCACAATCATCTACATATAACCCACTCCCATGGGGGCAGACAACAGAAAAGTGGTTGAAGGAAGACATTGGTCAGTATAAGACATGCAAAAATAATAATTATAAATTATCAAGTGTTCCAAAAGTAGGGAGGCTGGGGGAGGGAGGCAATAAATGAGGAGCTGATACTAAGGGCCCAAGTAGAAAGAAAATCTTTTGAAAATGATGATGGCAACAAATGTATAAATGTGCTTGACATAATGGATGGATGGATGTCCTGTGATAAGAGCTGTATGAGCCCCCAATAAAATGATTTTTTTTAAGCCAACAGGATCAACACTGTATACTATTCAAGTGAATGGGACATGTAGTAGTCAGGGTACTTTAGAGAAACAAATCCACAGAAACTCATGTATAAGAGAGAGTTTTATATATACGTTAAGTGTGCATCAAGAAAACATCTCAACCAAGTGCTGCCCAAACCCACAAGTCCGACATTAACCCATTAACCCATATGTCCAACACTAGTCCACAAAGTCCTCCTCCATCTCACAAAGCAGACATAACGATGCCGACTACAGGAGGAAAGCTGAATCAGTGAACGTGTAAGCATCTCAGGGCTGGCAGGGGTTTCCACATGGCTATTCCAGCACCCAGGGCTGCATCAGGGTAGGTCCATGTGGCTTCTCCTCAGGGATGTCTTGCAGGAAGTCGGCTTGCAAGCTTAAGCAGGGAACTGCTAAGGCAGTTGCACCCTTGTGCGACCATCACAAAGTAAGAGACTGAGAACTAGAAAGGCGGGGCTCACTGAGCCATTTATCCCTCCGCCTTTCAATTAATCCCACATGTGTATATTGGCCAGGTTGGCACAATAAACTAACTAACTCAGTACACAAAGAGCCAGTAAGCATAAAAAATATATGCTCGCCCAAAGGGAGACCAATGTAATTCGTCAATCAAATGCTCCAAAAGATGAAAAAAGAAATCACAGGCTCAGCAATTCTAGTAGGTGACTTTTTAATTATATGCCTTGACCTGATAGATATTTTCAGAGCCCTTCACCTAAGTGTAAAAATTAGTCACATTCTTTTCAAGTCCACATAGCACATACTCTAAGATATACCACACGCTGGGACACACGTCGAATCTATGTAAATTCAAGCACATAGAGATCATACACACTTCTCTCTCTGACCACCATGCCATAAGGCTGAAAATCAACAAAAGGAAGATGAAAAAAACAAGTGCAAACAATTGGAGGATGAATAACTCCCTGTTGTAAAAGGAGTGGGTACTGGCCCAGATCAAAGATGAAATTAGGAAGTTTCTCAAAACCAACAAGAATGAGAATATGACATACCAAAACCTTTGGGGCACAGAAAAGGCAGTTATCAGAAGAAGTTCAATAGCAAAACATGCACACAGGAAAAAGAAAGAGAGATTTATGATTGATATGCTGACCCAAAACTTACAGCAATTAGAGAAGTGTCAACAGGACAATCTTACACATAGCAAAAGAAAAAAATTAATAAAAATCAGGGATGAAATTTATGAGAGGGAAAACATGAAATCTATGAAAAAAAATTAATGCAGCTACAAGTTGATTCTTTGAAATGATTAACAGAATCGATCGACCTATGACAAAGCTAACCAAAGAGAGGACTGAACCAATTTCAACAACAAAGATAAGGGATGAAACAGGGGACATTACAATGGTCCCTAATGAAATCAAAAGGATAATTACACAGTACCACAAAGGCCTGTACTCCAATGAATTCAACAACTTGGAAGACATGGACAAATTCTTGGAAAAACAATCCCTCCCTAGACTAACCCAGATGGATGTCAAAAATCTTAACAGATCCATAGCAATAGAAGAAATAGATAAGGTTAACAAGGGATTACCAACAATAAAACTCCCCCAGGCCATATGGCTTCAAAGAAGAATTCTATCAATCATTCAGGGAAGAACTGAGACCAATCCTACAAAAAATTCCAGGACATAGAAAGAGACAGCAAATTCCAGAACTTTTCCTACGAAGCTAGTATAACTCTGATACCAAAACTGGGCAGTGATCCCACAAGAATTGAGAACAACTAACCAATATCACTAATGAACAAAGATGCAAAAATAATTAGTACAGTAGTTGCCAGTAGAATACAAAAGTATATAAAACAAATAATTCACTATGACCAAGTGGGATTCATATCAGGGATTCAGGAATGGTTCAATACAAAAGACTATTAGTATTATTCACCACATTGACTTGAAAAACTATGAGAACCACATGATAATATCAATAGATGTGGGCAAAGCATTTGACCACATCCAATGTCAATTCCTGTTTAAGACACTCAATAAGATTGAAATGGAACCAAAATTCCTCAATATAATATAAGCTATATATGCAAAACCAATAGCCAACATGGTAGTCAATGGAGAAAAGACTAAAACAATCCCACTGAAAAGGGGGATCCCCCTTGTCCCCGCTCTTACTTAACATTGTACTGGAGGTCCTAGCTAACAACATAAGGCAAAGAAAAAGACATTAAAGATATTTGCCTGGGGAAAGAAGAAGTGAAGCTACTGGTATTCACAGATGATATGTTTTTATATCTGGAAAAATCTCAAGATCTCCACAAGGGGAGTGCTGGAAGCGATAGTAGACTATGGATGAGAAGCAGGATACAAGATCAACAACCAGAAGTATGTTGGATTTCTGTACACATTGGACAAACACACCGAAAAGGGGATCAAAAGGTAGTATACTTCACAAGAGCCAAGCACAAATTGAAATATCAAGGGAGATACCTGACTAAAAAACCAAAGATTTGTACAGAACATTATTACAAGAAACCAAAACTGAACTCAACAAATGGAAGAACATCTCATGTTTGTGGATCAGATGACTGAATATAGTAAATATGTAAATTCTGATTATTATCCATCAGAGAAATGCAAATTAAAACAACTATGAGATACCACCTAATACACTCAAAGATAGTCCAATTCAAAAAATCAGAAAGTAACAAGTATTGGAGGGGCTGTGGTGAGATAGGAACTCTCATCTACTGCCGGTAGAATTGTAGGTATGTACAGCCATTTTGTAAATTGATTTGGTGATATCTAAAGCAGATGGAAATAATCGAGCTTCCATATGACCCAGCAATCCCCTTACTGGGCATCTACCCAGAAGAGGCAAGAGACAACCCATGGCCAGACATCTGTGCTCCAATGTTTATCACAGCGTAGTTCACAATCGCAAGGAGGGTAATAGGAAGGTGAGGGAAGAAAAGGGAAAATGAACACAATGATCTATCTGTAACCCCCTTCCAGGGGAGACAGACAACAGAAAAGTGGGTGAAGGGAAACAGTAGTAGGTTAAGACTTGAAAATTTTTTTTCATAATTATTAAGGGTTCTAGAGGGAGGGAGAAAATGTGCTGCTACCAAAGGCTCAAATATAAAGAAAATGTTTTTAAAATGATGATGACAACGTATGTACAAATGTGCTTGACACCAATAGATGGAGAGATTGTGCTACGAGCTGTAAGTGCCCTCAATAAAATGATTTTTAAAAATAAATAATTAAATGTCAAACAAAACCAATAAACAAAACAAAACGAAGCAAAAAACACAAATTCCCGGTCATCAAGTCAATTCTGACTCATCGTTACCTTATGGGAAGAGTAGAACTGCTTTTCTGGGCTTTTGAGGCTGTAAATCACTCTCTCTTTTTGGAATGGCTGCTGGTTTCTAACTACCAATTGTGGGTAGCAGCCTGATGTGTAACCACTACGTCACCAGAGATGCTGTTGAACAAGTGATAGGTGCCTATAAAGACCCTAGATAATAGAGTGTGAGATGGGACTTTCTGATAGAACATGTTTCCTTCTGTTTTTGTTGTGGTTTGTTTTTATTTTTCTGACAAAATAGTGTGTGTACTCAGATCCTTAGTTGAAAATCTAGAGGGAAATATTATTACTAAAGATTTCCCATTACTTTGAGTTGTTTGCTAGTTATTGTTTTGTGGAAACAAACAAACAAAAAAAACCACACCATATTTTTCATGCTGCAGCCTAAAGTAACTGTAAAATAGTTAACCCTTACAAGAACCAAAAATGTATTTCCTACTGCCTCTTAGTTCACAAGACTTTATATAAAAATGTCGGCAATTTTACACTGATATCCTACATGTTTTATAGCTTTCTCATTAGATTTTTTAGTACACCTGTGTTATTTTCATTTTTCTCTCTAATTTTCCAAATTTCCATGTCTACTGACCTGAAATGACAAATCAACCTAATTTTTGGACACTGTTGTGCTGTGTAAGAGAGGCTAGAAGTCAGAGCCGCTTCTCTTAGGCAGTAATTTAAATGATCAAAGAGATTCCCTATGCTTTCCCTATATGAGCACCTGCACACACACACACACACACACACACACACACACACACACATTAAACTCCACCACTTAAACATAATATATTCTTAAAGACATGTTAGTAAACAGAAGCACATTTTAAAGCTATTATTAAGCTTCTTAGATATGACTGAGAAATACTCAAGCATATGGAGTAAAGGAACTATATTCCACCTGCCTGTCTGGCTTATTATACCCATCAAATAGTTTTGTTGTTTTCATATATCATACATTCTTAAATCCAACATATAAGATTCAATGAACTGGTAAGTCTAGATGGGGACTACTTACTAAATGACTATAGGAGAGTAGAGCATCATAGAAACTCTTATATTGACTTAAGAATTCTTTCAAATATGGGTTATGCTCTGTAAATATGCAGAGTACTCGGAAGGGTAGAAAGTTTATAAAGAAGTCAGTTTCTCTGTTTAATTGCCTTTATTAGGAGAGGATAGGTCTTCTTAAATATATGTGTTTGGTAGCCACTTTGTGTCTAAGCCCCTGTGTTAGTCTGGGTTGACTAGAGAAATAAATCCAATGATATTCATACATGTATAGAAAAAGAGCTTTATATCAAAGAGTAATTCTATATTAAGAAAACATCCCAGCCCAGTCCAGGTCAAGTCCACAAGTCCAATATTAGACCTAAGTCCAATACTTAAGGTCTAATACATTCTTCTTAAGTCCATAAAGTCCTCTTCAGACTCAAATAGCAACTCACAATGATGCTAAATGCGGGATGATAACAGGCCAGTGGGTACAACATCTTGTGGATCCAGTGGCAGTGGAAGCATCTCTAGAGCTCTGACTGCCATCAGTGTGGCTAGACTCCACCCCTTCACTCGTAATAACCTCAAGTTGACATGCTATTAAGTAAATACAGTGCCCAAATCATAAATGCTTTTAGTTTAGAGGTTTTTTAAAAAAAATAATGTTTTCCAAATTTGATCTAAAAATACCAAGAATCTCATGAGCTATTTATTACTTGTTATGTAGTCAATTAGGGAATGCTTGTATCCTCTGATCACTCAAAATATTAAATATATATAAAATATTCAATTAACAATATTGAGCAATATCATACATGTTTGTATAATTCAATTAGTTGCTGCAAAACAATATCCCCTTATGTAGGTATTAAGACTACTTTGTAGTTTTTTTATACTTTAAAAAAGAAGCTTAAGAGATATTCTTACATGTTAATATTCTAATTTTATCAAAGTATTCTAAGAGTGTTCCAGTCTAATATCAGCATTTTCTACCTCAACAACCTTGATGGACTATGAATGCAAGTTCAGTGGTTCAAACCTATCAATCAGGGAATGAGAAAAGGATGAGGCTATCTGGTCCCATAAGTATTTGCAGCTTTGGAAACACTACATAGGATGGCTATGAGTCAGAACTGAGTTGGGAGCATTGGTGCATAGGTATCTCAACAATTTGAAGGTAAAAACTATCAACATTTTCCAGTTGGTGAGGCTCTGTACTATAGTCTACAGAAACATCCTTTAGCATAATCACATACATGTTTATGCAGCATTTCATTTAAAAATGCCTTCCATTGATTTCTCCATTCAGCTTGTTTGTCACAGCGCTTTGTTAACCTATCTATTACAGCATAGTGAATCAGAAGACGGAAGCTATTTGTCTGTGTTGTCAATTAGAAAAAAAATAATAATCAAAATAGTTTGCCTTCCAAATTCTTAACTGCCCCAATGCTGAAAGCCAATGATGTGTATAAAAGAAAACCCTCATAACTCCTTGCCTGATAAATGAGTAGGGAGAATTTGACAGATCAGAACGAGATGAAGCAGCCTAAAACATTTGGCACAATGTGCGTCTGGCATACAGAGACTGCCTGTCAAATGCCTATGACTCCATACAGCAGCTAGGGACCCTATGGAGCAGCAGATGGGCCATTAAGGTAGTATTAATGTAGATGCCATCAGTTTTCAGTTCTGACTGGGACATACTCTTTAGAACTATGAGCAGCTGCTGCCATTTATTGTGACAGCTTCCTGCTAACTTTTGCCAACTGGCACAATCTGAGTCTTTGTACCTGAGCTATTAAATGTGTGACTTCCACCATTTTATTCCTCCAGAGATCGCTTTTAATAATCCTCTAAAGAAGGAATGAAGCATTTATCACCAAAGTGAATATACATACCATGCAGTTCTATTGTACAGGACTCCTGCCCAGCATACTTTATAGACTTTATATTAATACATTCTTATTAAAGGGAAGCGTGGATCTTTTAACATAGAGGGAAGTATAAATCGAAAGCATTTACTCACACTAAAGATATATCTTAAATATAATATCAATGTATTTTGCTGTTAATCAATTGTAACTTTTATTTTTTGAAACAGTTTCCATGATCAAATTAAAAAAAATTAAAGTTACCCCACATGAAATAAATTAACAAATTGAAAGAAAGTTATTTCCTGGATTTCTAACTATAGGTAAATATTTTTTATTTAAAGAAACCCAGGTGGTTTCTTTAATCTGGGTAAAGAAAATGTAGTTGTGAATTGGTTTCAGATCTCTATATCTGAAAAAAGTCTCTACATCATTAACAATGTATATTAAATGATGAAATTCATGCATTCATCACTTGAAAAATAATTTAAACAGAATATGCAACTAAACTATTGGCAGAAGCAGCAATATGCTGCCTTCCTTTCATCCAGCTAGATTTCTAGGGATACGTTGCATCAGTTTTGATTATGTCGAACAAGAAAGCACAGCATACGGATTGTCAGACAATAAAAACTGCAGCAAGTCATTATAAAAGTGGCTGGCAGACATATTCATTATGCTGAGCTAACATCTTTTCTGCTTCAACTATCTCTACAATCTGACCAATATTCTATGCATGAGATTTCCAAGCAGAGCTTATTCACGCAATACTATATTTCACAGGAAATTATATCTGTATATTTATACATGTTAACACACATTCATACACGGATCAACACTAAATCTTGGGTAGTTAAACATTCAAAGTTAATTTCAATGCCTGACGAGAATGTATAGAGCAGAACGCCTAATAAATAAACATTTCAAAGGTGATGGCATTAATCATAGAGCATTCAAATTGCTTAAGAATTACATATGTTAAAAATATAGATATACTTAAGATATACTGGGTTATACGCAGAGGAAATATTTAACATAAGGGTCATGTAAGTACGGTAAATAAAACAATATGCAGAGGAATGACATTTAGATGCCAAGATACTCTCAAGTAGTAACTTTAACTCAATGTTTGTTTTTTTCCCCATGCCATCTGATGGAAATTTAAGCTCCTCTCTCTCTCTCTCTTTCTCTCTCTGTTTATACTATTAGCAACCTTTGTATACTATTTAAAATGGTTTGTAGGTTATTTTCCTCTAGATAACGCTAAGGGTGAAATATTGTTGAAAATTGACCTAAACAATAATATTAGTGAAAGTGAACCTTATCTACAAGAACTCAAACTAAAATTATTATAATAAACCCTAGAGCTTGAACATTAAAAATTAACTTCCATTTATTAGCTTAATTTTAATAGTTGATATGCTTGTTTACTAAGAAGATATTTTTTTCTAAACATTAAAGTTTCCAGACAGTATACCTCAGTTTTTTTCAATAATACCATATCCATAAAACAATATAAACTTGTCTGGGATGTGTGAGGAACAATACTCATAAAGATGAAGTCACTTTACAGTGACTCACTTTGGTAAGCCTTTCAAAGTTTGATGAAAATTGTCTGTTAAAAGGGGGTCCTATCTTCAGCTCCTTAAGAAAAAGTGGTAAATTTTAAATGCTTCTGAACATTCTCCATTATTTAGCTGGATTCAGGCGGGGGGGAACCTCAAAGCGGGATTTTTGCTCCTATAAACACCTGTATGAGTTTTAAAGAATTCAAGAGGACTTTTTGCAATGAGTGTTTTTTTTTTTCACTTCTTCGTGAGGAAGCCAAAGCTAAAGAAATAGAACCATCATACTGTCTCTATTAAATGAAAAGCAATAAATCCATGAAAAACAGAGAATCAAGATATGATTTCTTTTTAGATAAATTGAGTTTTAAAATATTGTGTTAATAAAGCTGACAATTGTTGCCAGACTGTTATAGTATACATTCATTTCCAAAGAAGATTGAACTTTGAATGACCTATAAAGAGTTTATGTTACTGGTCCTATTCCTCTAGTTCTTTAATGCTTCCCGCCCCCCACTATCATGAACCCAATTCTACCTTACAAACCTTACTGGACCAGAGGATATACACTGGTGCAGATAAGAGCTTTGGACACATGGAATCCAGGACAGATAAAACCCTCAGGAACAACAATGGGAGTTGTAATACCATGAGGGTAGGGGGAAGGTGGTGGTAGAAATGGGGAACCGATTACAGTGATCTACATATAGCTTCCCCCTCCTCCAAACCCCTGCTAAGGAGGGCAAACAACAGGAAATGTGGGTGAAGGGAGACAGTGGTCGGTGTTAGATATGAAAAATAATAATAATTTATAAACCATCAAGGGTTCATGAGGGAGGGAGGGAAAAAATGAGGAGCTGATATCAAGGGCTCAATAGAAAGAAAATGTTTTGACAAGGATGATGGCAACATATGTACAAATGTACTTGACACAATGGATGTAGGGATTGTTCTAAGAACTGTAAGAGCAAAAAAGGTACTGTGCTGCAATGCTGATTTTACATTTTAAATATGATTATATAAATGTTATTTTCAAGGAATATATAAACAAATGATGTTTAAAGAAGTCAAAGTCAAATCAAGGCTATATATCTGTTCCAAATATTAAATGTTTTTTTATTAAAATGTAACCGTAGATAATAAAACAATGTACTGATGAAAATTTTATTTGTGGCAATAGGGGTAAGTAGCTCTCTCAAGAAATAATTGTCTCAATTTTACCTTTCAGGTGTTATCTTCAAGGAGAATTTTGAAATCAATGAAGTATTGTTTTAAAATAATATGATATTATCAATAAATAGACTTAGTGGCTGTGGTTTTCATCTGCCAGAATTGTCAGAAAAGTGCAGCACCTGCAGGTTGCGCTGTAGTCACAGCCATGAGTCTGGATAAAGACGTAAAATCTATCCAGCTCTCACCGAAAAACCAGCAACCAAGCCAACACTTGTATTTATGATCTGGTTCAGACTAAAGTGACCCACTATTATCTGGGCAAAAATATTTCACTGCATTATGAAAATCACACAGAGGTGAAAATCTAAAAGCAAGAAACAGAATATATTTGAAGGCTCTAATATTCGCAAAAATGGACCGGAAATCAGCAATCTGAAAGGGAAGCTTTCATTGCTCAGGTTGATCGGTGCTTCCACGTCCGTTCCAATTTACAGTGAACAATCTTCCCTGCAACACAATGCAATGCTGCCACGTCCTTTGTCAACCTCACAACTGTTGCTATGTTTAAACCCATTATTGCAGCCACTGTGTCAATCTATTTTGTTGATGTTTATTCTTATTATAAACACTTGCAATAAAATATTATTATATTCTATTTGAATATGACAGGTTAAATCTCCCTCAACCACACTCACTACCAGTGAGTCAATTCTGTCTTAGCCACCCTGTCAGATGGACTTGAACTGCTGCTGAGCGGTCCCCATGCATCACAATTCAGAGCAGCCGACTGCCTCAACTTTCTCTTGGTGAGCAGTTGATGGGTTGGAACTGCTGACCATAAAGTTACAAATAAAATCATGAAGCGAATTCTTATGTTCATAAGATCAACGGACATTTTGAATTTTTTAAAGTTCAGACACTGACATCTAGTTGATTCTGACTTGATTTCAGAAAAACCAAACTCACTGCCATCTATGAAGTCTGATTCAAAGTCACTCTATAGGACAAAGGAACGTTTCCTCCTGGGTTTCCCAGACTGCATACAAATCCTTATAGGAGCAGAAAGCCTCATCTTTCTCCCATTGAGCAAATGGTAATTTCAAACTGCTTCTTTCTCTTATGGTTTACAGCCTAATGCACAGACCACGGGGCTTCCAAGTGCTGAAATATTTAGTGGATCATCTGAACATTCTCTCATACAGATGGTGGGTTTGAAGCACCAACCTTCGAGGTGGTTAGTGGTCCAACACTTACCCAGTAGCACAACCAGTTCTCCTTTATTCATTTTAAATAAACACACAGCCTGATTATGTAGAAGGAAATATTTACTTAACTTAGAACTACATCAATATTTCCCTCAAGCTCACCTTTCAAACACCTGACAATTTGGTAATTAACAACAACAAAAGAAACAACATCAAAAGCCCAAGACACCAAATGAATGCACAGAATGCTGTCTCTTCCCAGGGCGGGCGATGAGGCTTTCTACTCTCGACAAGATTGTCAGGTTTAGGAACTCTATGTGGGGTCACTATGAGCAGAACTGACTACATGGCAGTGAAAAGACTAAGTGAAAGGACGATGCTGATTTAATGGAGAATGCTCTGGAGTGAGCCAAAAGTTTGGCAGTTAGAAACAACCCATTGCAGGAATACCAGTTCATCTGCTCCCAAAAATTACACCTAAAACAACCCTATGGTGTTCTAGTAAATTCTGACTCACATTGACCCTATAGGACAGAATGGAACTGTCCTGGCTGATTTCCCAGACTGTAAAATGTTATAGAAGTAGACGACATCATCTCCCTGTGGTTTTCTTGCCTATCGCATGGAATTGCTGAGTTGAAATTGTCTCAAGAACTCCTAATGACAACAATACAGTAATGATGTTAAGTAGCTAACTAGTGTCCATGTTTCTCTTTCTAAGACGAAGTTCAAGTATAACACAAGTGTCTGGGACATCATGTAAGTAAGTGAATGCCAGGTCCTTTGATGATATGTTGTTTGTCTCCAATCACTGATGTTATTTTATTCTTAGTCCACAGGTTTGTCCTGCCTAGCTGATCTTGAGGCATATGACTGTAATGGTGTGGCCTCATCTGACCTCTCAGTCTCTCTGAAAGAAGCAATGTTTCCACATTGATTAAGCCTTACCTAAGGCTATGCTTAGAGGAGTCCAGGTGTTGTAGTGTTTACAAGTTGGACTGCTAAAATGAGCAGTTCGAAACCACCAACTGTTCTCAGGAGAAAGATGAGGAGTTCTAGTGCTGTAAGAGCTTCCGTCTTGAGATACCCAAAGAAATACCTAAATCAATGTACCTACGAAATGACATCCTACTCCCGCAGCGAGAAAGTGCTTAAGCATAAATCGCAGAGCCAAAGGGGCTCACGTGAAAACAGAGAATACTGCAAGTCAGGGCACCACAAAGAAACCACATGGAAATATCTTACCTAACAGGTTTATCCTTTTGGTCTGGTGTGATTTAATATTTTTCAGTAATGTTTTAAAGTTTCTTGTAACAATCTAGTGTTGTGTTCCTCTCTTATTGTTATTATTTAAGTATTAACTGTATAAAACAATAAGCTACCTTTTAGTCTTTTTGTATATTTAAAATGGTCAGTGCAGCAAATCAGTTGTTAAATTCTTGTTTTTCTGACCTGTATATGTCACACTGGAGTCCCCAAGTGGTACAAGCAAATAGCTGGAGGTTCAAGTCCATCCAACTGTACCTCAAATTAGAGGCTTAATAATCTACCTCTGATAAAAAGAGTCATTGAAACTCCTATCGAGTTAGTGTTCTTCTCTGACACATGTGAGGTCACCAGGAGCAGAAGCAACTTGATCGCAACTGGTGTGTTAAACGAGCGAAGGCCAGAGGCTCTTCTCATCGGAACCGCCAGGTTGAAGTGATTCGGTCTCCGCCTCCATGCCTCTCCTCGCCCAGGTGAGCCCTCCTTCCTGTTTCGTATAATATAAAAGGGATACAGTCTGATTCCTTCTTTCTTTCTCTCTTTCCTTCCTTCCTTCCTGCTTTCTTTCTTTCTTCTTTCTTTCTAGATGGTGCCTCACGAGAGCACTGGTAAAAGAAGACATTGCTATCACTTCATATACTGTCTTTGTTACTCTAACTTCTGGGAAAGACTTGAGCAAATATACATCCCCTACTTATTAGAAGAACTCTGTAACACGAGCCTCCTGGCCTCAATACTAAATGGAAGAATGAGGACATTTGGAAATTTTTTCTCAAGTGTTTGATGCTGATCACCAAGCTCTTCTCACCTCATTTTTTATATCACACTTTTTTTCCAGGCATTTGGTGAATTAAGGAGATATTTTAATTTTCTAGATAGCAAAAGAGTATTGAATTTAATATGCAATGGCATATTGTCTCTATATTGATATCATACATGGAAGGTTTTTGTTTTATTTTCTATTTGAGTGTAAGCTTGAAGATTAAGTTTTTTTTAACACTTTTAAATAGAATAATGATTAAAGAAAAAAAATGTAGGTGACATAAGTAATGCCATACAAAATTTTACTTTGAAAACATATACCTGAAAATGAGCTATTTAATGAAAGGGCACAATTATTCTAATGCTTGTACACAGGTGTACACAGGGGAAGAGAAAAACGGGCAGTGCCTAAGGGATTTTCAACTACTTTGGCATAACGGATAAGGGTTGAACTAACCACAAGGACAGACGTCTGAAACCATAATTTTCTCCGTAGGAAAAAGATGAGGTTTTTCATTCACATAAAGAGTGAGCCTCAAAAACCCATAGAGGGCATTCTCTGAAGTCCTACAGTGTCAGTGTGAGTTAAATGGTTGCAATGGTGGGGAGTTCTTTGTTTATGTGTGAGTTTAGAGGCAATGTGGTTTAGAGGTGACATATTCAGTGATAATAACTGGCCGAATAGTTTTGCCTTTAATGTGTCAATTAATATCAATCTCTGGGTCATCATTTGACAACAAAAGGCAAGAACGCTCACTTCTACGTGGTTCCTTGGAAGGGATTTCCAGGACACACGTCATTAACACTTGTTGGTTTATAGATGACTTTTGAAATATTCTGAAAGTGAATTAATATAAGAATAAAAGTCATCTTGCCCCCTATTTGTGACATTAGACTCACATATATTTAAAAAGAGACACATGTCATGTCTTTAAAATAAAGGACAAATAAATAATTTATAAATTACAAGTTGTTCTTTATATGCATCAAGATTCAAAAACCGGGCTTCATTTGAACTACTTATGCAGTAATCTTTAGAAAGCACACCTAATTTCCTTGCTTATAAAAAAATTATAATTCTGGGAAGTATTAGCAAGAGAGAACAGCCTGATCTGCCTTATGACATCTTTGACAAAAGTGCGAAGTAAATGGTTAGGGTGGGCAGGATGCACCTGCAAAGCTGCACACAATTTTTCATTTCAATACTTTATACTTTGCAGAACTTAATTTTATCCAAATTATTAATGCGTAAATTCCTTATTTCTGCTAAAATGTTCTTATCTAAAGGTTAGGGCCTACTCAAATAATATGCATTAATAGTAACAATTTGTTTATAATTAGGCTTCAAATAACACCTATTGATTAAGTATGTATTGATTTGATTACTAATCAATAAATATATATATGAAATTTGATATCAATATTAGTGATTACACAAAAAATAAGGTTTTTCTATTAAGACCAGCTCTGCAATGTCCCTTTTTCTTTTAATAATTTCATTGGGGCTCTTACAACTCATAGAACAATCCATACATCCATTGTGTCAAGCACATTTGTACAGATGCTGCTATCATACATTTCACACATTTTCTTTCTTTCTTTTTTTAAATCATTTTATTGGGGGCTTGTACAAATCTTATCACAATCCATACTTACATCCATTGTATCAAGCACATTTGTACATTTGTTGCCATCATAAATCTCAAAACATTTGCTTTCTGCTTGAGCCTTTGGTATCAGCCCCCCATTTTTGCACCTACCTCCCTGCTCCCGCTCCCTCATGAACCCTTGATAATATACAAATTATTGTTATTTTGTCATATCTTATACTGTCCGACAGCTCCCCTCACCCACTTTTCAAAGGTGTGAATCAAGTCCTATTTGTAGCAGAACCCAGGTCCCTATTATGCCTGTAGGATACTGAACTCAAAGATCTTTCTTCAAATAAGAAACATATTTCTTTAAGTAGATTATTTTTAAATTCTCAAAAAGATAATATGCATTCAAATATGAGTACAACTTTTTTTTAATGTAGGAAAGTTACTTTGAAGACTAAGGTGTGACAGATCCAAGCCAGGTATTTTCAATGGTTTCATATATTTATGCAAGTCGGACATTGTATAGGGAAGACCAAAGAAGAAGAATCTATGTGTTTGAATTGGGGTGCTAGCCAAAAATAATAAAGGCACTGTGGACTGCCAAAAGGACAAATGAATCTGTCTTGGAAGAAGTAATACCAGATTGTTCCTTAGAAGCAAGTATGATGAGAGCTTGTCTTACATATTTTGGACATGCTCCTTCCCTGGAAAAGACATCTTGCTTGGTCAAGTAGAGAGAGAGAGAGAACAAAGGCATGTCTTCAATGAGATGGATTGACACAGTGACTGAAGGAATCGGTTCAACCCGATGAACAGTTTCCAGAGTGGTGAAGAACCAGACACTGTTCTGCTTGGTTGTGCATGGAGTTGCTATGCTTAGGAACCAACTCAATCACTCCTTAAAATGTTTTTGTTTAATTAGTATTATTTCTTTAAGTAAATCCAGATATCTTTCAAAAGTTATTAACATTTCAAGGATTGTCATCAATTGGCACATATTAATAATAGAATATTGATTAAAAAGAAGTACAAAGACAGCAATCTGATTTAAATGGCCTGTTTTAGGTAAATTATCTCAATTCACAAAACAAAAGGTTTTCATACTAAAAATGAACCAGATTTGCTCGTTACTCGAGGATGGAGGAAGTAAGGAAGGGTCACGCATGGGCTCTAGGGGAAACCAGTGCTGACTTGGGTAAAGGGGAAGATACGATCCTACAAGAGCGAAATGGGAAAAAAGAGATACTGGATAGCAAGGGAAAATCATTGAAAAGGTTAATCAATTGCTTAAGTTGTTAAATGCAAACATGATTTGTGATGATCTAATATGCAAATGTCCACCTAATTCACAATAACAAGTTTACAATGCTCTCAATATTGTGGATATATATATATATATAAACTGTCATGCTTATTTAGTCATGTCTACTCTTAAAGAAAGGCCTGAAGACCTGCTTCTAAAAAAGGCACATCAACCACTAACAATCCTACATAGAGCTCTCCCTGCTGAGAAACACATGGAGTTGTCATGAATAAAAATTCACCTGACAATAGCTGATTGTTTTAATCCAAAAACAATTTGGATTAAATTGTTTACCTAGTATTTCATCAAGAATGAAATGTCTCTAGATAATTCTGTACTTAATAATGCACTTATGTCCCTAAAGAAGAGTTTCTATGACATTTTTCCTTAAATAATTTATTCTTAATACTTCATGAATATTTAGTTATTGTTAGGTGCTATTGAAAAGGTTCAACACATAGCAACCCTATGCACAGTGGAATGAAACACTGCCTGTCCTGCACCAGCCCCACAATTGTTCTTGTGCTGAGTCCATTGTTGACGCCACTGTGTGAACCCAACACCTCGAGGACCTCCCTCTTTCTCGCTGCCCCTCCACTTTACCAAGCATGGTATCTTTCTGCAGGGACTGCACTCTCCTGACATGTCCCAAGGATGTAAGATGATGTCTGCCCATCCTTGCCTCTAAGAAGCACTCAGGCCACACTTCCAAGACAGAAGTCTTTGTCCATTTAGCAGTGCCATGTCCTTTCAATATTCCTCCCCAGAACCATCATTCAAATCCATCTATTCTTCTTTATCAAATGTCCAATTTTCACATTCATACCAGGAAATTGAAAATATCATGGCTTGGGTCAAACACATCTTAGTTTTCAAAGTGATATATTTGCTTTTCATTACTCTAGAGGTCCTGTGAAGCAGATGTACTCAATGCCATGCACTATTGATCTGTTGACTGCTGCTTCCATGTTCATTGATTGTGGATCCCATGAAAACATAATCCTTGACAGTTTAAGCTTTTCTCCATTTATTATGATGCTATCTATTTATCCAGGTGTGGGGATTCTGGTCTTCTTTACATTGAGCCACAATTCAGACTATTGGCTGCAAGCCATGAACTTCATCAGCGTGAGCTTCAGGTCCTCCGAACTTTCTGCATGCCAGGATTGTGTCATCTGCACCTCCAACTTTATTAATCAGACTTCCTTCAATCCTGATGTAAAAGTCTTCTTCATATAAACCATTTCTCTGTTTTTTTCCTCGGCACACACATTGAATTAAGTATGGTGAGTGGATACAACCATGATACACACCTTTCCTGATTTCAAACCATGCAATGTTCCCTTGTTCTGTTAGCACAACTGCCTTTTGATTCATACAAGTTGTTCATGAGCACAATTAAGTATTCTGGAATTCCCATTCTGCTGTAGGCTACCCGTAGTTTGGTATGATCCACAGAGTTGAATGCCTTTCCAAGGTCAATAAAACGCAGGCAAACATCTTTATTTTATTCTCTGCTTTCAGCCAAGACCCAGCTGACCTCACCAGTGCTACCTCCTGTTCCACATCCTTGTTCGAACCTCTGGTGGCTCCCTGAGGATATTGCTGAAAGATCTTCAGTAAAATTTTACTTGCATCTTTTATCAATGATACCATTGGATAGCTTGAGCATCCTGTTGGATTGTCTTTCTTTATAATGGGTACAAATATGAAACTTTCGCAGTCAGTTGGTCAAGTGTCTTCCCAATTTCCTGGCATAGACAAGTCAGTGCTTCTAGTGCTTCATCAGCTGGTTTAAACAGTTCAATGTGTACTCCAACAATTCCTGTAGCTTTGTTTTTGGTTAATGTTTTCAGGTTAGAAAAACAGATCTTTTTATGGAAATATTCTCCATGTTTAATATTATGAACCCTATATAAAAATAACTTGAAGTATTTGCAATATTTTACTATCCCAACATTTAGTGTATGTCACTCATAAATCTTTTAGGATTACATAATTTCCTTGGTAATTTATTAATAACATGAAATGAAAAATACTAATATTTTCCTGAGCATGTACTATGTGCTCTCAAGTTCAATACTTAAACTGATAAATATACTGCATACCTCATAAAGACCCAATGGAATGTCTAGCCAAAGAAGGGAGATTCATTATTTGACTTTAAATCAAACCCACTCTCACTGAGTAGATTCCAACTCAATTGTGACATTGTAAGACAACATTGATTTTCACCTTGGGGTTATGGGAGCAGAGAGCATTATCTTTCTCCAATGAAATGACTGATGAATTTGAACTTCTGACTTTTGATTAGCAGCCCAACACATAACCACTATACTACTTTCCTTTATTTGAATCTGGACACTATAAAGTATTGAACTGCTGCGAACTATATTGTTTTCTCACTCATCTGCCATTGAGTCAATTCTGACTCACAGCAATCTATAGGACAGAATACAACTACCTCTTTGGGATTCTGAGAATATTTAACCCTTAAGGGAGAAAATACCCCCATCTTTCTCCCAGGAGGTGGCTGGTAGATTGAAACCAGTGACCTTGTTGTTAGCAGCCAATGTGTATGTAGCCCTTTAGCCACCAGGGCTCCTTTACAATTGCTTTACTACAGGGTAGTAGTGAAGGAGATGCGGGTATGGGGAACAAATATGGAGAAGGTAGTGTAGGGGATTATCGAAACTACAATAGAGCTTTTGTGGGGAAATGTATTTTTACTATCTTTCTTTTAATATACAAGTGAATATATTACTAATATATATATATATATATATATATATATATATATACATAGTTAACCATATTTTCTTTCAGAAAGACAACATATAGTTACAACATTTTCACTCTCCTAACCAAGGTTTCACGGAGATGCTGTGGGATAAGTTTCGGACTGCTATCTCTAGAGCCAGTGGTTCAAATTCACCAGCTACTCGATCAGAGAAAGATAGTCACTGGTCCAGCAATGATTTATGGGCTCACAAACCTTATACTTCAGAACCAACTCAATTGCAGTGTAAAATCACAATTTCAGTGAGAGCTCACTGTAGTAGTGATAAAAAATTGAGATATCTGTCTCATTGAAATCCAAATTCAAACAGGCTATTTTTTTTTACATATGAGTGCAAGGTTCCGGGCCCTCTTCTCACTTATCCAATTTTCAATTTTCTTAAATCTTCCTTCTGATAAACCCACTTGGTCATCATGTGCAAGAAAATCTCAGCTTTCTCCCCCATAATTCGCATGAGCCCTGGTGGTGTCGTGGGTTAGGAGTTGGGCTGCTGATCTGCTGAGCCAGCCTCTCTGGGTTGAGGGCAAATCACTTCGGAAGCCACACTCTGTTTGGCTCTTTCAGAAGACTGTCTAACAAGACTAAGACAAGTGCAGGAACATGCCTGCAGCCGTCCACTGATCAGAGAGACATGGTTAAGTATGTTTTGCTCAAATAACCTTGAGCTTCTGTATTCTAGAACCCTAGTCTCAGGACTTTTTGATAACCTCTTATTATAGAGCCATTCAGATCTTTAAACATTATTAAAATGTGCTCCTATTCTCACGAACAAATTCGTTATTAAAAGAAGAAAAGAAAGTATTATTTGTTTCAATAAAGACTGCTCATTTCTTTCTCAAAGCAATGCTCTAAATCCAGACAGGGAAGTGAGATCTCATTACATGAGTTCAATTGCATCCGGTGGGTGATCCTCTCATCTTAACAGAATAAAATATTAAAACTGGACTATATGTAGGCACCTGAATTGGTTTGTAGGTTACACGAGTTCCTATCTCCTATGATATGGCTCCCATCTTCATTGTTAGGCAACATTTTTCCTAGACTGTGTTCCCTAAGGTGGATAGATAGGGGGTTAGCCTAACTTCACTTCTCATTATAGAGTCCTAAACAGCATTCACTAATATGATGCCTAACCATCCTGATCAATGTTTTCTCAAATATTCGCACTTTCAGATTCATTCAATGTGCGCTGTATTCACACAGAAGTGCAGAGGCTGCGGGCTACAACAGCCAGACTACTCTTCTTCCTGATGCAAAGGACTCAGAATACATTCTGATTTGCTTGCAATGCTGTGGAAATGTCCCAACAGAAGACCCATTGGTCGTGTTGCTGACTGAAGTAGGGGAAGTCACAGGCCCAGTAAACTGAAAGCAATTTTGACTTCGAAGTTTGTGATTAGGACGAAAGTAAGAGCTATTGCTCTTTGTAAGTACAAGATTTTTATAGATAAGTTTAATAAATTTCCAAGTGCTTTATGACTCATGCCATTAAGCATTACAGCTAATTACTCTAAAAAGTGTTTTTTTTCTTCCAAGCTTACTTTCCACTTTCACTCATTCAACTGAAACAATTAGATTCACCAAGAGAAATGGGTAATGTCTTTTTAAACCATATTTCCCATAGCATTTAATTTCCTGAAGCAAATCATTAAAAATAGTCAACAAATGCATTTACTTGCCAGTCTCTATACAACTCAAGCAATTATTTTAAAGGACAAAAGTGGTAATATTTTCCCCTTTACTAGCAGAAATTTTCTTATACCCCCATGTACACAGACAATTTCTTATTTAAGGATTTGCTTGACTTCTGAACAACTTGCTTGCTGTTACGACAGACTGAAAGTCAGTATCAAGAAAAAGAATCCAAGTTCACTTTGTCAACAGGGAAATGACTGGATGCTGATGTCCCTAGTGGAGTAACCATTACTTTTCATAAAGGGGAGCAACTAACAGTTACCACACCTAGGAAACCAGGTGCTTCAGAGGTGACAAATTACGGGACCATCCCTGCCCCCCGCCTCCATGAACAGATATTGTCTTTTGTTTCATCTTCAAGAGATAAAGCAAATATACGTTAGTGGCATTTTTTTTTCCTGGCACCTTTCCATAGCCAATTCCATTCATGCAGAAAAAGGATAAAATTCCATCATTCGAGCATGACATCTCAAAATTCAAACTTAATGAGAGCTTTGGCAGCTTCTGTCGAAGGCAGACAGTGATTAACAAAACACTTCAGAGTACAAGGCACAGCAGTGCTCAAAGAAAACAGTGATGATCTCCACTTAATTGTAGAAAAGCCCAAAGCATCTGCCAGCCGAGGAGAGCTGGAGCCATAAGGAGCTATTGCTCAGATAGGCTGTCATCTCCAGAGATCAACAACCATATGCTCAGCTCAAGCACAAACTCCAAAGAAGTTAATTTTCTGACAAAATACAGGGATAAATATGACATTCAAACAAGTGTGCTCACTCATCCTGAACACACGTTCATCTGCACGCATCAGATTTATGCATCGTTTAAACACAAGCAAATATAATTTGTTTGGAACACAAACATTGCTGCATGAGTACAGGTATAATTAATCTTTGTCTGCTCCCCAGGTTCTTGTGTTCTACTGGCTAACCACGCTTTCAAGAAACTTTTGATGAATGAAGGAGTCACTTGTTGCTTCATACCTATGCAATGTATAGCACATTCTTCAGAGCTTGAAGAATGCAAAAATTGATGCAACTTATTAACTCAAGATTAAAAAGAACACTGAACTGTAATCAGAAGTTTAGGATGCACACCCACATATTCACTCAAATATATGCTCCTCCCACCTGCCTGGCACACCTGAATGCCAAGGTAGAAGTTTGGGCTAATGTATCTAGAATGCAGTCCTGCAAGGAGAAGAAACATTTCCCAACTGACTAGGATACTTCTAAGGGTAAAGTCACCAGAGAAACGTGGCCTTTAGATACTTCTGGTATGGCCATGGTGTATCCAAACAGAAAATGTCACTAGGTAAAAACAAGAAAATAAGCAAGGAGTAGAGTTTGAACTGTGTTCTGTGTTTAATTTTAAAAAGAAATAAAACTCAATACCAAGAGGAATCCCAGGTTATTTTATTATTTCAAGGCAGAGATATAATCTGTTCTCAAAAAATGCAACATGTAACATCACATGAACAATAGGCGTCAGATCTTCAACTGTACATGTATTGAAAACAGGTGTCTGATTTCGCATATGCAGAGTGGCCAAAGCAGTCGAATTTTCTGAGATAAACAATCACAATCTTTATCAAAACTCAAACAAAGCATCTGGTGGCAAAAAAAATTTTTTTAATTAAGTGTTTCCACAGTAAGCTTACTTCTTGTTAACTTATTCCTATTTTATTTTCAAAATAAATTCAATTTCTCCATTGTAGCCTCTTTCAAGGCTACACGCTTCTGCTGAAGTCTTACCTATTTTTAAGTGAAGCCATTCTCTCTGTGGTGAGAACTCCAGAGGCAGGAAGAGTCAAATTCGTGTATAATCTTTATTAGCATTTGGCTTAACTTGTTCTCTTGTCATTTGAAAGTTTGATATTATTTTATGTTTATAATCTAAAGATAGTATCATTTATTTTCTCTGATTACAAAAGCAATCTATAGTAGTAAGTTAATCCAGTGCACACACGTACAAAGAGAAAACTGCAAGAAATCCATTAAACCCTAATCAGCACAAAAAGGAAACAAAAAGTTAATATTTTGTGAACATTTCCCTTGTATATGTGTATAATACTGATATTGTTGAATTTCCATTAAAGCTTGTTTCTTTTTTTTTCTGCCAGCACTGTCATTTTTATGAAGAGCTTTAAAAAAATTCTTCTAAAAAGGGAATTAAAAAAATAATGGGCATTTTTTACATATTTTTAAAGCCCTTTCATATTTAGTGCCTCACTCCATATCACTCACTATACAGCATTTGACAGAGAAAAACAACTTTAAATTGTCCCTTAATATTCCATTGCATAGATATATACAGCTTATTATATCGTCCCCATATTTGGGTTTCCTTAAAATTTTCATTATATATAAAATTATAATGAACACAACATCAAAATAATAGATAAAATAAGTTTCTTAAGTAAGTTACTTTAGCTGTAGCTTCTTTTTCTATTAATATGATTACTTAAGACTCATTATATGTTGCTAAATTTACCTCCAAAATTCTTAATAGTCATAAACTGCTTGTCATTAAATAGTATCTTCATTGAAGCATTTTATTTTTAGTCAAGCTACAGTCTAGATTTGTAAAGCAGTCAAAAGGATTTCTGGCCTGGGAGTGAAATGCATTAAAAAAAAAAAGAAAAAGATTGATTCAAACAATTCTTAAAGGTGGATTGTACTAAAGAAGCAGTATTATGTAAATTCTTAATGAAAACAATATAATAGGTATTAATTTTATCAAGAATTGAAATGTTACAAATTTTGTTCAAAAATATATCCTTTTCTGCACATACCTGTTGTCTTTGAAAACTATCTCTTGACTTTTTACCATACCTTTCCATGGTTAAATGGCAAAACAAAAAGCCATGCGGCCTATCCTGCAAACCATAAGTTTAATGTTATCTGAAACCAATGATTCCACCCAATATACCCAACATTCCTTGATCAATAAATTAAATAATTACATACTGTAAAGCTCAGCAGGGCATAAAAGCCCAAGTAAGTTTCAGGAACAATTGATTCACCACTCTCAATATGACAATTCTTGTCCCCCTTCTATGGAGTTCTCCATTCACACCACTGCCTCCTTCAGAATTTCATATTAGTTCTCTGTGCAGGAAAGAAATACATTTCCTTTACAGGTGGCTTTGGATCACATGCTGCCCAAATCAGATGTGCAGCCTAAGGACAAAATCCAAAGAATAGAGGAAAAGAAAATCACCAATGAAGTAGAACTGTGTATGCCACGGTGGGTGCCCATTTTGCCTGGGAAGAGAACGACGTGTTGTCAAGATGCATCCAGTATCGGGGGATGAAAACAGTTCACCAAAAAGTATTATATTTAGTTCCAAGTTTCAATGAACTGGTGGAAGTCTGCTCAAAGATTCAAATACTAATAACAAAGTGGTTAAATAAAATACATTTTGGTTTACTTTGAATGATCTGAAATTGGGAAAAAGTGTGAAACTCTCTTCCACAGTGGAAAAGGCATTATAAAACGAGGCGGACAAGATACATCTCTTAGATGCTCCGGACATCGCTATAGATGGCTCTAATAAGACCGATTCGACACCTCCCAGTTCCTCAGGGTGACAGCACTGCTAGTGCCACGGTGGCAATCTGAGAGATCAATCTGTAGCCATCAAACTATTACCCCCTGGATGGCTTGCTTATTAAACTGAACCAATTACATCATGGAGAGAGGAGAGATTTGCCCCAAAATGGACTTTGGAATTGAACTTGGGTTTTAATTCTGGTGATATAGCTTTTATAACCAAAGCAGATAACCAAACCTCTCTGAATCTGAGTTTCGTAATCTTTGCAACAGAGATACCTACTATCAAGTTGTACAGTGAATGTGAATGGAGGTAGGGATATGTATTACTTAATGACTTAGAGCTGAAACAAGCCAAAAGCTGCCATCTGTCAGTGCTGACTCATCGGGACCCCCTGTGGGTTTCGGAAACTGCCACTATTTATGGGAGCAGAAAGCCCAGCCTTTCTCCCGCTGAGCTGCTTGTGGTTTCCAAGCGCCTGTCCTCACATTGCAGGCCAACAGGTAGCCAGTACAGCATCAGGGCTCCTTAGAAGCTACGTTATTGGTAAAATGTGGTAACTTTTCCTTATCAGTTGACCTGCCTAAAATGTCTTACATGAAATACGATTTTCACTAGATATGAGTGAATGTTGTGTTATTGACAGATTCCATGATCAGATCAGATACATTTAGAAACAGTGTCTAACAGAGGTAAACAGTTTTCATTCTTGTGGAGCTGGCCAGAGTTTTTGCTATGTTAGTTTATCTTTTAAATCTTGAGATTTAAAATTTCACACACAGATTTGAAAGAAAGGGTATGTTTGCGTTTTCCCCAAAAAAACTTTGAAAGCACCTCTTAGTCCACAAGATGTACTTATGGCATTGTTTTCCACATGCCCATGCCTGAATTTCTACTCCCAGATGTCCGTCTGTGTTTCAAGGAGAACCACACGCTGTACGCTGCATTTGGCAGCTCAAAAGACCTTTTCCAAGGCTGTGCATGCTTTTAAGGCTCTCGTGTCATGGTTTTTCAAGATGAAAACTCCAGGGTCTCTTAAGGACTCAAAGCAGAAACTTAGTGTGAAGTAGGCATATCGCCTTCTTACTTCACTAAATCATCTCTATTTCAAGTGGAGGTTGTTTCCTCTTGATTTACTTTTATCACAATTATTTTGTTACACCCATACAATCTGAAAAGTAGGGTACTTTTCAGAGTTTAGCTAAGGCCTTAGAAATAAGATTAAAAATAAGTTGAGGTTTATGAAATAATTTCATGGAAATCATATAGCTAATCCTGATTTGACTAAAATCAAGTCATTTCATGTCTTCATTTACTCTCTAACTCAATAATTTGTTTGTATAACTTACCATGCTATTGTTGTTTGATAATAAGTCTAAGTAACTTTTGTGCTCACAATAGATTTCTTCTGATATATATACTAAAACAGCCAGCTAATAACTAGGTCATTGTTGGAGGATATTAAATGAACAACAACAAAAAAAATTCCTCAAAAAATATATAGAGTCAGCTTTGAAGGAAAAATGTACCATGAAATATTTGCCTTGTCCCCAAACAAAATAATATTATTCATTAAGCAAGTACTCTAAAAGCCCTTATTTTAAAAAATTGAAAGGCTGTTCCATTTTTCTCCTTTTCTCACTCCTAAGATTTTCCTTGTTATGCAAGAAAGGATTCTCATACTCCTCTTCCTAAATCTACCAGCTTTTTCATATGTTAACCAAGAAGTGAACAAAGAGCTAATAAAAGATCATCACTCTTTAAAGTAATCACTTCTTCCTGGGACTGCACACATATCTGTGGGCTGCCTTAACCACTGAAAATTGACATTTCCTGAATCCTCGGGTTAGTGTGACATTAACTGGAGTCTCACATTCTGCTAGTCTCTCTCCCTTATTATTTTATTCATTTTATGCTATTTTTAAAGTCATGCTGTTGAGCATGTCATGACTGAATATGAGTAAATCCAAATATCAGACCTTTTAATATGAATGCAAATGTCAGATAGCAGGCAAACGCTTGTTGGGTGGTTTGATAGCAGAGAACACATTCATGTCCATCTAATTCTGCAATAGCATCTCAAAAAAGTATCCTTCTGAAAGAGCAAGCGTAATGGTACTGGTGAATTTAAAGTTAGTTCATGAAAACATAAATGTGTCAGGTGAGTTTGGAGGAGAAAGTAAAGCTGCAATTGTGTAAGTACCGCTGCCAATCTAAATATGAGACATAATGAGAAATTATAACTGTACCTTCCTAGGAAATCTAACCATCAGTTTTACAATCTTTGTCATTGACTTGAGTGGGAAAGTAGCAGCCAGTCCTCCTTTTCTTCTTGTCAGTTTTAGGCAGTTCTTATGAAGTAGGATTGCTGCTGTTTTTTCCATTAAGTTGATTCAGACTTGTGACTCCACACGCACAGAGCACAACTACTCCATAAGCTTTTCAAAGTCGATCAGAATTAGCTCACCAGATATTTGTATTTGTTTGTTTTGAGGCTCCTCTTGGTTCTGAGACCAGAGACAACTCACTTAATTTTTCAGTAACACGCCTCAAAAAGGAGAACTTGGGGGACAGGGCACCTATTCACATTCATCTCTTTACAGATTTGGTGCAAAGAGCCAAAATCATTGATAATCAGATGATCATGGAGTCCTTGAAATAACACATGTCAAACAGGAGTGGATGACCACATTCGAATTACGATGGCCTGCTAGAGAGAAATATTATTTTACTTCCTTTTGGACTAACCTTCATTTTGCCATTCAAGTGAAAATAACGACACTTAATGTGAGCTATACAAAGGCTTACTTTGCCTTTACAGCACCATCCTGTGCTCTGAGCATGTCAATCCATACTTCTTTTATTTGGGTGAATCACTTTCTCTTTGAGCCTGTGGAAGAACACCAGCAGAGGAAAGGGTACTTAGTAGAGCCGCAGTATATAAATAGCTCTGCTGAGAGCATTACAAAGGCTCTGTTGTGCTATCACACAGCAGAGCCAATAATGTACAATATGAAAAATCCCTGCCAAGTGCACAGAGAATACAGACAATGTTCGCCATTTCTCTGATCAGTTGTTTGTTATGTGTTGCAAGAGTTTAGAGAGATACAGCCAGGATAGTCCACTGCACCCAAAGTATTTCTATTATAAAAATAACAAGAGTAACACTCACATACACACACACATGCATGTGCATACACAAACCTCAAGGAGAGCAGAAAAGTATCAAAAGAAAAAAAAACAGTGGGGAGTGAGATTGAGACACAACTATCTGTGCATCATATATATATATATATAAATGGAATTTTAACAAAGCGCCAAACCCTGTGTAACCACTTCCCTAAAGATGCCCTTCTCTTTGTGGTAAGGATGCTCTGATTTCGTGCTGTGCTCTGCCTCCTCTCTGGTGTCAGGGGTTTTCCCTGCCAAGAGCTCTGGGAGTGAGTGCCTGAGAGACTAAGGGCCCCTGTGGTTATTCCCTTTGATTTTGTGGAGGTGTGGGGCATTCGGGCCACTGGACAGGCCAGCGACTTGGGGTGCCACAGAGAGATAGGCAATGGATAGCGTGCCTGTGTTTCGCTAGATGTAAAGTTTGGCTCGCAGACCCCCTTTCGTTCTCCTTAGACCTGGTCATTCAGGTCCACCCTTAAGTGAAGAGGAAGCCTCAGGCTCCTGCCTTGTGCATCCAGGCTCTGGGACACAGGGATGCCACGTGGATAGGCCTTCCATCCCTTGCAAGCTCACTAACAACTGGTAAGGTCTTCATTGGTTTTTCAGTTTTTCTCTGGTAGCACTTACATGAACTAGGCAAGGAACCATCCCTTCCAGGGGACCTGAAATGCCCTTCCCCTGAGCATGGGAGACCATAAGTTACTTTTCATTTTGAGTCAAGGGTCTTATTTATTTTGCAAGTCCTATATTCTAGACATTAGTACAAATGAACAGGATTACTTGGGGAAAATGAATTTTCTGAAAGCGTATCTATGCCATCATTTGTTAAAGGGTTAAATAAAGGATGTTCTAAGAAAATAATAACCGAAATATGAATTGTGTTTTTTATAAATTATTTAAAGCAAATACTATTATCAGTAGTTACTGAAAACAAGACTACTTATGCTTCCTCAAGTGTTAAATATTTCTTTTAAATAGATGAACCCCCAAATTTGTGTACTTAAGTTTTGTTCTCAAAAGATAGCCTCAGATAGAAACCGAGAAATAAGTTCATTGACAAGTTATCATTGAATTTTCCTTGTTATTTGATTTCCTACATTTGAAGCTGAGTTATTCCAGAATGTGAAAAATTACTTCTGTGAAATCCAATAGCACTGCATAGCCCAGTTGGAAATATTCCTGGATTGTTAAGTAGTTCTCTCATTCCCTGTGGGAAAAACGTTTATTTTCCTGTCTGTGCCTTAAAAATTGTGTACATTGAGTTATAAACTTGTTCCTTGGTGACATAGTGGTTACACATTGGGCTAGTAACTGCAAGGTCAGCAGATGGAATCCACCAGCCACGCCGTGGGAGAAAGACAGGCACTCGACTCCAGTCGAGTGGAAACGCACAAGGGCAATTCTTTCCTGTCCTATAGGGTCTCTATCACTCGGTGTCAAGTCTACAGCAGTGAGTTTGTTTGTATGTTGTTTTTCTGGTTTGTATCATAGATAGTTGCTCATATGTTACTCTCCCCTAGGAAAATTTGAACTAATTTTTAAAACTATTATATATAATACACATATAGTGTTATAAGTATATTCATGTATAAACATTGCATAAATAGATATATCTTGTACATAAAATAATGTTAAAGTAAATCCAAAATGAAGACTCAAGGATATTAATTTGAAGATTAGTGTGCGCCTGACCCAAGTCATGGCATTTTCAATCCTCATTTAAGCGCGTGCTATTTGGACATTGAAAAAGGAGACTAATGGGTAGTAGATGCATTTGAATTATGATACTGGTGAAGAATATTTAAAGCACCATGGACCCACAAAAGAATGAACAAATCCTTTTCAAACAAGCACAGCCAGAGTGCTCCTTTGAGGCAAAGATGGCAAGATTTCTCTCATATGCATTGGACATGTTGTTATGAGAGTCCAGTTTCAGGAGAAGGACAGCATGCTTGGTAGGGGCAGCAAAGGAGAGGAAACTTTCTACAAAACGGATTGACACAGTGGCTGCAACAACACACTCAAACAGGAACAGCTGTGCAGGATCAAGTAGCGTTTCCTTCTATTGTGCACGGGGTCGCTATGGATCGGAACTGAATTGTGGGCACCTGGCAGCAACACAACAGCAAAGTGGCAGGACAGCGAGACAGAGGAAGACCCCAGCAATGGATTGACACAGTGGAAGAATCAAGATGCTCAAACGTAAGAACAATTCTGAGAACAGCACAGAACTGGACAGTGTTTCCTGTGAGTCAGAGCTGTCTTGAAGGCAACTAACAACAACAAATTAAACGTATTGCGGAAAAAAAATCATAGAAAGCTTTCTAAAATGGGTCAACCCAAACTCACTGCCAAGTCCAGGCCAACCCATAGCGACCTATAGGACCGGGTAGACGTGCCTGTGTGATTGTCTGGACGGTCGCTGTTTATGGTAGGTAATAGAGAGCCCAGCTTTCTCCCACCAAGCACCTGATGATTTGGAACTACTAAACTTATAGATTGCAGCCCAACACGTAACCACTAAACCAGCAGGGTTCCTTTATGGAATAGAAATGCTAAAATGAGAAACTATTATTTTTCTACAAGTCCTCCTTCTAGGATTATACGTTTCTGAAAGTGATATTTCCATCTCTCTAACTCTTCCCTGAAGTCATTTGCCTTCTTCAATTGATATCGGGTCAAAATAGCAGTTTTGGCATCCTCATGGGACTCCATTTGTTTTCTCCGTAAATGTTCTTCAAGTTTTTGGAACAAAAAGAAGCTTGGCTGGGTAAGCTTGGGGATATAGTGTGAACGGCGTGAGCCTTCCCAGTGACGTGTTCACAAGGCAGCCCCGACGGCCCTCAAGGCACAAGCAGGTAGGCAGTCACTAATCCTAACGGGAAACATTTCCTCATTGCGACTCTCTTGGCAGTTTTCTCATCAGTTTTCTTAAAAACCCTTCATAATAAATCCCCTTGATCATCCTGTGTCACACCAGGACATCTGTCAATATCATCTTGTTTGACAACCCCCCCCCACAAAAGTGGCCGAATCCTTCAGAATCGACTTCTCTCCCATACATTTAGCTCAGCAGAGCCCTGTGGGAATGATTTTGATTGAAGCTTTTTTAAAATAAAGGCACCCTAACTAAACTAAAACAGGCATGTATTACTGAGAAAACGGGTCTGAAGCTATACTCTGGGCAAGAGACGCGTTTCGACGCCTTTTGCTTGAAAGGACGCAGGTAGAGCTCTCATGGCAGTGCTTTTTCACAGACCCACCCTCATACCAAGTGCAGCAGGAGCTTCAGGAACAAAAGTTGAATGGAAAGAAATGTTCACACAGCTGTCCATTGACTAGGAAAGTTGCTTAAACTACATAAATCACAAATTCCTACTCTGATCAGTGTAATAATCACCACAGGAGACGGGGATACATTTCAGACACGCAGCACAATGCCCGGCACACGGGATGTTCTCACTCTTTGGGGTAAGTACAACTCTCTTTAACTCAATAGTTCTCCTATAGTTATTTATCTTGAAAGGATACTGTTAGAATTCCCCAAATGCTTTCTCACAGTCAACATCATCTTGAAAACATACAGCTGGATGTCTGATGAAATGATACATAGATTCCCTAAAGGTGAAGTTGAGGACTGGAAACTTTCCTGTAATCGGCATCACTGGGGAGTAGGGACACCAGATGGCTCATGGCACAGCCAGCTGTCCGGTGAGCATTGCTTGACGAGAGCAATTGCCCACAGAGAATGGCGTAAAGGTAGGGGCCCATCTGAATGTCTGGCTTAGTGGCCTAGGGTAACATAATATGCATACCAAACATAAGCGCTACCATTTGATTCATTTATGGGTCGTTTATTATTATCTCATTCAAGATATTGTATGATTATGAATTCTTAAATTAAACAACAGACTAGCAAGCATTTGTTTTATAGATATCCTTTTTAAAGAAATCTTATTTTCTTAAGGAATACAAATAAATGCAATGCAAATTACTCTAAGAACACACATTAATCCAAGAATACAAAATAAAGTCCTGATGCTCTGTCCAAAATATGTCTAGTTAGACAGCAAATCATCCCCTGAACATTACTACCAGTAGCCTATGATCAACACTCCTGGTTGCAAGGGAATGCATTTTATAGATCTTTTTAAAAAATGTTATCAATTAGGAATGTTCTTTCCAAATATTACCTAAAATCCAACTGCCCTTTCCAAAAGTTTCCAGAATCTCAAACTTCTAAAATAACAACGAACAAGTAAACTGTTGTTGTTGTTGATAGTTGTGATTCAGTTGGCTACAACTCATAGTGACTCTGAACAACAGAAGGAAATATTGCCTTGACCTGCCCCATTCTCACAATTGTTATGTTTGAGCCCATTGTTGCTGCCACTGTGTCAGTCTATCTTTCCCCAGGTCTTCTTTTTCATTGCCATGCTACTTTATCATTGTCGTTTCTCTCAATCTGGCTTTACAATGACTATGAAAGACTCCATAGGCAAAATATTGAATGATGCAGGAAGAATCAAGAGAAAATGGAACCAATACAAAGAATCACTGTACCAAAAAGAACTCATCAACAGTCCATTTCAGGAGGTAGCATCTGAGCAAGAATCAATGATGCTGAAGGAATAAGTTCAAGCTGCACTGAATGCGTAAGCCAAGAGTCCAAGAATTGATGGAATACTCATCAAAATGTTTCAGAAAGCTGAAAAAGCACTGGTAGCCCCCATTCATCTATACCAGGAATTTTAGAAGATAACTCCCTGGCCAACTGACTGCTGGATGTCTTATTGACTGATATATAGATTCAACTGACTGGAATCTCCATATCTGTGCCCATTCCACAAAATGGTGATCCAACAGAATGCTCAGACGGTAGAATGAGATCATTAATATCACACATAAGTAAGATTTTGCTTAGGATCATACAATGGTTGCAGCAGTTTCAGAAGAGAACAGGGAACAATGGCTATCATTGCTGATGTTGGATGAATCTTGGCTCAAAGCAGAGAATACCAGAAAGATATTTACTGACTGTGCAAAAGAATTCAACTGTGTGGAACTTAATAAACTGTGGATAACCTTGAGAAGAATGGGGATTCCAGGACACTCCATTGTGCTCATTTGGAGCTTGTACATGGCTCTAGAGGCAGTTGTATAAACATAACAGGGCAACACCGGATGGTTTAAAATCAGGAAATGTGTGTGTCAGTGTTGTATCCTCTCACCATACCCTGAGCAAATCATCAGAGAATCTAGATCATATGAAGAAGCATGCAGCATCGGGATTGGAGAAAGTCTTATTAACAACCTGCGCTGTGCAAATGATACACCCTTGCTTGCTGAAAATGAGGAGGAATTGAAGCACTTGTTAATAAAGATCAAGGATTGTAGTCTTCAATATGGATTACAACTCAATATAAGGAGGAACAAAATCCTCACAAATGGACCAATAAAGAACATTATGGAAAATGAAAAGAAAAAGTGAAAATTGTCAAGGATTGTCTTTCTTGGATCCACAAACAATGCTCCTGGAAGCAGCGGTCAAGAGATCAAAGAGGTGTTGCACTGGGTTAATCTGCTGCACAAGACCTCTTCAGAGTGTTGAGCAGCCAAGGTGTTACTGTCAGCACCAAGGTGTGCCTCACCTAAGCCAAGGTGTTTTCACTGGCCTCAAATGCATGTGAAAGTTGTACATTGAATGAAGAAGACTGAAGGACTGATGAATTTGAATTGGGGTTCTGGTGAAGAATATTGAAAGTTCCATCAAGTGCAAAAAGGACACAGAAACCTGTCTTGGAAGAAGGATGGCCAGAGTTCTCCCCAGAGGTAAGGATGGCAAGACCTCTCTCATGTGCTTCGGACATCTTGTCAGGAAAGATCAGTTCCCAGAGAAGGAGATCGTGCTTGATACAGTACAGTGGCATAAAAAAAGAGGAAGGCTCTCAAGGAGACGGACTGACGACACGGCTGCAACAATGGGCTCTCACATGGGAACAATCGTGTGCGATCAAACAGTGTTTCCTTCTGCTGTGCCTAGGGTCCTATGGGTCAAAACCAACTTGATGGTACCTAAGAACAACCCACTAGGTTTTAGCTGTAAAACAGAATAGACTGAACTGTGCTAGTGCAATAAACTTGTAATGAATAGAATACTTTTGACAATACCATTGAACATGAAAGAATGACTAGCTAATCCCTGGGTTTATCAAAGTCGCCTAAAGTCTCCTAGTTTTCTAGCCACATGACTCATGCTTCAGTGTCTTTCTGATTTGTTGTACTAGTCCGCTGAGTTTCTTCTTGGTGTGTGCTGTTGGGTTGATTCCAACAGCTCTGGAGAACATGCTAGAACTGCTCCAGAGTTTCTCAGGATGTCATTTTTCATGGAATCAGATGGCCCTATCTTTCACCCCTGGAGCGGCAGATGGGGCTTAGTAGTCAATGGCTAAGGTTAGTAGCCAGGCGCTAACTGCTAAGGCTCCTTTCATAATGTGTAAACCTCATGATTTTTTCTGCAACATGCACTATTCACTCTTGCTGGGTTGCCCCTTTCTTTCTCCCCAGTGCTTCTAGCACATTGAGAATACAACTGAGCCTCCCTCCTGGAGGACTTTCCCTGGCCTCTCTCAAGTAAAGAGCAAAAGTCACTGCCCTTGAGTCGATTCCAGCTCACCGCAACCCTACGGAACAGACTACGTTGCCTCTGTGGATTTCTGAGCCTGCAGATATTTATAGGAGTCGAGAGCCACACCTTTCTCCTGAGGGGCAGCCGGTGGTCTTACTTGCTGACCTTGCAGTTAGCAGCTCCACTGGTGACCCCCGCACCTGCGAGTTTCTTGGGCTCACTTCGAGTCATTGACTATTATTAGAGGATTTTTTTAAAGCGCAAGGTTATAAGATTATTGCCTTTTTATGTACCATGATGCCTGATTCGCGGCACTCATTCCATCAGTGTGCACAGGTAAATGTCACTTTCCTTTTCAATATTGAGTCAACTTCCGTTCCTTCATTTCAGGCCTATGTTAAAACCCCCACCTCATTTCTGGGGGTTCTGTAATTCTTTCAGACGTAAGCAGCGTACCTAGCTTTCTAAAAAACAATGTTGAGCTTCTCTTTAAATAATAATAATAATTAGGCTTTACCTGCAAAATCTTTTAGGATAGATTGAAGCCCATCAGTGCAAAAAAATAATGTACAGTGGTAGAAGGCTATCTTTGACTAAAGGTATTGAACATGTAGGATACTGTTTAGAACAACTGATTCATATGCTTATTAACAAAACCCCACATATTTATTTGTGGCACTAATTTTAAAGTTGAGAGGAATTGATAACTAACTAAAATTTTTGAAAATAAATAAAAAAGCGTTTCTAATGTTAAAAAAAAACTAAATCTACCTTGTTTTCCTAAAATATTAAGGAAAGAAAAGTCCTGCATTAAGAAAAGTTTAAGTGCCAGTAAAAACCCAATTCATTCAGACGTGATTTTTTTATACTTAAATATTAGGATTATAACCACATTTTATGTGATTATTCACAGATTATTTATATGGAAGTTTCTAAGAGAAAGTCAATCAAATATTTTACTTGTATTTATGGCATTACACAAGTGTAATTATATATCATTATATTATCATTGGCTCTAATCACTGTGTGTCTCCCTTTTCTTACTTTATCCCCCTCCCAACATTAGCAGGCAGGTGGATCATGTCTTAAGGTCCACTTAGTGTCCCCTTAGAATGATAGAGTAACAGAAGATCGCTGTTTATTATCATTTTTATTTAAACATAAGACTCGGTAAGAAAAAAAAAGCACTTTCAGGAACCAGAGAAACTCTGTTCAAATGTGTTTTATACTGGGACTGGGACTGGGTAGAAATGTTTTCGTTTGGCGGAATAGGGTGAGAAGAGGAAACTGCTTAATGCTGTCTAAATTATAGCAACTACTCAGAAGACCAGATGCATTGCTAATTTCCTGGAAAACAAATAAAAATAGTTTGAAGATGGCCTCTTAGCTTCCTTTTAAAAATTATTTTATTTTTCAGCATGGGGGAAATATTCATTAAATGATATACTGATGAACACAGAAAATATCATTCAGCAGCGCACAAATGAATGTAACTCATAAGGCGATAAGCAACTGATGAGATGTATCACAGGGTTTTAAGAGGAATTTTCTCATGAAAACAAAAGGTGACAACACTAAGAAAACTTTGTCTCCTGGAGGTCTGTGTGCTTACCTGAATATGAGCTTTGGAGCCGGAAATGGGGAGAGGAATGGGGACACGATTTGGTTTTGAACAGTTCTATTCAGATTATTTTTAGCCATAAACCATACTAACTCATTGCTGCCTCAACCTCTGAGTGGAAACAAAACATTTGGAAATGGATAACATTTAAAGTAAGATCAATGAAACAGAGGCAGTATCTTAAATCTATCACACACTGCTTCCTGTGCTTGTAAGGCATAGCTTTTGAAGTAGGAGCATAATTATTGGGCGATTTTTATGTTTCTTTTCATTGAACTGAAGATCAATAGCATATGAGCTGAAAGAAGAATTCTTCCAGAGTTAGAGAGTTTTAGTAAATATTTACTTGCTCAGCATTGGTGGAGGTTGTATTACTATTTGCAGTTTCATACAGTAAAAAGAAAGAAAAACTGCTATTCTTCAAAAATGTATTTAATTTGTTAGACATTTAATAATAAATTGGAAGTTAGCTCAAAATCATTTAAATGATTAATATATATTTTTAGACTCTGACCTCATGAAAGAATTTTATGGCAGATTCTGTAACATATTAATCATTTTAACCCCAGTCTGTAGCAAAATATCTAGCATACAGTGTTACTCAATAAATATTTCTAAATAAATGGTGAATCTATAAATTGGATTGATTTGTGGCTGTTAATCATAATAAGGGTTAAATAGTTATTGAGTACTTATTATGTACTAGACATAGAAACTGGCAGTTAGGATAAGGATTTTCCATGGAATACCTTATGTAATCCTTACAACAGGTGGGATATTGTACTTGGTTTAAATATAAGGAGAGGAGGTTGTGTGAAGTATTTCCCAGTTTGCAATGAAATCATGCAAAAAGAGATTGATTTCAAAATCCCTACACTTAATCACTGTCATATCGCTTCTGAATCATATGCTGCCTTTTTATAAACCCTTGCTCATTTGATAAGCACATATATAGTAACTTTTAATGGCAAAGAGTATAGAGTAGTGAACTAAACAAGATTCCTACTGATATTAACCTAATTATACTTAGGAAAGGAATGAGGAAGAGATACCAAAGTAGACTGGTTAAATATATAAACAAACTCCACTAACAATAAAAGAGTTAGAGCACTATAAAAGTATAACACTCTGAAAAATAAATTGCTATTTCACATAGGTAGGTCAACGTCATTTCAGATGTGGGGACATTTGACCAGAGGCCTGAATGAAAACAGGAAGCAGATTATTCAGATAGGTAAAGCGACTTCACTCTCATTAGGAGAAACATTGAATTCAGATGCCCATTGGCAGGAATGCACTTGGCATCTGCAGGGAACACTGAGGGAGCTAGGGTGGTCAGAGCAGGGGGAGCAAGCAGCAAGGTAGAAGAGAATAAGAAGGATGGGCTGGGAGGAAGTGGAGGGCCTTATGGGTCATAATGAAGACATTAGCTTTTATTCTGAGTGATTTAGGAAGCTGTTTAGTGGCTATGAGACTAAATTAAATGATGAAAACATATAAACACACAAAGACACACACAACACATTCTGTTGTACAGACCACAGACAATCCATGATAAGTTGTGTTGTTGCCATCCTTCTTTTGTTGTTAGTAGTTGCCTTCTAATCCATTCTGACTCATGGTCACCTGTGTACAGTAGACCGACACCCTGCCTCCTACGGTGCCATCCTCACAGTTGTTACATGGTTACATCGAGCTGGCATCTAGTGGGTGTTCTTCTTTTACACTGCCCTTCTTGTGTACCAAGTATGATTTCCTTTTGCAGGGACTGTTTTCTCTTATAACGTGTCCTAAGCATGTGAGACTAAGCCTTAACATCCTTCCTTATAAGGAGTATTCTGGCTGTAATTCTTCCCAAACAGGACTGCTTGTTCTTTTGGCAGTCCACGGTGATTTGAATATTCTTGGTCAGCACCATCATTCAGATGCATCATTTTCCCCTCTGGTGTCCCTGATTCAATTTCTAACAGTCACATGCATGTGAGGTCATTGAAAATATCATAGCTTTTGTCAGGCACATCTGAGTCCTCAAAGTGACACTTTGCTCTTTAACACCTTAAATACATCATATGCAGAGCAAACTTAACTAATAGAACATATCCTTTGATTTCTTGACTGCTCCTTCCAGGAACATTAGCTGTGGATCCAAGCAAAATGAAATCCTTGGCAACTCCAATCTATGTTATCGTGATGTCACCTACTGGTCCAGTTTACAGGCCTTTTCTTTTCTTGATCTTGAGTTGTAGTCCACCCTGGAACTGAAGACTTTGATACTCGTGAGCGACGGCTTTAAGTCCCCTTCGCTTGCAGCAGACAAGGTTGTTTCATCTTCATATCAAAGGTTATTAATGAGCTTTCCACCAATCCTGATACCGAGTTCTACTTAATGTGCTACACCATCTCAAATTATTTACTCAGGATACCAATTAAATAATTTGGTTAGAAGATACAACCCTGATACATATTTCCTGATTTTAAACCCTATACTAGTCCCTTGATCATTCTAACTGCCTCTTGATCCATGTACAAGTTCTGCAGGAGTACAGTGAAACATTCTCAAATTCCCATCCTTCTCAAGGTGATCCATAGTTTGCTATGACCCACATACCCTAATGCTCTTGCATAATCAGTCAAACAGAAGGAAGCATATTTCTGGTATTCTCTGCTTTCAGCTAAGATCATTCAAAGTTCAGTAATGACATCCCATGTCCCATATCCTCTTCAGAATCCAGACTGAACTTCTGGTAGCTCCCTGTCGATGCACTGCTTCAAGCACTGTTGAATGATCTTCAGCAAAATTTTACTTGCATGTGATATTAATGATATTGTTTGATAATGTCCACATTCTGTTTGTTACTTATTTTTAAAAATCATTTCCAGTTTGTTGATCAGGTGGTGCTTCTAATTTCATGGGATAAGAAAAGGAGTCTTCCTAGTGCTTAAACAGTTTTTAAAAACATTTTCATTGGTATTCTCTCAATACCTGGAGCTTGTCTTTGGTAATACCTTCAGCACAGCTTGGACTTATTCCTTTATTGAAATATTGATTTTGATAAAATGGTACCTGAAATGGTTGAATGTCGAATAATTATTTTTGGTAACAGTGACTC
>NW_022111373.1:56581527-56583035 GCF_000313985.2 Echinops telfairi
CCCCTAATAAAATGATTAAAAAAAAAAGATTCACTCCTGTCGGCTCCATCTGGACTCATGGCAAACCGATAGGACAGAGTAGAACTGTGTCTGAGGGTTTCTGAGACTGCAACGCCTCATGGGAGAAAAAGACCCCGGCTTTCTCCCGTGGAACAGCTACTGGTTTTGACAGTGGTGAGAGCCCAGTGAGTAACCCCCTAATCCACCGGAGCTCCTTTCCACATGTGGAATCACCAGTTATGTTATTGAAGACAGGTGTCTGCACGAAGAAGCTATTGTTCTTGCAGAATTCTTCCTTTGGATCTCTAGTTATTTTGCCATCACCAGCAACCTCTCCCCTCCCCCATTATTGCTCTTTCCTCTGTGCTTCCAAATTTTGCATTTTAATCTCCCATAATTACCAATGAATCTTGATTGCATGTTTGATTAATTTTACACTGAAGGTATTTGTAGAATTCTTCAATTTCTTTATCTACCGTTAGTGGTTGGTGCATAATTTTGAATAATATTTGCTTTAATTGGATTTCCTTGTATATGTATAGATATTATCCTGTCACTGATTAAATTGTATTTCAAGATAGTTCTGGAAATGTTCATTTTGGTGATGAATGTGACACTATTCTTCTTGAAGTTGTCATTCCTGGCATACATAGTAAACCATATTCAATATTCTCAAATTCATACTCATATTGTGATTCAAAATGGCCATTATCCATTTCACCTCATTAATACCATTTTTTATGTGCTCCACTTATTGTTGACAACTTCCATTTTTCTAAATTCAAATTAAGATAGTTTAGAAATATGGAACATGCTCCTTGAAACATGATAAAAATTAGTATTTTTAAAAATAATTCATTACCTTGTGTGGTAGTGAGTCAACTTCTCAGTAAGGAGGAAATAGCGTGATCAGGCCAGCCCTGCTTAACTCCTGGGTTTCAGATCCATAGATCAAGAAATGCATACAGCCTATTTCTAGAAAATCTGTTTCACAGCACTTCAAACTCTAATCTAGGTCTGTATCTTGCCTCGGATCTTTATTTCTCTTGTGGTGGTTAATTTTATGTATTTACATTCTTTAGCTATGCTGCCAAGTGGTTTGGTAGGGAGGTTGCTGGGAAGATATTTTGTAGATGTGATTAACACCAATGGTGATTAACACCATTGGATTGGAAGTAAACGAGTTTAACTTCAATAATGTGAGTCATCCCCGTGTAATCATTTGAAGACTTTAAGAGCAGGAACAGATTTCCTTGAGAAGAAGGCATTCTGTCTAAGGGCTATAATATTATATTTTACCAAGTTTTTCCAAATTTCTAGTCACCAAATTAATCTAAACAATTGGGATGTCCGCAATCACGTGAGCTACTTATTTAAAACACACACATAGCACACACACATAGCTGCTGCATTAGTTGTCATTGAGTCGGTTTCTAGCCCTATTGACCTCAGGTGTATAGAATATAATTGCTCTGTAGAGTTTCAAGCTATGATCTTTACTAAGAAAA
>NW_022111373.1:56583878-56585343 GCF_000313985.2 Echinops telfairi
TAAGAAGTAGGTAGTGATTTTAAAAAAATGGAAAAGAGGGAAATCAAAAACGTATAATGTCAAGGAAAAAAGGAGATTTAATTTATTTATTTATTTATGTTGAAAGGAGATTTTATATGGAACTGGGAAATTTTTAAAAATCAAGTAAGATGAAGACTAAACATTGTCCATTGAATTTGACAATCTGGTCAACAGATACTTTTAAAGGTATCTTTATGGATATTATACTATAACAAATAGAATTGAATAGGTTGGAAAATGAAAACTCCTAAGTATCTATGTAATAAAGATAAACTAAATAGGAAAATGTTAAACATGCGTAACAGGCAATTCACACAGTAGAAAATTGTTTAGCTCACAAATAAATGAAAAGATGCTCAACCTCATTAGTTAAGTGAGGAAATGCACTAAATTTTTTCTTCACACAAAATCACACCAGATTGGCAAAAGTTGTCCACTTTGACAACACTAACTATTGACACTAGTATAAAATCACCTCTAACTCAAAATTCGAACTCACTTCTGTCACACTGATTCAGACTCAGTGGACACTCCAGCACAAGCTAAGGCCACCCTTGTGATTTCCTGAGAGGAACTCTTTGTGGGAAGAGAAAATCTTCTCTTTCTCCACAGGGACCCCGTGGGTATTGAAGCACTCTGCTTATGACACACACTTTGGAAACAGTTTATGGAGGTCTGTTCTGTGACCCAGAAATGCTGTACAGAAATCTGTGTGCACACTTACTAGCATGTGCATTTGTTCAGCATTATTCGTAAGATAGCATTACCTGGTAAAGCAAGACAGGTACATAGGTTTCAATATATGAATGTGATTGGATACTTTTAGTTATAAAATAAACTATAATTACTCATATCAACATAACTAGATCTCAAAAATCATAGTCAAATAAAAGCAGAGCAATGATTCAAGGTGTAAGACATTCTCATTCAAACAAGACTGCATAATACAGTTAAGTCATACATAAACAAATTGCTATTGAGTTGATTCTGGCTCAAAACAACCCTAAAACAGAGAATAATATCTCCACAGAGTTTCTAGCAGTGTAATCTTCACAGAGCAGACTTCTATCTCTTTCTTCTGCAAAGCCACTGGTGGGAGCGGAGTGCCAACGTATGGGCTTACCTGCTGATACCAGTCAGACTCCAGATTAGATATGCATAGTGGCAAACTTGGAAACTGAATAAAAAGGTCGCTATAGATTTACCTTTTTGTATTATATGCCCTATACAGTACAAGAGATATGATTAAGAGGAGACAAACTGAAGCCCCCAATCCAACTTCCATTAAATCCATCCCAATTCATTGTGATTCTGTAGGACAGAGTAGAACTACTTGATAGGGTTTCTGAGACTAAATATTTAGGGCTGCAGACAGCCTCATCTTCTCCAGTGGAAGAGGCCAAGCTTGCAATTAGCGGGACAATGCTTCCAGAGCCACTGTGCC
>NW_022111373.1:56586402-56604405 GCF_000313985.2 Echinops telfairi
TTTTTTAAAGTGCTTTCAAAGATACATGGGAACATATGCAAATGACATTTACTTTAATCTGTAATTTCTGCCTCAATACACTAAATGACTCACTATGAATTAAGATATCTTTACTAAGGCATTTTTAAGGAAGGTCAAATCTACTTATGTATAAAGCAGCTAAAGATCAATGATTGCTTGGGCAAGAAGAAACTATTGTTTGTATATAGCCTCTCCAGAATCAGAGTTGTTTTTTCTAAAAAAACAGAGTCACAGTCATTTAATTTTGTAAGAAGCTAATAGGATTTGAAGCAATAAGTAATTTGAAAAAAAGAAAAGAATGCACATGGAGAATTTTGGAATGGATTTACATTTGACGCCTGGACTGTCAGTCCCCCTTACCCTAAAGAGACTGGATTATACTGAGGGCATCTCTCTGGGGCGGATGCATCAGAAGGTGGCCATTCTTTAGCGATGTGACAGTTCCTTGGTGTTTCTTAGTGTTTAACCCCAGCCCTCACCAGTCTCCCCAAATTAAATAAAACAGTATTTCAACTTTAAAATTATAACCCCAAATGCAAAATACATAATGCAAGCATTCATTTTCTGTGTAAGGCAAGATCAGTTCACAGCATAGCCCTGCAGGGGAACTAACAAGGGGTTTCCAAAAACATTAATGTATTCAGAAGAAATGTCAAAATAAAGGAAGCTTGTAAACATTGTCTGTAGGAAGTTTTTTTTACGCCCTTCCCAAATACAAAATGAACTCTTATGTCTCCACGTAAGTGGGATCTGTTTCTGCCATCTAGTGACAAGAAGGCCAATGGATGCTTAAGAAAGAAAAACATTTCCTAAGTAAGTTCACCAAATCAATACACCTCCACCAGGATTTTGTACACAAACAAATGTACTTAGATGCCCATATTAAACTTACAAGATCTTCTCTCTTTAGAAAACAGCACTATAATAAAGTACTGTCCAGATGATACTGATTAATTTTTTACTGTGATAAAATATGTTGTTGTTGGTAGGTGCTGTCGAATTGCTTCCCACTCAGAGCACCTACTGCCTGGTCCTGCACCGTCCTCACAGTGGTTCTTGTGTTCTTGTGTCTGGGCCCTGTGTTGCAGCTTTCAGTGCTCCTCTAGTTTCCCAGACAGGTGAAATATATATGACTTAGAATTCCTTACGTAGTCATTTTTAAGTGTGCAGTTCAGTGACATTAGTATAGTCAAAATGTAAAGTAATTATCATCACAATCTAATTTCAAAAGACTTTTTAAAAATTAAATAATAATTTCATTAGGGGCTCACAAAACTCATCACAATCTGTACATACGTCATCTGTGTCCAGCACTTTAGTACATATGTTGACTTCATCATTCTTATGACACCCACTTTCCACTTGAGCCCCTGGTGTCAGCTCATTTTCCCCTTCCCTCCCCGCTCGCCCCTCCCCCTGAATCCCTGATAATTGATAATCTATAATTATTTGATCATATCTTACCCCATCCCACATCTCCCTCACCCACTTCTCTGCTGTCCGTCCCCCAGGGAGGAGGCCACATGTAGACCTTGTCCTCTGTTTCCCCTTTCTCCCACTCCTTCCCTCCACCCTCCCGCCATCGCCACTCTCTCCACTGGTCCTGGGGGGGTTCATCTTTCCTGGGTTCACTGTATTTCCAGTTTCTATCTGTGCCAGTGCACCTCCTCCGGTCCAGCCGGATATGTAAGGTAGAATTGGGATCATGGTAGTGGGGTGGAGGAAGCATTTAAGAACTAGAGGAAAAAATACTTTTATCATCTGGAACATGACTTCTGTACCTTTCAAACCATAACTCCCCAATCTCTCGCACCCCCAAATAAGAACCTGCAATCCTATTTTTGTTTCAATATATTTGGCTATTCTAGATTCATATAAGCATTGTGGCTTACGCCAAAGAGCAAATCATTTTCAAGGTTCACCCATGTACTAACATATACCAGAGCTTCAGTCTTTTTATGACTGAAAATATTTTATGTATATACAATAATTTTTTATCCATCCATCAATAGACACGTTGTTTTCACCTTTAAGCTATTGTGATTGCTACTAAAGACATTAGGGTACAGGTATTTATTTGAGTCCCCTATGTCATTTGGGGATATATCTAGCAATGGGATTGCTGGATTCTATGGTAATTCTATGTATAACTTTTTGAGAAATCACCAAACTGCTTTCCACAAAGTTTACATGAGTTTACAGCTATATACAATGGTTCAATTGTCTCCATATCCTCTCCAACACATGTTTTATTTTCCCCAGTTTTTTAGAATCATTTTAGCGGGTGGGATGCCAACCCCAAGTTGGTGGTTTAAATCCACCAGATGCTCCGCAGGAGAAAGATGAGTCTCTGCTCCAGTAAAAATGTTCAATATAAGAAACTCAGAACGGGGCAGTCCTACTCTCACCTGTCAGGTCAATATCGGTCAAAAACCACTTGATGGCAGTGAGTTTGGTTCTGGTTTTATAAATACACATGTTGAATCTTTTCTTATGTCCTTATTGTCATTTCTTCTGTGGCAAAATGTCTGTGCTACTCTGAAATGTCTATGCTAGTCCTTTGTCTAGTTCAGTTGGGTTGCCCGTATTTTTGTAGTTTACTTATAGTCCTTTCTAGGTTCTGGATGTTAAGCTCTTATCAGATGCATGATTTGCAAATGTTTTCTTCCATGCATGCTATTATACTTACTTGGTAATGATCCTTGATATACAAGTTTGTTACTCTTATAAAGCTGCTGTTGTGACGGTTTCTATTAGATGCCATTGAGTCAACTGGGAACCACAGGGACTCGACGCAAAACAGAATGAAACACTGCGGAGTCCTGCTCCATCCTCACAATTGTTCCTGTGCCTGAGCCCAGCGATGCAGCCACTGTGTCGCTCTGTCACCTTGAGGCTTTCTTTTGTGCTGCTCTTCCGCTTTACAAAACATGATGTCCTTCTCCCAGGACTAGCCTCTTCTGACAATATGTCCAAAGTATGTAAGACCAAGTCTTGGCATCTTTTATAAACTATAAAGCTTAGTGTATTTATTTCCTTCAAAATAAAATTTCTTGTTGCTCATGCTTTTGGTGTCATATTTAATAATTTATTGTCACATACAAGGTTATGGAAGGTAAACCATTAGTTTTCTTCTAATATGTCTATAGTTCAGCTCTATATTTCCATCATTTTAGTTAGTATTTTCCCCTATAGTGAGAAGTAGGGCTCATCTTTATTGTTTTAATCCAGGTGCCCACTTATTAAAGGGGTTATTGGCCCCATTGGGTATACAGCACTATAATTGAAAATAAATTGGCTGTGTATGTATATGGGTTACTTCTGGACTCTCCAGGCTATTCCATTGGTATGTGTCTGTCTACCTATCCGTCTACCACTGTGATAACATTTTGATCAATATAGGTTTTTATTAATAAATCATTTTATTGGGGCATCTTACAGCTTGTATAACAATCCATATATCAATTGTACCAAACATATTTGTTCAAATGTTGCCATCATCATTTTTAGACATTTTCTTTCCGCTTGAGGTCTTGATGTCAGCTCCTCTTTTTTTCCTCCCTCCCCCACCTCCCACCCTCATGGATCCCTGATAAATTCCTATTATTTTCATTTCTTACAGCACCCACATTTCTATTGTCATCCTCCCGGGTGGGGTGCGGGGTTTATACTTCAATCATTATAGTCGGTTCCCTGTTTCTCCCCCTTCTCCACCCACCTTTCCTCTACCCTCATATTATTGCTACTTCCATTACTGTTCCTGGTGGGATTGGTGGTGGTGGTGGGTAATCTCTTCCAGATTCTATGTATCAAGAGCTGTACCAGTATGCATGCTCCGGTCTAGCTGAATTTGTAAGGTAGAATTGAGGTCATAATGGTGGGGGGGGGGCAGGAAGCATTAAGGTAATAGAGAAGTGTTGCCTGTTCCATTGGTGCTATGCTGCTCCCTCGCTGTCTGGTTCTTTCCTTGTAACCCTTTTAGTGAGGGAATGTCCAATTGTCTACAAATGGGCTTTGGGTCTCCACTTGGCTCTCCATCATTTGCATGGATATATTTGTTTATTTGGAGTCTTCTGATGCCTGATACCCATTGATATCTCATGATCACACAGACTGGTGTGCTTCTTTCATGTGGGCTTTGCTGCTTACCTGCTAGATGGCCACTTGTTTAACTTGAAGCTTTCGAAACCCCAGACAATATATATTTTAATGTGTAGGCACCATCAGCTTTCTTCACCACATTTGCTTATGCACCCATTTTGATTTCAGCGATCATGTCAGGAAGATGAGCATCACAGAATGCCAAGTTATTAGAACCAAGTGTTCTTTCATTGAGGGAGGACTTGAGTGGAGATCCAATGCCCATCTGCTACCTTAATACTTAACATTTAGATATATGTTCATACGCCTATATCTCTATCGTTATATATTAATATATTTAAAAATGTGCATGCCTATATTTACACCTCCATAAATGTCTTTTGCCTCCTAGTTTTTTCCTCTATTTCTTTTAACTTTCCTCCTGTCCTACTATCATGTTTAACCTACATTCGACTCTCAGTACCTTCTCGCTGTTACATTGCACTTAATCAAAACCCAACAGGCATTCTATGCCCTCCTCACCATCAATTTTAGATCTCTTATTTTTCTCTTGTCCCTGGGTTTGTTGGCTCCTCCCTCCCCCTGCCAGAGTGCCTGGACCTTGCCCCGGGAATTGATGCATTTGTGGGCTTTTCCCCTATGCCTTTTGTGCTTTTCAAGCTTACCTCGGTGGGCTCATGCTGTATTTGTCCTTTTGTTCTTGACTTACTTCACTTAGTATAATTTCCTCCAACTCTTCCACGCATCGATGTGCTTCATGCGCTCATTGCTGCTTTTTAGGGATGTGCCGGAGATTTTTAATCTATTTGTCGATTACTAGGATTTTAGGCTGTTTCCAATTCTTTCCAATTGAGAACTGTGCTGCGATGAACATTGGAGCCCAAATGTGTGGCTATGGTCTGTTTCTTACTTCCTCTGGGTGTATGCCCAGTAGAGAGATTGCTGGATCGTATGGTAGCTTGATTTCCATTGGTTTTAGGTATTGCCATGTCAATTTCCATAATGACTGCACATACCTACAGGGCGACCAGCAGTGGATGAGAGTTCCCATTTCACCACATCCCCTCCAACACTTGATGCTTTCTGTTTCTTTTGTCTCTTTTAATTGGGCTATCTTTGAGGGTGTTAGGTGGTATCTCTTGGTTCTTTTAATTTGCATATCCTTTATGGCTAATGATTTACAACATTTTCTCATATTTTTGTTGACCATTTGGATTTCTGTCCTTGTGAAACTTCGGTTCAGACCTTTTGCCCACCTCCTCAGTGGGTTATTTGTTTCGTTCTTATTGTAGGCTAGCAGAGTATTGTAGATTTTAGTAATAAGGCATTTGTCTGATGTGTCATTGCTAAAGATGTTTTCCTAGTCTGTGGGTTCTCTCATTACTTCTTTGGCGAAGTCTTTCAATGTACACAGGTGTTTAATCTTCAGTATATTCCATTTGTTAATTTGTATTTCCTCTGTTTGTGTCCTCCCCTATTTCTAACAGCCCATCTATTCCATGTGCCCAAGTTCTTAGGTTTATCCCAGTTCCCTCACTGATGACCCTAATAGTTTGGGGTTTTAACTCAAGGTCTGTGATTCCTATAGTTTTATAGGAATGTATAAAATTGGGAAAGATGAGACCACCAGTGTTGTACATCTTTTTAAATGATTTAAAATTTATTTTTTTACTCTTCAGGCCCCATTTGGAGGATTGGTTTTTCAATTTCTGAAAACAAAAGTTGCCGTAAGTTTGCTAATGATTGTCATGGGTCTTTAAATTGCGTTAAGTAACATTGATCATTTTTTGTTATATTAAGTCTTTAGTCCATGATCATGGGATGTCTTCCCATTTCTTTAGGTTCCTTTTTTTTCAAAATTAATTTATTGTTTTCAGCATATAACTCATATATTAAATGTATTCCTAAATGTTTCATTATTTAATGGTATTATAAATTGAATGGCTTATCAATTAATTTTATAGATTTTTCAATGGCTGGTTGGAAGAAATGCAAGTGCTCTTCTGGACACTTCACTGAATTGCTTTATTAGAAGAAGTCACATTTTTGTTATGTGGATTTGCTTTCTGGATATGCTTGTGTGTGTGAATAATTCTGTTTTCTTCAGACAAAAATATCCACCTGTGAACAAAGAAAATCTTATTTCTTCCTTTTCAAATTATATTCCTTTTACACTATTTTCTTGACTCATTTATCAGGTGAGAATTTCCAGTATTACATTAAATGGCAAAACAATAAAACATTTTAATTGAGTCAATTCTGATTGATAGCAATGCTGAAAATAAAAGTACAGCTAACCCATGTTAGATACAAGCTGACTAGTGTCTTCCTCCCCATCAAGATAGCTCATGATACGTGTATCCTAGCCCTAAATGTATTCTGTAATGGGTACAGGGGTCTAAGATGTTGAGAAAAATAAACAGAAGTAATACATATTAATGAACTTAAAGTGGGAAAAAGTCATGTAACAATGATACAATATACATGCATACCTTTCTGACACACAAAAATAAGCAATAATATTATTCCTATCTGATGAAGGAAAACACAGCACACACACAAAAATAATCTTGTTTGAACAGCTTAAAGTTCACAAATAACATACTAATGTTTTATATTTTCTTATATAATGTGTTCAAACCCCTTGACTACTCTGGGGAAAAATGATGAGGTTAGCTGCTCCCGTAAACATTTATGACCCCAGAAACCCACTTTAGGTTATAAATTGTACTGGCTATAGCATGCATCTCCCTGAAGCACAAACATTGTTCCTGTATAGAATACCCTTATATACAATGAAAGGCTAAGCATTGGGGGGAGGGGGGTGTTATCAGCTTGGGATGGAAAGGTATAGGGCATAGTTTTTTCATGTGTGAGTACATCATCATTCTGCATCATTGGGTTCTCAAAATGCCTGCAGGTGTTTCCTGTGTCACAGTTCTGGGTTCACTCATTTCTGACAAAGGCATGTTCTTTTGTGTTTGTGCAGAACTTTGTACAGGGTCAGCCTTGGGGAAGAACATTGTAGAGCTAGCTCTTAGGCAAACGTGGAGGAACTTTGGTTCTTATTAGACTATATTAAGCCTTACAGAAGACTCAATTGCAGTGAGTTTTGACATATTTCCTGAACCACAATGATAAAATGACATATAATATACTCCATCCCCTGTTTAAGGTAATTTCCCAGAAACTGACTCTTAACATGAGGATTCATATATAATTGATTTATTTTAGGAGAATTTCTAGGAGAAAACAGTAAAATGCCAGAATAAAAAAAAGACTTAGAAACAGGATAATAAAAGGTAAAACATCCAAGCAAAGGTGAGATTTTCATCAAAGTACACCAGCTGGTGGCTTGAGACTGGTCCTGCAAAAGGACTTTAAGCATAGCATCTTAGTTTTCTCCTCCGGAGTTATAAAAGCTGGTATTTCACATATCAGTCAATAACTGACTAAAGACCAGCACAAAGACTTGCATTTCTTGTCATCTTTTGCTAGTACAAGGTGTCTGCAATCGCCAGAGGGCTCTCTGCCAACAAAGGCAAATGCACACTGTTCGGGTAATCTGAAAGTAGACGGAAGATAGACACCAATAGTAAATTGAATCTTCAGAGATCTCAGGGGAGCATTGGTACTTTGGCTGTAATTTTAATTTTTACTAGCAGCATTCAGAGGCTATAGCAATCAAGCTATATCCATAGCTGTCAATCTAAATAAGTTGCTCTATAGTTACAAACAATCCCATTATTTCAGTGTCTTAAAAGGAGGAAATTTAAAAAATTAATTTTATTGGGGGATTGTACAGCTCTTATCACAATCCATCCATCCGTCCATTGCGCCAATGTACATATGTTGCCATCATCATTTATTTGTACATATGTTGCCATCACATTTTCATTCTACTTGAGCCCTTGGTATCAGCTCATTCCCCACCCCACCCCCTGCCGCATCCTCCCTCATGACCCTTTATAATTTATAATTTTATTTTTCCATCTCTTACACTGACCAATGTCTCCTTGCACCCACTTTTCTGTTGTCTGTCCCCTGGGAGGGGGTTATATGTAGATCATTGTAATTGTTCCCCTTTTCTCCTCCCACATTCCCCTTACCCACCTGGCATCACTACTCTCATTATTGATCCTGAGGCGTTTATCATACATGTAAATTGTAGGTCAGCAGAGGGGTCTGCAAATCGAATTCACTCCAGGGTTCAGAAAAAATAACAAAAAACATAATTGTTGTCAGCCATTGTGTGACAGAAGATGTGTTATTCTGGGTAGACTAGAGAAACAAACAAATTCATAGTCACTCATGTGTATAAGAAAGAGTTTTATATAAAGAGTAATTGTACATTAAGAAAACATCCCTGCCCAGTCCAGATCAAGTCCATAAGTCCGATATTAGCCCATATGTCCAATACCAATCTATAATGTCCTCTTCAGACTCATGAAACAATTGCAAAGACACCAAATGCAGGAAGATCACAGGTCAGTGGGTGGGAAGTCTTGTGGATCTAGTGGTACTATAAGCATCTCAGCACTGGCAGGGGTCTCCACATAGCTCCTCCAGCTCAGGGCACTAGCATAGCTCCATGTGTCTTGTCAATGGCAATGCCTTCCAAGGGTTGAACCTGTGTCTTGCATTCAGTGAGCTATTTTTCTCCTTAGCCCCTCCAAAAGAGGTCTTTAAGCTGCAACCTGATTGACAGACTAAACTCCATCCCTTCATTCTTAATCCTATCAATTGACAACAGACTATATAACTACCACAGAAGATGACTATACATGATGCCACATTGTTAAGAAAATATTCTGATCCAAAAGGAGCACCAATCACTTTAGCTCACAATTCACTGCACAGAACAAATCTGAGGGCTCTGCACTCAAACCACACAGGGCCTACAGCTGCTGCAATATCACCTACCAAAATTAGAAAGGCAGGGCATTGACACACTAATACCCATAAAAATACCCAATGAATTCAGCATCTAGACCATTGCTTTGAAATGAGACAATGCTTTGGGTAAGTGAAACTTTAAAAGTTGAAATTATATTCAAGAAACATTTGATCAAATGGTTCAAAATTACCAAATACTTTGCCTATTTTACTGGATAATGTCAAATGCTGTTAACTTAAATTACAGGCTATGGAGTAATAAATTGAGGTTGTAATATATGATAGAATTCTAGATAATAAAATTAAATGGCAATTACACAGGAAACCCCTGTATCAGCAATAATAAAATTAGTAGAGAATAGAGTCAAGGTAAATGCACTGCTCTGCATGGATCAAGAGACAATTGTGCAAACAGAACAAGGGACACTGAACAGTTTAAAATCAGGAAAGTGTGTGTCAGTTTGTATCCTCTCACCATTCTATTCGATCTGTATACTGAATTTGTATACTGAGCAAATATTCAGTGAGGCTGGATTATATGAAAAAGAATGTGACATCAGGATTGGAGGAAGGTTTGTTAACAACTTGCAATATGCAGATGATAACACCTTGCTTGTTGAAAATGAGGAGAACTTGAAGCACATGCTGATGAAGATCAAGGTTTGTGGCCTTCAGTATGGATTACAACTCAATGGAAAGAAGATTCAATTTTCACAAATGGACCAATAAGGAAAATCCTGGTAAATGGGGAAAGTAAACTTGAATTCGTCAAGGAATTTTTCTTGGTTGGATCCACAATCAATACTCTTGAAAGCATCATTGAGATTAAAAGATTCATTGCATTAGGTAAATCTTCTGCACAGAATAGACCTCTACTGGGTGAGTATTGTGGTAGTTACATAATCTGGTGTCAATCTGAAGATTAAGAGTGTAGGGGTGGAGTGTAGCCTGTCAATCAGGATATAGCCAATGAAGCATCTGTGTGGTCATGGCCTGCTCCTGAAGATTCTGGGAACTCGTTTATTTCCTTCTTGGAGGTGGGAGACACACACTCTTTCTCTGCTCATTCCCGGTGAGACTCTGCTGACAAGACACATGGATCCATGCTGATGGCAGCCAGAGCCCTGGACCTGGAGAAGTCAGGTAGAGACCCATGCCAGCGCTGAGATGCTAACAATGTCACTGGATCCACAAGACTTCCCAACCACTGGCCTGTGATCTTCCTGCATTGGCATCATAGAATGTGGTTGATGGGTCTGAAGAGGACTTTATAGATTGGTATCAGCCATATTGGCTAATATCGGACTTATGGACTTGATCTGGATTGGGTTGTGATGTTTTCTCAATATTCAATTGCTCTCAAATATAAAGCTCTTTCTTGTACACATATGTGTGTCTCTATGAATTTGTTTCTCTAGTCTACATGGACTAACACAAGTATTGGAAAGCAATGAGGTTACTTTGAGGACTAAGGTGTACTTGGCCCAAGCCATAGTATTTTCAATCACCTCACATGCATGTGAATAAGGAAGATAAAACAAAACCAATGCATTTGAACCACAGTGTTAGGGCCCCCAGTAAAATAAAAAAATATTTTAAAAAGAATATTGAAAGTACCATCGGTTGCCAAAAGAGCAAACAAATTTGCCTTGGGACAAGGACAGCCAGAGTGAGCGTCATGGAGCAAGAATGGAGAAACTTTATCTCATATTCTTTGGACATGTTGGCAGGAGAGACAAGTCCTTGGTAAAGGACAACCTGCGTGGTAAAGTGCAGGTGGAGCAACAAAGAGGAAAGCCCTTAACAACACATGCTGACACGTGAGTGACTGCAAAAATGAGCTCAAACATAGAGCAATTGTGAAGTTGTCACAGGAGTGGGCAGCATTCAGTTCTGTTGTACAAAGAGTTGCTATGAGTAGGCACAATTGGAACTAACAAGAGCAACAACACTAATTTCTCATCTGTTATATCTGTATTGTACTTCAGAGCACATTTTTAGATTTAGCCAATTATAATACGCACTTATTCTTGGCCTGTGTGTCCAAAAGCATTAACTTATCTCGTTCTGGAAATCCCCCATCAGATTCGTATTCCCATCTTTTCAAAGCAAGTTGAAATGATTTGTCTATGCTAAAATTGTTGTTTTTGAGCTTGTTACAAGCATTGGCCACACAAAGCAATAGGACCAGACACTCTAGTACAAGGCCCTGTAGTAGAGTAAGAAGTAATTTCTGTCTTCTACTACCTAGTTGTTTTTACCCATTGCTGTAGAATATTCTGGCTTAAAGTAATGAAGGAATGAAAGAACTTGTGTTGGGGAGCAAAAATGTCATTAATATCTAAGAAGAATGAGAATGACTGCTGAATTGAAGCTACAGTATAAAGTAGTGTAGGTTTTGCTGCCAGTCCAGACCTGATGTGGTTACTCACTCCTATTGTGCACTGCCATCTAGCTGATTACAACTCATCTCAAGCCTATTGGATGGGGCAGAGCTGGCCTCTGTGGGACTGGACTTCTCTTCTGGAATAAAAGATCCTTCGTTCTCTCCCAGAGCAGCTGGTGATTTTGAACTGCTCTGAAATCTCTCCTTTCACTTCACAGAAATGGGGGTTCTATGACTGGATTACATATTTCAGCTGCCTCCCCCATAAAAAAAACATGCTTTTTATTGCATCATACTAGGGCAAGATAACATTTCCCAATTTTTATAGATATTTTACAAAACAGCCCTGTGAAATGCCTCATTCTATGATAAACATGCTTTCAATTTTCCTTCCTTACAAATATATAAAAATTTGTTTCCTGAACTTAGTTTCATGAATAGTCAATATGTTTCTTCAAAGCAACTCATTTATTTTTACCTTGCAGATATTGATCACATTTCCCTCTTTGATGAGTTTCTAGAAATATTAGAACCATATTGATGATTCACTTCTAACAAGTATATAAAACTTCACAGCATATATTTTGAACATCAACCTCACCTAACTCATAGCTTGATCTTGCTTTTTAATTTGTGCTTCCCTTAAACACTTAAAACTCATTTTATATAGCATGCATGTTACATGTTCTGATAAATTATGTTTCTTAAAACATAGTACTGGTAAATAAATAACTAAGAACTAGATACTTTGGAATTTATTTTTAAGAAAAGAAAAAAATCAGTGTTAATAGAATATATTATTTGTTGAAAATCTGGGGCGCATCAAAGTAATCCTTGTATATGCCACTGGAAATAAAGGAGATAATTTGAACAAAAGTATTTGTCACAGAATAAAAGGCAAGATAATTAAAAACAGAGGTACAAATCAATGGTGTAGGCTGAAAAATAATACAGTTAGGGTTCATGAGTTCAATAGACAAGCTGAGTAACTGGAAGAATCAGTCTTCAGCCTTCTTTTGAAAAACATAACTATTCAAAGTGTGACTACATAAGCACATTGAAAAGCTTGAACAGGAGAGTATATCCATATTTATATTAATCACCAATGAAACACACAGACATTGGCAGTCTAATATTATAAGTTTATTTTTAAGGTGAGAAGACCTGAAAGATCCTTCAATTATATAAGCCAGCTTCTCTGAAAGATGTTCAGCTGTTTTATTGACTATGCCAAGACATTTCACTGTGTGGATCATAACAAATTATGATAATGATCTTAATAATCTTAAGAAGGATGGGAATTTCTGAATACTTCATTGTGTTTATGTAGAACTTGTATGTGGATCAAGAAGCAGCTGTACAAACAGAACAAGGGAATACTGCAAGGTTTAAAATCAGGAAAGGTGCACATCAGTGTTGTATATTCTCACCATATTTATTCACACTATATGTCAAGCAAATCATCAGAGAAGCTGGATTATATTTTTAAAATGTGACATCAGAATTGGAGGTGGCTTATTAACAATCTGTGATATGCTGATGAAACAATCTTACTAGATGAAAGTTACAATTTAAGCACTTGCTGATGAAGAGTAAGGATCGCAGCCTTCAGTCTAAATTACAACTCAATGCAAAGAAATCTAAATTCTTCACAAGTGGACCAATAGGTAACACCATAATCAATTGTCACAGAAGCAACTGTCAAGAGGTCCAGTGATGATGCATTGGGTAAATCTGCTGCAGAAGATCTCTTTAGAATTTTGCAAAGAAAGGATGTTGAGTCAGTCTAGGTACATTACAGAAACAAATCCACAGAAACTCATATGTATAAGGGAGAGTTTTATATAAAGGGTAAGTGCACATCAAGAAAACATCCCAACCCAGTGCTGCCCAAGCCCAAAAATCTAACATTATCCCATATGTCCGACACCAATCCACAAAATCCTCCTCCAACTCACAAAACACACGCAATGATGCTGACTTCAGAAGGAAAGCCTGATCAGTGAGTGTGTAAGCATCTCAGTGCTGACAGGGGCCCCCACACGGCTGCTCCAGCACCCAGGCCTGCATCAGAGTAAGTCCATGTGGCTTCTCCTGAGGATGTCTTGCATGAAGGGAGCCTTGCCAGCTGAAGCAGGGAACTGGGTAAGGCAGCTGCACCCTGGTCTGACCATCAGAAAGCAAGAGACTTGCGAACTGGAAAGGTGAGGCTCACCGAGCTATTGATCTCTCTGCCCTTCAATTAACTGCACATGTGTTTAATGGCCAAGTTGGCACAATAAACTTTAACTATCTCAGATGTGAAATGGATGTGAAAGTTAGACATCAAATACAGAAGACTGAAAAAGAAGTGATGCAGTTGAATTGTGGTTCTTGTGAAGAATATTCAAAGTACCATTGACTGCAAAAAAGACAAACCGATCTGTCTTAGAAGTATGGCCAGAGTTCGCCTTTGAGGCAAGACTTAATCTTACATATTTTGGACATGTTGTCATGAGAGAAAAGTCCTTGGAGAAGGACATCATGTTTGGCAAAGTAGAGCAGCAGTGGAAAAGAAGGCCTTCAAGGAGACGGCTTGGCATTGGGGCCTGCAACAATGGGCTTAAGCATAGAAACAATGTTGAGGAAGAGGCAGGACTGGGTAGTGCTTTGTTCTGTTGTGCATAAGATCACATGCTTGGAACTGATTTGATGGCGTCTGACAACATAATCCAGTCTACCATCACCTACCCAATTCCAACTCATAGTGAGAGTGTCTGTAGGGGGTTTCCAAGATATTAAATCTTTCTGAGAATAGGCAGCCTCATTTTTTTGCCTGAGATGTGCCTGTAAGTTTGAACTTCAAAGTTAGCAGCCAAATGCCTAACTGAGGGTGCCAGCAGGATTCCCTTTGATCCAGAGGACCCAGTTATAAAGAAATGTCCTCCATAATTTAAAATTATTTGCAAATGAAAGAAATTGCCACTAACACATCAGTAATAACCCTATAACTCATTAATAGGGAAATCACCAACTCTGTGATTTGGTACAATTGACATGATGTCTAACCAACATCAAAATTGAAGAAAGAGGTCTTTAACTGGGAAAAGTTAAGATGTCAAATAAATTTAATATTCCTCATTTATATACATTTTTCTCAATGCTCATTTCCAATAATCCATATTTTAAAATAGTCGTGCCTGGGATTTACCACAGCATATGATTCACAAACTACAATTCTGGGGGAGAAGATGGTAGACCTAGCCTTATCAGCCTCCTTTCACAGAGAGGACAAAAAGCATGCCTGATGCTGCAAGACTTAAGTGCTAAAGGTCACACTGCCACTTGCTCTAGAGGAGAAATGACCTTGCCGCCTGCTCACATGAGTAGTAAAGACTGGGGAACCATCTGTGGCAGGTCTTTCTGTCCTGGAAGTTCACGGTGAATTGGAATTGACTCATTGACATACAACAACAAGTGAGGACGAGAAAGTCTCCTAGTCCCGCACACAGCAGTGGTGAAGTGTGTGTGATTTAAAGACCAATCACTTGGGATGAATTCCTTTTGACATTTATTCACAAGTTATAGATGTACTGAACTTTCATTTAACTACAGGTAGCATAAGAATAATTAGAAGGTGATGAAATAAGATTATTTAGAGGTTTAAATGAGATAATGTATCTAAAAACCACAAGGATAGAATGCACGTTTGATAAATGTTAAATAGAAATGCTTAGCATATTATACCTTTAACTGGAAAATGCTAACCTTAATAACAGGCTTCTTTCTTCTTCAAGCCGACTGTGTTTAAAATAATCAGTTGCTGTCAGGTTGATTTTGATTCACGGGAAAGCATCTGTGTGTTAGTGTGGAACTGATATCCACAGGCTTTTCAGTGGATGATTGATTAGAAGTCAATCAGTGTGTCGTTTTCATGATACACCTCTGAGAGGACTAGACTGCCAAACGTTTGGTTGTCAGTCAGGTGCATTAACTAGTACAGCCCAGAGACTTCAACTAATACAAAATATTGCTTGAATTAACAGAAATTTTTAGAGTTTTACCTTAGATCTTTGTAGTTGATATAGATTTAAAATAATAAAATAATTTAGATGATGAATTCATCAAACATTTTAAGGCAAGCAGTTATATCTACAGTTCAATTTTTAAATTACGGAGAACACAAAAAAGATTGATAGCAAATAAATGTCTGACATATTTTATAACTGTTCCTTATTAAATATTGTATCATTCAATCCATAAAAGGGGTTTTAGAAAACCACTTTCTCAAGTGAAACCTGATCAGATGGGAGGTTTTACTTACATTAATAAATTGAATGAACAGTTTTAATTAAAAACGTATGCTATTTTCAAAATATTGCTGAAGAGTAGATTTCTGATCAATTGTAACTGCCAAATGGTAGATTTTCATAAGCTGTTTTTAATATTTCACTTTCATAAGCACATCACTTAAATATTCCAGCTACCAATCTCCAATACAAATGCTATTCAATCACAGTATTAAAATACAGCAATAACTTAAGTACTTTTCTAGATTTTTACTTAAAGGCTTTAAATATAAGGCATGAAATTTAATAATTGAATAAGCAAAGCTCTTCATCAAATTACTTTAAGTAAATTTCCTTGTCAAGTACATGGATAAGGAAAACTAGTGACCACATGATAATTTTATGTGTCATTGATAACTGGAATATGAAGAACATTTATATTTGAATTTACTATAAGGATTTTATTAACCGTTCTGAAAATAAATGTAATTGATATTTGTAAATGAATATAAAACAATAAACCTAAAGAACAGGAAAAAACAGACTTATTTTCAACATTTGGGGTTGGTTTGTTTAAAATTGGCATTTTGTTATTCTTAAAAGGATTTTTGTAGCACCATTTTCTGTATGAAAATATTCCAGTGAGGTAATAAAATTATTACTTATTCCTTGAGAAAGTAAAGAGAGACACCTAGGAACTAAATGCTTTCCCAACCACACAGGCTGATGTAGAAACCAGGTCTCTAGTCTTCCATGATTATGCTTTCTTTTCTTTACCCATACCTCATTTATTGTTGTCAGTGGTCTTGAAGTTACTTCCAGCTCATGGTGACCTTATATGTAATGTAACAATCTGTTGCCTGATCCTACTCCATTTCCATGATCATTTATAGTAGTTACATAATCTGTTGTCAACTTGAGAGGATTAAGAGTGAAGGGGTGAAATCTAGCCTGTCAATCAGGTCATAACTTGATTTGGAGGCGCTAAGGAGATAAGTAGCTCACTGGAGTCAGGACAGGGGTTCACACCCTGGGAGGCATTGCAGCTGATGAGCCACGTGGAGTCCCCTGCCAGCACTGAGATGCTTACAACGCCACTGGATCCACAAGACTTCCACCCATTGGCCTGTGATCTTCCTGCATTTGGCATCCTTGCCTGTGTTTCATGAGTCTGAAGAGGACTTTATAGATTGGTATCAGACACATGGGCTAATGTCGAGCTTTTGGACTTGATCTAGACTTGGCCGGGATATTTTCTTAATGTACAATTACTCTTTATATAAAATTCTTTCTTATACAGATATGAGTCTCCCTGGATTTGTTTCTCTAGTCTAGCCAGACTAACACACCATTGATACATTTGAGCCCATTGTTGGTGGGCTCATCATCCAGCATTATATAAGACAATATTCTGTTATGATCCTTTGAGTTTTCAGTGGCTGATTTTTGGTATGTAGATTACCACGCCTTTCTTCCTTGTCTGGTTTACCCTAGAAACACCAAAGAAACATCATGAGTGATCTCATTGTTGCTTGAAATAGCAGTTACCTGGTGCAAGTTGTTTAAAGATGGAAACATCCTAAGAAAATGGTAATTTGTCAATGGATGACATAAACACAGATATCCTCGGCTTTACTGAGTGGAAAGAGCCAATTTCAATCATCCGGTTTGCTAAAAATGGGTCATATTCCAGAATCTTTTGCTAGACACTATCCTTAGAATGTTAATATATTATCTTATATGATATTTGCCATATCCCCATGAGTTATATGATTAGATTTCCATTATACAATTGATAAAACTAAGATCCAATTATTTGAAATAATTTTCTCAACTAATAAAGTTAATTTTAAAAATTGATCCCTGGTGGCAGAGTGGATTAAGTGTTAAACTGTTAATCCAAAACCTTAAACTCTTCAGCCACTCCTTGGAATAAGCCAAGCTAACACAAAGAACATAGGGTGGAGTAGAACTGCTCCTTGGATTTTTCAAGAAAGTAAATGTTATAAAGGAGACAGCCTGATCTTTTCCCAAGGAGTCATTGGTGGGTTTGAACTGCTGACCTTTTGGTTAGCAGCTCAGTGTTTAGCTTTTAGTAACACAGGCTACATACAGGCCAGGTTTCATGAAATTTAGTACAATTTTGCTGAACTCCTGGATACACACCTGCAACAGGACAGAGTTTCATAAGATGTGCATTAATAGCCAATGAAAATACTGTGCAGTCTCCTATTTACCAGGAAATTTTCTGGGAATTTTCCATAGGTTTTGTCATAGAATCCTTATCACCTTCTGAGTTAGTTAATTGTGCCAGCTTGGCCGATAATCACA
>NW_022111373.1:56604975-56639086 GCF_000313985.2 Echinops telfairi
CAAGTCCAAAAGAGTATATTAAACACTTTTAGGTTAAAATGCTTCTTAAAAAGCTAACACACCTGTATAATTTCGTTAAAGTACACTAAGTATGTTAAGAATACCAAAGTAGAGTTTTATAGAATGATATCTCTCGATATCATAGAGTGAATGCAACCTCTTGAAATCGAACTTTAAGGCATTGCTTTTTCAGGAAGTCAATCTGGCACACTTAATAAAGTAACAGATGCCATTTCAATGAACACAAAATATAAGAGCATTCTTTTTTCACTGGGCATTTGGCAATGTGTAAGAAAAATCAAGCAGCTCGGTCATAGCATTGTAAATTATTTAAAAGTCAAATATGCACACCTCACACCATATGCTGAAGCAAATTCCAGAAGAATTAAATAATTCAATATTATTGAAAATAGAGGAGAAGAAAAAGAATATTTAATATGTATTCAAAAGTTTTGAGAAATATTTCTGTTTTGAATTTATAAAAGAAAATCACCACTGAAAATATCAACAAATATTGCAATAACATTTGAGATATGAATGAAATAATTTTGACTCATAAGAGTTTATTTTAAACTATTCAATGGTTTAATTTTCTATCCTATGGTAATATTTTCAAACATAGCATCAAATTGATAATTTAATTGCATCTATTTATTGTAAAATGTAAAAACTTGTGAACAGAAAATTCACGAAAATTATAACACAAATGAGCAAGAGTTTAACTACATGATTAATATTTAAATTTAGAATAATTATCAAAAGTTGACTTGAAACTGTTCACATTTTAATAGACAAAATGTAAAATTTTAAGTATTGTTTAGAATGTGACTCTACAAAAAGATCAATAAGTAAATATAAAAAATTCTGGTAAAAATGCCATAAATATACCATCCAATTCATTCTCTCTCTTTTTTAAAAAAAATAATCATTTTTGGGGGGATCTTGCATTATAACAGTCCATACATCAATTGTATTAAGCATATATGTACATATGTTGCCATCATCATTTCCATAACATTTTCTACTTGAGCCCTTGGTATAAGCTCCTCTTTGCCCCCCCCCCAATCTCGTGAATCCTTGATCAATTATATATTGTTATTATATATATAATATATACAATTATATATTGTTATTATTATTTTAGATCTTACACTGTTTTCTCCCTTCACCCTGTCCCCTTCATTCTTGGTTGCAGAATAAATTAGTACAATTATTCTAGAAAGCAATTTGGCAAGGACCTTGTCAAAGCTATTTCCATTACTCACAATCTTGAGAGTCTAGCCTAAGAAAATCAACCAAACCATGAAAAAAGTTAAATCTAACGAGGCATAGCATTAAACTTATTACAATTAGAAGCAAGCCAGCATTTAAAAGTAGTAGAACATTTTAATAATTTATCTCAGATTCACTGAATAAAATACTATTTGTCAAAAGTTGAAAAATAAAAGCAATGCTTCAATAAGTATTTTTTGAAGACAAGATTGTGGATGTAGTGGTTGTATATACATATTTTATTTTTGAAATAGGTACATTTAAAAAAAATCTTTCTAAAAAGCAAGTGGAATCCAGTAAAATTCTAGTATTTTTTATCTAAGATAGTAGACATCTACATTTTTAGAAAGATTAAATATTGAAGATGTGTTAGAAGCTGACATGGGATTAGTATAAAAAGTAGCAGCTAACACACAGTAAAGGTCATAGTACAAGCCCTGTAGCAAAATGACATGACTTTTTAACTAAAGATAACAAATGCTGTTAAACTAAAAATAAATGTGTTAAATACTATCTTTTATCAACTGGATTCATTTACAGTTGTAGGTTGACTTTAGAAGGATATGCTCTGTCTGGCGAGTGAAGGCATTGTCAAAATAGAAATCATAAATAGGTCAAAGCATTAAAATTCAGAAAATAATCATTATCAGGGCAAGTGATAATAAACAATGTATTGCTATGCAAGCTATCACAGTCAAATTCATTGCCAGTTAGTCAATTCCAATTCATAGGGACGTTAACTTGGTCATAAATACATAGAAATGAAGAAAGATGCAATCAGAGATAGATAGAAACAAAAATAAACATCTTCAATGAATATTTTCAGACATAGTCCCTTCTCTTAGGTGCTTGTGCTTCTTTTCCATAGCAGTAAGTGACTGAAGGAACACCTTTTGTTCCTGGCTTGCTCTAGGCATTCATGATATGCAAGCTGAATCGAATTGAACCTGTTGATTTGTAAACCTGACAGTGGAAGACAGGACTAGTACCAGGTTTTGAAAATACGTATTTTCCTTTACATACAAGACAGATGTGATCTAGAAGTTAAATGATATCTTTGAAACGTGGAGTCATCTGAGTTATTTGACAGTGACCTGTGCTCTGCAGTCACTTCTCCTGCTCCTGTTGCCAACAGATGAACAGCAATAATAACTGTCATTTATAGAACCATGTGCCTCCCATGTGTCAGGCACTTTGCATCTGTTATCTCATTTATTTCTAAAAACAACCTTGTGAGGTCCAGACAATGGGTCCCGGAGGACCCCACATGACTCTTGAAACACACCAGCAGCAACTCTTCCTTCTATCTGCTCATAAGACTAATTCAACTGGATCTCAGAAATGTTGTGTGGAAACAATTTTTCAGAATTTATGGTCTATATAGTGGTCCTTTTATACTTCCTGTGGCAAGTGATCTAAGAAAATGTATAACCTTGGAAATAAGGAGTAGGTTGTTATAGCAGAAAGGAAATTAGACTGGGTATCAATAAACTTGGTGCTGTTTACATTTCTATTGCATTTATGCTGGGAATTCTTAGTTTTATTATTTAATCTCTCTAAGCCACAAGGGGCCTCATATCAACAAATCAGAATGACCTTCATTTTAGTTAAGACTTTTTTCCCCATTGCAAATAATGGATGATATCAGACATGCTTGGGCAAACAGTAAATTCAACAGAATTTTGCAGAACTATTGCTGAAGTTGTCTTATTGTTGAGGTAATGGATGGGAGGAAAGTGGTCACTAAACACAATGCTTGGGAGAGGAGTATAGAAGATCAAAGGCATAAACCTGGCTTGAACAGTTAAAACTTTTTTCAGTTGATCTCCCCTATGATGTCGGCTGGACCTCATCTGGTTTCCAAATTTTTCAGTATTTTTGGTGTGCATTGTTTAGTTTTTGTTTTTTCACATTAGAGTATATCTCAGAGGTTCTATGTAAATGAAGGTCACCCTGTTGAAGCTGTGTTATATGCTTCTCCATTTTTCTGTATATGAAATCCAGGACTGATGAGCCTATAGGAACAGCAAGTACAAGGGGTTCAGGGGGGAGGGGTACCGTGGTGGTGGGAGGGGGTGGTAAAAGAGAGACAATGTCAAGGAATCGATGTAGGAAAAGAATGGTTGGAAACTGATTGTACAATTCGGCTTGATGTATTTAAAATATGGAAGGATATGGTATATGGATTAAATCCCATCTTATTAGGTTCACTAAGGGAATGTACAAAAATATAGATATTGATGACAATACCTGGTCTTGGAACAAGTGATTGGAGCCAGCAAGATGAGATCAAGACTTAGTCACCACTGTCTTTAGCTGCCATGGATTTGGCTCTGACCCATGGGTACCCTCCACACAACACAATAAAACACTGCGCAGTGCTACACCATCCTGGCCATCCTTCCAATGTCTGAGCCCATCAATGTAACCATTGTGACAATACAAGGGAGTAACCTCCCCACCAAAATTGGAAAGGAAAAAAATCTCTGCTGGGCAGAGCATTCATAATAAGCATTTTCCCCCTCTAGGCTAGCAACTCTTTCTGTTAGTGCACCCAGTGGCATCACTTGGAAAGATTCTTTCTGGTCAGTGATTTTTTTTTTCATAAAAGCAGTTTTGCTTGAACCTCAATTTTTGTCATGGCCAATTTAAGAGAACAAGGTGTAGCGGTGAAATTTTGTTCCCTGTTTAGGAAAGATGCCACAGAAAATGTTGTGATGTTGAACACAGCTAACAAAGTGAGCACTATGGGGAAAAAAATTTTGGCATTTCAAAAAAGGTGAAATGTTAATAGATGACAAGCCTCATTCTGGATGTCCATCAACTTCCCAAATGGATGAAAATGTTGACAAAAGTCACACACTTGTGTTCAAAGACCAATGATGGACCATTTATGAGACGGGGAAGTTATCTGGACTATCTTGGAGATCAGTTCAGCAAATTTTAAGAAAATTTGGGAATGAGAAGGGTTGCTACAAAAGTTGTGCCTTGGGTTCTGACTGACCAACAAAAAGAGCATCCACTGGAGACATGTCTTGCTTTAAAAGAACAGCTCTGAAGCCACCCAGACTTTTTTTAAAGGGCATTGCTGGTGACAAGATATAGTGCTATTCTTACAATCCCCCAAACAAACAAATCAAGCCAGTGGAAGACTCCATCCTCACCTTGTTCCTGCAAAACTCAAGTGAAATCAAAGATTTCCTCCAAAACTCAGGTGAAAACTCAAGGATTTCCTCCAAAACTCTTGTTCCTCTAAAACTCAAGTGAAATCAAAGATGATGCTCTTTATATTTTTTTAATGTGAGGGGGATAATGAATTTAGAGTTTGTTCCATCATGTCAGACGGTTAATCAAGCTTTCTATTTAGAGGTTCTGAAAAGATAGCGTAACAGAGTGTGACAAAAAATAGGCCTGATTTGTGGCAGATGGTAGACTGGGTTTGCCACCACAACAACGCTCCTGCTAACATAGCCACCTCAGTGCCTGTTTTTTGGCACACAAAAAAAACCAGCATGTCTCTCTTGCCCGACACACCTGACTCACCTGACCTCGCTCCCTGTGACTTCCTTTTGTTTTTGCGAATGAGGAGGGACATGAAAGGACAGCGATTTGATGATGTAAAGGAGGTGAAGAAAAAAATGAGGGAGGTGCTGTCAGCCATACAAACAGACGAGTTTTAAAAATGCTTCCAAGAATGGAATCACAGATTTGACAATTTGACAAATGTATTAAGTGTAATGGAGAATACTTTTAAGGTGATAAGTTTGTTTGGTAAAATAAATAAATAGATTTGAAAACAAATCTGGTTTGGGGTGAGTACCCTCGCATACCTCTCTTTGATGGCCCTCCACTTGACCAAGCATGATGTCCTTCTCCAGGGACAATCCTCTCCTGACAACATGTCCAAATATGTAAGATGAAGACCTGCCATCCTTGCCTCTCAGGAGCACTCTGGTCTTACTTCTTCCAACACAGATTGGTTTGTCTTGTTAGCAGCCCATGGTACTTTCAGTGTTCTTATCCAGCACCACAATTCAAATGTAACAATTCTTCTTTGGTATTCCTTAGTCAATGCCCAACTTTTACACACATAGGGTGAAATGGAGAATACCATTTCTTGGTTCAGGGACTCCTTAGTCTGCAATGTAACATCCTTGCTCTTCCATACTCTAAAAAGCAGTGGTTCTCAACCTTCCTAATGCCCCAAGCCTTTAATACAGTTCCTCATGTTGTGGTGACACCCCCCTTCCCCAACCATAAAATTATTTTCGTTGCTATCTCACAACTGTAATTTTGCTGCTGTTGTGAGTCGGGCAACCTCTGTGAAAGGGTTGTTAGACACCAAAGGGGTCGCGACCCACAGGTTGAGAACCACTGCTCTAAAGACTTGGTTTTGTGCAGCAGATTTACCCACTGCAATGCATCTTTTGATCTCCTGACTGCTGCTCCTATGAGCATTGATTATGGATCCAAGCAAGATGAAATCCTTAACAGCTTCAATCTGTTCTCCATTCAACAGGATGTTACTAATGGTCGAGTTGTGAGGATCTAGATCTTCTTTACATGGAATTGTAATCCATACTGAAGGGTGCAATCCTTGATTTTCATAACCAAGGGCTTCAAGTCCTCCTCACTTTCAGCAAGCAAGACGGTGTCATCTGTATACTGCAGGTTGTTAACAAGCCTGCCTCCAGTCCTTTTGCCACAGTCTTCTTCATTGAAACCGGCTTCTGTGATGATTTGCTCAGCATACAGACTGAACAAATGTGGTGAGAGGATCCAATCGTGGTGCACATCTTTTCTGATTATAAACAATGCAGTATTCCCTTGTTCTGTTCTCACAACAGCCTCTATATTCCTACACAAGACCCTCAAGGACCAATGAAGTTGTATGAAATTCCTGTTCTTCTCAAAGTTATCCACAGCTTAGTATGATCAAAATGCTTTGGCCTGGCCAATGGCACAGTCAAAAATGCTCTGGCATCTTCGATGAAGCACAAGTAAACATCTTTCTGGTATTCTCTGCTTTGAGGCAAGATCCTTCTGACATCAGCAGTGATATCCCTTATCCCAAATTACCTTCTGAAATCTGGCCTGAACTTCTGGCCTTTCCTTGTCAAAGTTCTGCTGCAAATGTTGTTGGATGGTCTCAAGCAATGTTTTCCTGCGTGTGATCTCAATGATACCATTCTATACTTTGAGCATCCTGTTTGGTCACCTATTCTTGGAATGGGCACACATATGGATCTCTTCAAATTAGTTGGCCAAGTATCTGTCTTTCAACTTTTCTGGCATAGTCAATGAGTGCTTCCAATGCTTCTTCAACTTGTTGAGACATTTCAAAGAGTATTCCATCAACTCCTGGAGCCTTATTGGATAGATATATGGAGATAGATAGATGATAGATAATAGATAGTCAGATAGATAGATAGGATAGATATTTTAAATATGACAATTTGTCTCACTTAAGCAAGAAAAATAATCACAGTAATTATCCATTCACCAAAACAATGATGCAAAAGGTTTCCAGCCCTCCTCTATATGCCCTTGAGGAGAATTAAGACACTGGAATCTTGGGTTTAAGCCCCCAATACTCATATTTCAATACTTTAAGATCTCCTGTTCCCATTCTTCCTCAGTTATTCTCTAGGTAAATAAATTATTAGATTATTTTTAAAGATATATTTCAATCAATGAAGAGAAATAAATTTGCAAACAAAAAGGAACATGTATTTAAAGTTTTGAACTAAAAACCAAACCCACTGGCATAAAGTCAATTCCAATTCAGATGAACCCTTTTTAGGATTTCTGGGATTATAACCCTGCATAGGAGCAGACAGCCTCAACCTTTCCCAGGTATCAGCTGGTGGATTTGAACTTCCAACCTTGCTATTAGCAGCCCAACTCATAACCAACTGTCTTACTAGATCTGAAAATATATGTATGAATTTTAGACTTTATCCAACTGAAGTACAAGAGTATAATGTTTGGACAGGGGTTGTGAGGGAAGATATTTTCAATTCTTTTTAATTAACCAACCCTGTTTGTTTGTTTGCTTCCAGGTACAATAACTTTTTTAAAGAATTTACCAATTTTTTTTTTGCAGTGAATGGTATACACCTCAATGAATATTAACTCACTCCAATTCTTTTTGGCAACTCCCAGGATTAACTGAACTAATGTTATCATTTTGAGAACAACCAATCAGTCATAGCAAAAGTGCTAATTGGTACAATTGATAAGCATGAAACTATAACTTACAAAGATATTTGGAAGCATAAATATGGAAGCACATTTATAACATGACCCACGTGGTTAAATTTCTATCTATTGCCTAGGGCAGCAAAATAAAGCCATTTTAGTAGAACCATGTCAAAAGATCCTATCTCCTGCCTTGAGACCACATGAGTTGGCTTCCTGTCAACATTTCCAGAGTTTAATGGCAGGAGGTTATTACCCTTTGACAATGTCAGTTACACAGATTTTATCTCCAATTAACAAGTTGCAACTACAATAGTTACTCTTCCATTGGGAAACGGTGTTGTGTTTAAAATAAAATAAATAACTGCAGAAGTTATTCAGCAACCTTGTCTTGTTGACTGGAATTGGGATGATTACATTTACTTTTATAAAGACATACATCTGAATCAGTTCTTTTAATGTATTTGAACCCTTTATAGCATGGTAGACAAAGATTCTCATCTTAAACAGTTTGAAAAGACAGCTTACTCATTTAAAAAAAAAGTAAAATAAAACCTTTCCTCTGCTGATATTGCCAAAACAGAATTTTTAACACCCTCTCAACAGGCACATTTAGAACTTTTAACTGTACAGAGCACTGGTTTTGTCTGCACATTGCAAAGCCATGATCAACATGTTCCCGGAGAGCTCAAAACTTGGTTATCCTTAGGTGGAAATGAAGCATCCTTCTGGGCTGAAACCTCCAGTGATATAAGATAGGAAGTCACAGAAAGACATCAGATCTGTACACTGTCAGTCTACACGACAGATGGTAGTGTCTGGCAATGCCTTTTTTAACAACAGAAAATATTATTATAAAAATATCCACAGAAGACATTTTTAGTCCTTTGACTTAATATGTGGAAAAAATTACAGATTTATTTAGAAATTAGAGGTTTAATACTCAATACAATGCTACAGTCATTTTCTTTGAAATCTATGCATTAAGTATTTTGTCAATTCTTGGAAAACTGTTTTATAGTCGGGTCATTAGCTATTTTCATCTGTGTCTCCCTCCCTCTCTGTTGTGTGTACCCTCCTTGATCCATCTACTTAAAGTCAACCTAAATCTATAGGTTTTAATACAACAGTTAAATCACACACCTCGTGTCCATACATACTGCGTTTGTTCTGGTATGCTGCAAATAACAGTTTAGCCTTCTTCTCTGTTCTCACCAAGAATTGTCTTTATCTCAGAGAGTGTGTTTCTCTATAGAGGCAGCATCTTGATGGTAGAATTCTCCTGAGAATCACGCTTTTGAATGGCATGTTCTTAAGCATATTGCATTACATGTCAGCACAATTAGCATATTTTCCTGAATTGTAAGAGGTAACAATAGCTGACAGCTGAATATGTAGGGAAATGGTCTGTAAAACTATCTAAGAACTAATAAATCTAGTCCTTGGGTGGAACCAGCAGAAGTACCACAGTTTTTGTGATCCTGTGTTGCAAATGAATGGAAAAGGTTTAGAAGCCCAGAGGGTTAGGCCATTCCTGTCTCTTGCTCAGACACTGTGTTCATGTTTTACAGACAGGAGAGCAGAGAAAGCCCAGGGGGGGTCGCTGAAAGAGAGGAAGCAGAAATGGGAATACCCTTGTCTGATTTTGGCAAAGTACGTAGGATGCATCACTATAGCAATGGAAATGTCCCCAATGCTTTTCAAAGACATTTACTAGCTGGAAAGAGCCTCTGTGTTGTCAGAGAAATGGTGCTGCGGCAGTGCACATTCTGGAACAACCAAAAGGATATGAATCTGGTCCAATCTTGTCAAAAGGAAGCCCTCCAAAGGTGGACACCCTCCTCTGTCCACTGGCCACTGTTACACAGGAGGACGCCTCTTCAGAACATATGAACTCGTTTGATAGAAAAAGTGCAACAGTAACAAGGAATCAAGCCTTAGTTTTGAGAACTTCATGAGGCTGAGGATTTTCCTTTAACTCTGTATACTGCATAGACTTGCAAACATGGTTTCCTTTCTCTCCCGAGGATTAGCATGGAGAAGGAGCTCTACAGTTGGTTTAAAGATCTCTTACTCTAACTTGAACCTCCAGGCATTTCAGACTCTAATCTCCCAGCTTCTAAGTGTTCAAAGGATAAACCTGATAAATCCCTATGGCATAGGAAGTATGTGAGCAAAATCCAGGCATTCCTATTGTAATGTCCATGTTGAAAACACCCACTGGGTGGATATACCCATTTACATTGAACCCAAAATGCAAACATCAAACCCCACCCTGCAACTTGACACCCACTGATGCAATCTGAACCACAGCAAGGATTTTGAGAACAGAACGGGGCAGGAGTTTCATTTCACTGCACTTCAGGTAGTTCTTGGTACCGTCTTGATAACACCTGCCAAAAACATACAATTCAACAACTCTCTACTGTGGCTGTAACCCGACACAATATGAGCATTGGATTTAATTCATTTATACGTATTTGGAGCACAATCCAGGGCCTTCAGTAGCATGATATAAAAAGCTTCAGTGAAACCCAGAGCGTTAATACATCCCTGGTTCTAACTAAATTGCTAACTCTGTTAGAAACATATACATTTGTATAAGAGGTACTTTTTTGTATTTGAGAGTCTTCTGTTAAGCATAGTTGTTTCAGTTGCTAAACCTTTGTAGAGAAAGTATTTAACATTCCACAGTGGAAGAAAAATTTCATGAATTTTATAAATGCGTCACTGTGTGTCAATAAAAAATATCTGAGATTTGTTCCAAGGAATCCATTAAAACAATAGGTGTGCATGTAAATATTGTCTCAGCTCTGATAACTTACTGTCCACCACTTCTCTATCATCTTGTCCTATTATGATAGCTTGCATGTTGCTGTCATGCTGTCCGTTATATGACCAATACTTAAAATACCAGCAGAGTTACCATGATGAATAGGTGTAAGTGGAGTTTCCAGACTAAAACAAGCTAAGAAGAAGGAAGAAGTAGACCATTTCTGGAAGAAAAAAAATAGCCACTAATAACCTTCTGGATAACAGTGGAATATTCTCTGAACTTCATACATGAAGAAATAAAATCACCATTAAAAGTTTTGGGAGGGGGAGTACAGTGGGGAGTGGGGAGGGTGGTAAAAGAGAGAGGATGTCAAGGAATCCAGGAAGGAAAAGACTCTTTGGAAACTGATTGTGGTTGTACAATACTGCTTGACATGATTGAACTATGTAATGATGTGATTTATGTAGTAACCCCCAATTAATAATACATTTTTAAAAGGGAAAACCATGAAAAAATCCTTCCATGTGCCCTGCCCTGAAAAAAAGATAGAAAAAAAAGAAGACCTAATCAGATGTCAGAGGAAACTCTGGCACTTGCTTTGAGCGCCGAAACGCTAAAGTATTGGAAGGGATGATGAAATAGTAGACCTGAGAAGAAAATTCTAAAGGGCAGATAGAGAATGCAAGGTACAGAGACAGTTATTTTAACCCAACTTGGGATATTGCGTTAGTTAAAATCTCGAAAGAGTGTGTGTGTCAGGATTGGATCCTTTCACCACACATGTTCAGACTGTATGCTCTGCAAGTGATCCAAAACACTCTACACTAGGAAGAAAAATATGATATCAAGATGGGAGAAAAGATCATCAGCACTCTGTAATATGAATATGACACACTTCACTTAGTGAAACCAAAGGGGTGTTGAACACTGATAAAGTTCAACAATAACAACCTTAGGTATGGATGGCACCTCAATGGCAAAAAAGCCAAACTTGTCACAACTGGACGAATAGATAACATCATGATACATTGAAAACAAGACTGAAGTTGTCAAGAATTTCATTTTACTTGCGTTCACAATCAATGCCTATGCAATAAATGAATCAATGTGTGGCATTGGGGAAACTGCTTCAAAAGTTCTTTTTGAAGTGTTAAAAAAAAAAATCAATGATTTTGCGTTAAAGACCAAGGTGTTCCTGGCCCAAGCTGTGGTATTTTCAGTCACTTCATAGACATGAGAAAGTTGAACAATGGTTAATGAAGATCGAAGTAAAATTGATGCTTTTACATTATGGTGTTTGCAAAGAATAGTGAATATGCCTTGGACTTCTGGGAGGATGAACAATCTGTCTTGGAAAAAGTACAAAATGAATGCTTCTTAGAATGAAGGTTATCAATATTGTGTTTCATGTAATTTGGGCATGTGATTAGGGGAACTAATAACTATGGAATTACATAGTGTGCACTTGGTATGTCAGCAAAAACAGAAAGTACATTGAACTTAGTACGTCAGCAAAAACGAGGAAGTCCCTGACAGAGATGTATTGATAGAGCGATTTGAGCTATGAGCTCAAACACAGTGATGGTAGTGAGAATGGTGCAGGACTGGACGTGCTTCAGTCTGCCTTAGGAAAGGTCACTAGTAGCCAGAATCAACTCGCCAGCACCCAATACTAACAACATCGATTTGCTCTACTTTCTCTTGTCCTGGGGTAACTAACAACTGTCCCCCCAAACCAGTTGGCTAATGTCAGTTTTCTGGAGGGGAGTTGACCATGCATGGATCAATCATTGACATTTATGCATCATGTATTCATAACTACAACTAGCATTATGTATTCATAACTACAACTAATATGCTTCAAGCCTTCAGTATCTCTAAGCTTCCATGTTAGACACCACGAATAATACAGTTAGTCCCCACAAGCAAACAATAATGTACAATTTTCAGTTGATATATTGAAGAAATAATTGATCTTTAGATGTGTATTTCTGATCCCCAAAATCCTGTTGCATTGGGCCCATTCTAACAATCATGGGCATCTTGCTTAACCGTTCTTTTCCTGGGGGTTTTCAAGGAAGTACTGGGGGTAGGGTGGGTATGTCATTTTCCAAATGCTTTTGATTAGTAATAATGTCCAGATAAGCTATCTCAGTTTGTTGTCATTGTGGACTGGGTCCTGCCGGTAGCAGTGGATCAGTTCTTTACTTGCAATCCCACATTCCAAGCACTTTGTGACTGGGGCAGAAAGAGACATGAAACTAACTTCCATTTTGAAATATTGCTAATAAGCAGAGAAATGCACACATAGTTAAGTAAATCACATACAAGTTCTTGAGTTTCTATTGATAATGAGCAATCATAGAGCTTGATCTTGAATCTATAATATTAATTACTAAGAGTATGAATAATTTTTGGATAACTGATGGGTAAATAAATGCATCACAAATGAACATAAGTACTAAAAAAATCTATCCAGTGACACAATTATACAAGTAAATATTTAATTTCATTTTCATGATACCCTTATCATATGTATCTTTAAATATAATTTTTCATCATAGTTAGCAATATAATTGAAGGGAAAGTGATATATATGTCCATTACATGTATACACATGTATAAAACAAAGCACTTCACTGTAACCGAGTGAACTGTGACTCATAGCAATACTGTAACACAGAAACCCTTTGGTTACCAAAAAGAAACCCACCAAATAAACAAACAATAAAACAAAATAAAATAAAGTCACCACAACCGAGTCTATTTTGATTCCTAGTGACCCTCTAGGACAGGATAGAAGTGCCTCTGTGGGTTTTTGAGACTGTAACTCTCTAGCAAAGCAGAAAGCCTTCTCTTTCGCCAGCGAAGCTGCTGGTGGTTTCCAATTGCTGATCTTCACCACCCAAAGGGTAGCCATTAGGCCACCAGGGCTCCTTTGGTTTCCAGAGACCTTGAAATCTTCTCCTTTGGAGTACCTGGTGTATTTGAACCACTTGTGCCTCACCCACTCTGCCACCAGGGCTTCTTGATAAACACACACACACACACACACACACACACACACACACACATGCTTCAATATCAATATATTGTATATTTATATTTATCATGTGTATATATACATGTGCTATGTTACATTTGTATATATACACATATACATATACACTTAAGAGAAAGATAATTATAAAATCATTGGAAGTACAAATTCAAAAAGAAATGAGAAATGTCACAATGCAATGTTCTCTTTGTATCTGACTTTCAGTTAACTGGAATTCATTTAATTGGAAGCAGTCAGGGTGGAATAAAACTAGAAATAATGTGAGCCATTAACAGGTCATGAAATACCATGGATTTGAAGACACAGCCAGTGATAAATATACTTTAAAAGATAGAAAGAACATAAGCAAAACCACAAATAAGAAACAAGATGGCCTTTGCAAGGAAAACTTGGGAGTTTGGATACAATTGACTGGGATCTCTGCCTAGTTAGCCATAGCATCATCTTCAGTGCTCGCAGGGGGAAAGGGATAACGGTTACATCTCTCAGGAGGGTGTGGTGTATATAGTGTGGTGTAAACAATAAACCTGGGTGGAATCCACAGTGTAATCATTTTCTATTGCTGAATGATGGAGTCTCTAGGTCAGGTTACTTTTCTCTACCTAACCAGGGTTTTTCCTGCTCTGTAATTGCCCAACCCATGCACCGTCAACATTGTTTCACCATTCCACAGAAAAGGGTGGCAGCTGGCAGCAAGGGTGACAACTGCTCTATAAATACTTCTAGTCTCCCAGCCAAGAAAGCTGGTGTGTTTCGTTGTTTTATCCATACCTGTGAAGAACAACCTGTCCTTTTATTTCCATCTGTTGCTTAGGAGAAAATTAAACCTGTGTTTCCTCATTGAGCACATTTTCAGTCTTTGTTTATATTCATATGGCTTCTTGTCTATCTTGCGATCTATTATCTCGCTAATAAACTATGAGCTACCAGAGAATATAATCACGTTTTATACCACTTTTGAGATCATTTCTTGATTGTCATGTTTCCTAAAAAATAAAAGTCTAATTCTATTTATAAAAGTAACGGTGCACAAGACATGTGGCTGCGTTTTACCTGAGCCGTTTCCGAGTTCTATTTTATAAACCTTTGTTTTTCCTTGGCTTTCAACGTGGCATTTGTGCTTTTTAATAGACTCTGGTAAAGAAACCTGACAGTTGGTAGCTGTCTGGCTGTTTATACAACATAGGTACCACTTAATGCACAGGTCTCCGTGACACCGTCCCCAAAGTCGGGCCAACTGGGATAAAAGTCAACAAATAGAGCTTCGCAGGGAGTGAATTTACTTGGGGAGAGTTAAATATTGGAGAGGTGTTTAGCAGTTAAGATTTAGGCCTCATTTGATAAAGATTTACAGGGTCAGCCTCTCCCTCAGCACACCACGTTCTCTTGATTTCACATATGTTAGGAAATCACCTTTTTAATTAAATCTCTGTAGCCTCATTCTAAGTCACCACTGTCACAAGTCTGGGATAAAATCCTATTCTCAAGAAACCTTTCTGTAAACACTTAGCTGTAGATTCTTACAAGATCTTGAGACAGATTCGACCATGTTGCAAGCGATTTTAAATTAGCTTCCCTGGAATGTGGTGGGTGTGGTGTTATTGCAACATGCCCACCTGTTACCTGAGTCATTTCCCCAGGGAAAGCACCATGTGTTCAGTTGCTGACATTCTTAAAAGTGGAATCTATCCGAGACTTCAGTGGGCTATTGGAGCCTGCAGGTACTAAAGGCACTGCCATGATTTGATTCTGACTCATGGCACCAGTGTGGGAGAGGGTAGAAGTGCCCTCGTGGGTTTCTGAGAGTGGAACTCTGTAAGGGAGTTAGTGGTGGCAGGTGCCATTGTCAGTCCAGCTCACAGCAGTGGCCCTCTGTACAGCAGAATCAAAACCACCCAGGCCTGCACCATCCTCACAGTGTTTCCTAAGTTTGACCCCGTTGTAGCAGCCACTGTGTCAATCCATTGTGTTCAGCGTCATTGTTCTTTCAGCTGCCCTTCTATTTTGCCAACTATGATGTCCTTTTTCAGGGGCTGGTCCCTCCTGAGAATGAATGCACTTGAATGTCCATGCTAGTGAGGAATACTGAAAGTACCGTGAACTGCCCAAATGCTCCTGATAAGCAGGGGTGGCAAGACTTTGTCTCTTGTACTTTTGCAGAGCAGAAAGCCTCATCGTTCTCCCGTCGTGGCTTTGAACTTTGGTTAGCAGCCCAGCACCTAGCACTCTATGCACCCCAGGCTTTGAGTAAGGTCAGGATAAAAGCACAGATTCCCAATCTACTGTAGCCATCATTTCGGCTGAAGAACATGTCTATCTATGTGACAAAGCCCTGGAAATTTAGAAATGAATTTCAAGAAGGAAGAAGAAAGTAAATGTAACAACTTTATAGGATGAACTCCCTTACCATGTCTTAAAGAGATTATACTATAAGCCTGTAATCATTATAGGATGTTATCCTCCCAAAGTCCTAAGGGGAAATTGTTATGTGTGTTTATAAAGTAGTGATCCCAAATCACATATGTGTAAGACATATAATGTGTGATTAAAACAGTAAAGCAAAGTTATAAGAAAACCTTATCTGACACCTTCTATGTCAGCGGTTCTCAACCTGTGGGTCGTGACCCCATTGGGGGGGTCGAACTACCCTTTCACAGGGGTTGCCAGATTCATAATGGCAACAAAATTACAGTTATGAAGTAGCAACGAAAATAATTTTGTGGTTGGGGGGTCACTACAACATGAGGAACTGTATGAAAGGACAGTGGCATTAGGAAGGTTGAGAAGCACTGCTCTATGTCTAAAATTATAAGCAATCTTCTTGTCTCAAATGAAGGGATTATGTGAAAGTAAGGTAAGCATATGCTTAGAGCATCAACCAAACTGGGGCATCAGTTGTCCAAAGAAAATAGCCACAGGAAAAAAAAAAAAAAGAAAAAGAAAATAGCCACAGATACCATGCAGACAGGATACAAGGAAGAGTGAAAGTTCAATGGCAGGTCACTGACTCCAACTGGTACCATAACAATTCAGTCCTTTGGCATGCAAGCAAGTGAAGAACTCTTAAACTGTACTTCCCTACATGTACCTGAAGGAAGTAAATTAAATTAGAAATTATGGTCAGCATGGTTTCATATGAAAACAATAGATCAACTCATTCATTCTTTCAATAAATATTTAGCAACTACCTTTTACAAGTTCATCAGCTTCATCCCCATCACGAAATGTCACCCACGAGAGTGTTCTACTATGGCATTCCTGTGCATGCATGTACATTTAGAGTGAAAGTTATAAATAGTATTTATCGTCACGTCTCATCAGTGTGAAGTTTAGATGACCCCATAGGTCAGAGTAGAACGATTGTGCTTTCTGCAGGTTGTTGGGGTTTTTTCTCAGCATACCTTAAAAATGGTGTTTTTGTTGTTGTGAATTTGTAGGAACGCCTGCACCAAATCCGCCATGTCTCTGTGTACAACGTGGTGACCTCGAGTTGTGCAGTCCTCCTCACTCTCCCTGTCCAAGTTGCCCCTCCCTCTTCTACAGGAACTCACAGCCCCTCCGGGCTCCCATCTAATCTTTCGAGTTGCTGGTGTCAATTTACTCCCATCTCGATAGTGCTTAAAAGGTTGTAATGCTAAAGGCAGACATTTTTTTTACCAGTTAAGTTAAACTATTGTTTGATTTAAGATCACTTCAGAGGATAATTTGGGTCTCCTTTTAAAGATTACCACGGGGCAATAGTTTAAGGAATTCAATCAAGTTATTTTTAACTGTGTAACATTTATATATGTTACTATGTCCTACGTTTTGTAAAGAATATTATTTACTAAATTATCTGGTTTGCAGAAGGCTATTGAAGATAGTGGGAGGCCAAGAAACACTGGTGGGCACTGCGTAGGAAATCAGCCTCCAGTGATTCCCCTCTGTCCGTAATAGAGGGAGGGTTTGGAGGAAAGTGGTACCAGAGCGCATGGAGAAATGAGTGTGGAAGATAAAAAGGATAAACCTGACTTGAATGGTTAAGACCCTGTCAGTTGATTACCCTTCTGCTGCAGATATATGTTAGACCTGATCCGGTTTTCAAAATGTTCTGCATTTTTTATTTGTTCATATTGGGGTTTATCTCAGATGTGTTGCATACTTGGGGTCAACCAAAATTTTTGTTTTGCTGTTTTTCGGTTTGACAGCATATGACATCCAGGACTGATGAACCCATAGGGACAGCAAGCAGAATAAGGGTTTCTGGTGTGGCGGGCGTGATGGTGGCAGTGAGGGCTGGGGCTCAAAGGGAGCTGATGATGTCCCGGAGTCCTGAAAGGAAAAGAATGTTTGGAGACTGATTGTGGGAGCAGTTGTGTAATACTTCTTGGTGTGATTAATGATGGAATGATGGGATATCAGTATTAATTCCCAATAAATGGTTTTGGGGAAAATATTTATAACTTTAATTCTAAGTATGTTTAGCATACACATAAATGCCATCTAATATCCAATTAATATAATACTATTATGGGTAATAACAATATAATATTAAGATAGCAAATATCCAAAAATATTATTCATATTTGCATTAATGCATGTGTTCATCTAACATGTAAAGTTTTCTTTTATGTATCAAGTGAGTTTTGTTTTTTAGACAGAGTATTACACACATGTTCATTCATAATTATACAATTTTTAGGAAACAAGAATCAAAACTGAAATAGATAATTCTTAAAGCAAAATTTTTGAAAGTCAATTTTTCATTGTGGAAGATCAACAGGATTTTACATTGATTGTTGAAGCAACTAAATTCACTGGTTCATTATGTTTATAAAATATGTATTCTTTCTGTAGAAATTTTGGTATCTACTAAATATATAGTACTCCAAACCCACTAAGGATTGTATAATTCTGTCATCTGATTCCACTAAAATGGCATATCCCATTATTGCTTTCAATTACTGATATAGTATACATGTGGTTCAATCTGAAAAAAGTGACACCACGAATAGTTAATACACATACAAGCATATGCAAGGGGTCTTCAATATATTGGTGAAAAAAATCTGTAAAAGGTAATAAAAGCTTATGTAACTCATACATCTCATTTGGATGTGTGAATAATCAGAGGAAAGAGGAATTGCAGTTTATCAATATTTAGAGACCTCCTAGGCCTTCATTAGATCTTGGTGGAAAATAATTTCTTTATTGGGATATAGTGTGGCATGCCTCTTAATTTATCTATGTTATAAACCCAAGTATATACACCCTGGATTCTGAACCTGTGACATAAATTACACTGATGCAGTGTGAACTGGACACTCCACACAAGAGACCGCCGTCATGCAAGACTAACGAAACTAAACCAAATAAAAACACCTGCCTTTTATCACATCTATTTTCTAATAAAAAAGGAGTAACTAAGAAAGGAGTAAATATTTTCACCTAGTACGAGAATTTATAGTTAAGCTGATTGATACTTAATGCAAGTACTGTAATTTTTAAAATGTTAGTTTTTGTTGGCAAAATATTTTTCCAAACTGTATATTTGGAACAGCAATAGCATTTTTAATAGAGGTTTTATATTAATCACTATATTGAGTTTAAAGATGTTACAGGCATATTGACTTGCCTTCTGTATTTCTTTTACAGCTTTAAACTGTTCAGTCTATATTATGAATATCTAAGGGGAAAATAATGTATATACTTATGTCAATATGAAGTTCCCCGCACCCCAACCAAGAACAATTAGTAACAGCTAGTGGAACACCAATATTCCAATGGAACACGTTTTAGAATGCAGAATAACAGTTTAGAAAAGCATGTATTTACTCAATATTTTGAAAGTTGGACAATGAATAAGGAAGAAAAATCAGTACCTTCTTCATTAGTGTTGATGAAGAATTGCAAATATTGCATGAACTATTAGAAGTATGAACAGATATATGTAAGAAGTACTTTGAGAATGCTCCTTAGAAAGTGGGATGGTAAAATGACATCGGTCAGAACCAGTCCCTGGAGATCGGGCTTGTAAAACTCAAGTGGAGTGTTGGCACAGTGAAGGGTCAGTGAAAGCGAGGAAGACCTTGATGAGACCAGACGACCCCGTCACTGTACCCTGGGCTCCCACATGACCAGTGTGGGGATGGCGCCCAACTGGGCAGCGCTTTCTTTTGCTGTGCATAAAGTCACTGTGAATCAGAACAGATTTGCTGGCATCCAAAACAACATACCAGTGATCATATTTTACTGAAATAACTTGTGTGTACATATATACAATATGTATTTTTAATCATACACTGCCATTGAGCTGATTCTTTCAGCACAGTGACTCTGTATAGAGTTGGGGGGGGGAGGCTGGGGGAGTTAATCTTTACTAGAGCGGAGCGCGTCATCTTTCTTCTATGAAATGTCAGCAGTCCAACATTTAACCAATATATATGTATTTGGGTTATAATATAACTTTGGGGTTATAGGCTGTGGAATATTCGTTTTGAAGTGTTACATTAGACATTGAATGCTTTTTTTGGAAACATGTCATGATCTTCAACTAATCATATTGTGCCCTGCTTCCCTCGTCCGTGTGTAGGGTTCCGAAGCAGAAAACGGATGTAGAGATGTTTTACTAACTTGCTCAAGTTTCCACAGTGGGTCCACAGTTGAACTCTGCCTGGGCATTTCCTTCCAGCTTCTGACAGTTACTGGACAGCAAGCCGTCTGTAGATACCCGAGTTACTGCTCGGGGCTTGAAGCTGAGGAGCGGAAAGGGGCCTTGAGAGTGTAACTTCAAAGCACAGTTACTTTTCATTTTCTCTTTCAAGTGAGAGAAGGGAAAACAAAAATATTGGGTGATGCTATCACTTGAGGGAAAAACGTCTCCCTTTAAAATTAATTAAAAGGTCTTTGCATTTCAATTCATATAAAGGCTTTTTTTTCCCCTTCGATGTTGGGGATTTACCACTGCTGATATATAGTCATCATGGTGATAAAAACCCTCATTTTAATTGTGAGTTTTGCTTTTGTAGAAATAAAAATGTAGACTTATCATGCTCCAAGAGATAATAAAAGGGAAAGAGTTCAAACTGTAGATAGTACAATGACTTTCCCCAAAACAGATCTTTTCCTTTTAAGCACCAGATCAATAAATGACCCTTTTGATCTGAGAACAAACTAAAACCTCCTCTATATTTTGCTTGTTACTTTCATATTTTTCGCCAAGAAGAGATGAAGCCACTTAAGTGGCAGACCACAAAAGCACTGTGGCACTTTCATCCTAGTAAAGGGTTCAAAAAGTAAATAAAACTTTTTGAAACTTCTACTTAAGAACAAAGAGCACTCAGTGACACAATATCCCTCTGGGGTGAGGGGTTTATTCAGGCCATCAAGAATGAGCATTTCCATCTAGACATACAAGTGATCTAAATAGCGTTCATGGGCTTTAAACGTCTTTTTGAAATGAAAAAGTAGAGCAAACTACAAAAGTATAAATCCCAAGTTTTCCTACCTCATTCCTACTTTGTAGAACATTTGGTCCGGATGGGGGTGTGGGGGCACCACATATCAATCAGATATGAAAGAAAGCACCGGTGCTCGTGGCCATGGCACAGGAACAGACTAATGAGAACCAAGCAGCATGCCTCTCCTCTTCAATTAGCTTTCTGTTGGATTTTCACAGGAATCCATTGGGTGAGGAGCCTCTGTGGGTGTTTGCCACGAGAGGATCCCTATCGTCGCTTAATGTATTGAAAGAGGGCCCAGTGAAAGGCAGTGTAAATGGAAAAAAAGAAACTGAACAGGAATGAGACCGATACAGATGAGAGATGGATTCACAATCTGATAGCCAAACTGGATAATTTGGTGTGAACTGACTGGTTAGGAAAAAGGGGGAAAAAAGAGACAAAAAAATTAAAACCCTCAATGTTGACATTTTAATTTTTGTAACAAGTGATTTGAGCACTCAGTATTCATTAGGATTTTGTAGTATATACTTTTAACAACAGCAGCAGCAAAAGAAATATGTATAGAAATCCTATTTTTGAATGTCTTTTAAGTGTGAGGGGAAAGTATGAAACCTCTTCCACCGCCAGCCACTAGCAAACTGACAATATAAAGTAGCATTCACTCCATGTACTCTTTTGTATTACTGAATAAAAAATACTGAGAATGTAGTCCACTTTAAAGTCTACATTGTGATCACTTGTTGTTTTGGGTTTTTTTCTGCCCAGCCCTACAGAGATTCAATACCTGTTTTGCTTCCCCAGTCACAGTTAAACACACCTAACAATCGAGTCCAGAAATCTAGTTGGAAAGAAATAAAATGCAGGATAGTTGTATGGGAAAATGTGCCCTGAGGAAAAAGCCACTATAATGTCAGAACTGAAAAGCGGCAATTTTGCATTTGAGCATTTTTTACTGGAAATGTTAATTGCGAAATGTGCCAACTAAAATTTGCTATGTCATTACCAGCAGGAGTACATCTCTTTGTCCTGCTTTAGCCCTCGCCGGCGTCTGAGTGAGTGATGCTCTTCGTGAACTACTGCTCTTTCCAAACGATTGTTCTCTTCCTTCCCTGGCTCTGAGGAGCTCTCAGGTTGCAGCTGCTATTGTTCTCCTGTCTGGGAATCCTTCTGGAATTCTAGCTTTATAAAATGCTGCAGTGAAGGGTTGCAGGATTCCCCTCTCCCCCCGCCCACCACCACCACCGCACCAACTTGTATACTGCCAAGGGACTCTTTTTGAAGACCTTACTTTCACCATCAAGAACGAGGGAGGCAGACCCAGTGGCCTTATGGGATTTAATTAGAGTTCACCAAGTTAGAATCTCCCAGCTCTCAAAGACCTAATTTAAATACAATTTCACTCACTTTTTCAACTATTTCTTAGGCCCTTATTAAAATTTCAGGTTATTAAAGGGAACATCCTGCATTTTGCAATACACAGAAAATAAGCCTAGGATATGCAGACTCTCAAACATTCTCTAAGTGCAAAAGCAAAATTTTGCCAATTGCTTGAAAAATAATAATAATGAATTAGCTTATAAATTATTGAAACAACCATTGTGGAATTTTGTCTATCATGATCAATTACATTTAGGTGAGTGGTGTCAGTCTTATAAGAGATAGTTAAGCATCGGTAGTGATTAATGGACAAAGATGTAATTTAACATATTTGAGGCTAGCTGCCATATTATCTTGGATAAAATGATGACTATTGTGATTACTCTTAACTCTAGGTGGTGTCATATTACTTTTTGTTAAGCTATCAGTCAGAAGCTTTATTAAAAACTTATGATGCATCATATCAATTTATAGGAAACACTCATGTCAATCAAAACTGTGCTATACACAGATATGATAGAAGAATCATATGTAACACTATTTCTGATTTATAATATTGTTGTGTATGGATAGTGGGGGGAATTCTCTTGTATTTTTTGTCATTTCATTTCAACGTGAAAAAGCGTGTCTTAATTAGATGTTTTAAACAAAGCTCTACCAAAGCATGAGTTGAATATACCACAATGTGAAACTTAGAAACAACCAACAGCACTGGCGCGCACGTGGTTTGGCTCTGAAGAAAGACCGGAGTGCAAGGACCAGACCCCGAAGTCCATCCCACAAATACAAACAAGGGCAGAAAACAGATCAAACAGGTTTCAAGAGTATTTCATTTTAAAGCCTCCTTATTAAGATCACACAAACTAAACTGAGTCTATCCATGGGAGGCAATGGAGATGGAACGAAAATGAAAGCGTGGTGGATTCAATTCATTTTGGGGATAGAATGTGCAGCAATGTTGAACGTTTCTTTGGTTTTGCTGTTTGCTTCCCCACCATAGGGGACAAGAATTCCTCAGTGAAATAATTATGAGAGCTCGGTTGAGTTATTGTTTGCCAGTATTTCTGCCCACTTCCTCTATTCTTATCATTGAATTACCTTGTTAACTTTCTTAAATTTAATCCTTGCTCTGGTTGTAACAACAACGTTAAGGATCTGAGTTTTTTCATCGAGCTAACTGGTGAGATGGAGGCAGAATTTAGGTCATCTGTGCTCTTTGGATTTTATATTAGTTATATGCTTTTAAGAGGTACTTCACCCGCTAGCATTTTATTCACTCTATTCCTAAGAAAAATGCAGCTATTGAAGTACAAATGTGAAATCTCTTAAACCAATTTACACTATAAGCCAGGTCTTATTTTAAAGCTGATTACTTTTTGACATTACTGCACAGAAAAATAGTAAAGTTTTCATTATATAAAAACACATTAATTTTCAGTTACAACATACAAGACTAGCTTAATGGTATAAATTCACATGCAATTCCTAAGATGAGATATTTTTCATAATTTAATATTTTAAAGTTATGATTTAAAATGTTCACCCTGGAGCGGGAATGGAAAATCTGTTTCTTCAGTACATGTGTTAAAAATTCTTTCCTCTTGCATTCCACCAAAAGATCATGCTTCAGTACTTCCATTCAATGTAAAATATTTTTCAGGTTTGCCTCATTATTTAATGAAATTCAAAATCAGTTTTCAAAGGCAACCTCCCCATTTCCCCAACCCTCAAAAAAACTTGTCATTTCATGACAAACATACATTTCCTGAGAGATGGAAAACATTCACTGTGAAAATGGCTATATTTATCCTTGAGACATATTTGGTAAAATTCACTAATTTGCCCAGTGCATAATTTCAGTATGTTCATGGAAAAACAAACTGTCTTTACTGATGGCTTTAAAACAGAATCCCTCTGCTCTTAGAGTTCTATGGAAGCAAGTGCTATGTAAATATGAATGATGGAATCTGGTCTTCCCAGGCAGTGGGAAGGTATATGTTCATTTTGGAGACACCTACATGATTTTAATTTATAACCAGGCATTTCTCCTCTAAAGGGGAAGACAGAGTCAACAAGGTATGGTGGCTAATTTCCTTAATTGCACAGGTCAAACGCCATTTGACTCTCAAATATTTTCTGAAAATTATTTACAAATACACAATAATTCATAATTTCACCACTCTTCTTCTAATAATTCCAGCATCGAAATTAGGAGGTTAAGTCCAAGGGTAGTGAAAACAGTTAAGAAATCAACAACTGAACAACCTGGTGATTTGAACCATCAGTAGGCAGGCCCACTGATCTACTTTATAGCAGAGGAAGGCCACAGCCATGAATAGTTTATCTCTGCACACACACACACACACACACACACACACACACTGTCACTAGAATTGATTTAATAGCAACTAACAACCACAAAGAAGAGGCAAGCAGTAGTCAAAATGAATAATGAATGTTTCAGTCATAAATACATAGTTTAAAGCCTTTTCTGACCAAAAGTAGTGAGCTAAATAAAGGCTGCCACAATTTAACTTACATATGTGGGGTGTGATAGAGTGAAATTAACAGGTATGATTATGTCTTTGTAACATCCGCCAAATAATTGGGTAGGGTCACACAAATAGAGTATGTGAAACACTAATCCAGGGATTCAACAGTTTTGCCATTCCACGGGGCATAAAAGTGAAAGATTTTAAAATCATAAAGAACTTAAAACATTGTTGAGAAGGGGAAATTATAAAAGTATTCGGCCAGCTTCAAGTCATAATGCATGACTTTTTTTATCTGTACAGATTAAATTCTTAAGTGACTGGACACCACTTGAGCAATGAAGTTTGGTGATAGGGCAAAACATTTCATAACATTCATTCACAAAGGCAGAACCATGCCTATCAAGCTAGTGTACCATAGGACATCAAGGAGAGCATTAAAATGGTAAATGTGTGGTAGTCATGGGCCACCGTTCATTGGGCTCTCTCAAGGCAAGAGATCCAAACCAAAGTCTTCAAGTGCTATAACCGTGTTGTAGTAGTCATCTGCTTTTTCTTACATTACGGCACTAACCAAGGCTGCTGGAGTCCTGGGCAGTATGTCAGTTCCTCAAATATACTGCAGGTGAGTTTGAGTAAAGTATAGGTTCTCCACAAGGATTAAACTTCCAGTGAACCCCATTTGACCGCAACCCAGGGATGTGAATAGTGCTGCTATCAGACAAAAGGGATCATAAAGTTAATTATGGCAAAAGTAGTTATGTTAAATGCAATATCTTATCATTTGATCTCCCTCATAACCCATTTAAAGTTATTTAAGTTCTTGATGTTTTCCGCGGTCCTTTTTATTGAGGTTTTCCTGTTTTATCTAGTCATTGTTATTAGTTTTCTTTGTTGCTTGCATTTTATATGATTTTTCTGAACATGAAATCCAGGCTAGGTAAATCTATAGAGAGAGTAACTGGATTAATAATTATCTAGGACCATGACAGGGGAGGTAACAATAGTAAGTAGGAGAAGAAAATGTCCTGAAATAGATTGTGGTAATGATTGAACAAGTCTTCTTAATATGGATGAATGATTAAATTGCATGATATGTGAAGTACATGCCATTTTGTTAGCTTATAAAGAGAAAGAACCTGTGATGGTCAAGAAAGAGCCACCAGTAGAGCATGTGAGCCATGTTTGAAAGGGCAGAGGCAGCGACAAAGCAGAGTAATAGCACCAAGACCATTAAGAAGAGCAGAAACGTAGCACAAAGACGGTGAGGCATAGCAGTGTGTTTTCTAGTCCACTGAATAAGGAAAAGACTAGGGGATCACATGGCTAAGAGGCTGTGGATCAGAAATATATGCCTGCCACTAAAGATAAGAAGAGGTATTGTGGATCAAAAAACCAAGCTGTGTGTTTAACACTTTGTAATCTGATTCAAGCTCTAAACTCATTGCCATCCAGCAGATGCTGACTCATAGAGAGTACATAGGACAGGCACAAGCTGCCCAGTGAGTTACGGAGACTGTAACTATTTATGAAAGTAGAAAGCCCTATGTTTCTCCCATGGAGCAGCTGGTGGTTTTGAGCTATTGACCTTTCAGTTTTAATGTCCCCCATAAATCCCATAATCATAAGCATCTTTGGTGAGCTCTATGGGCACATTACCACCGATGGTTGACCCCACAAAGTAGTAGAGTGCTATGGGAGGAATGGTTCATGTCAGAATAGGAAACAGAAGGAAGAGAGGTGGAGGCATGTCTGATTTTTGCAATACAGGAATCAAAATTGAGTTGGTGTGGCATTTGATTCTCCATTCTTTTTGCTCACCCAGATGAGGTCAAATATGGCCATCACAACATTTCCTCAAAGGTGAAGTAAAATTTCCATCATGTAAATTAACACAAACCTGGTACCAAGAAGTTGGAGGTTAAATATATCCCCAAATGTTCCATCATTCTATACTACTGTAATAGTCTGGGTTGACTAGAGAAACAAATTCATAGACACTTATATGTGTACTGTATAAGAAAAAGCTTTATCAAATGTGATGAAGAAAGCTGATTGTACCTGACTATCAAAAGGTAAAGTGCCTGGGGTCTTAAAGACTTGAAGATAAGCAAGCAATCATCTAGCTGAGAAGCAACAAAGCCCACATGGAAGAAGCATAACAGCCTGTGTGATCATGAGTGTCGATGGGATCAGGTATCAAGCATTAAAGACCCCCCCCCAAAAAAAAAATAATGAGAATGACGGGGAGGGTGGTGTGGAGACACAAAGCCCATCTGTAGACAATTATAGATCCCTTTACAGAAGGTTCCCAAGGAAGAGACCAGCCAGTGTGTATTACAGCACCAACAAAGCAAAGCATACAACTTTCCTCAAGTTCTCTAATGCTCGGCCCCACACCCCACCACCATGACCCCAATTCTACCTTACAAATACAGCTAGATAAGAGCATGTACACTGGTACAGATAAGAGCTTGCAACACGGGGAATCCAGGACTGATAAAGGACCAATAATGAGAGTAGTGATACCAGGAGGGGAAGGGGAAGGTAGGGGGAACATAGGGGGGAACCAATCACAATGATCAACATATAGAAAAGTGGGTGAATGTAGACAGCAGTCAGTGTAAGATATGAAAATAATGATAATTTATAAATTATCAAGGGTTCAGGAGGGAGAGGGGGGGGGAGGAAAAAATGAGGAGCTAATACCAAGGGCTCAAGTAGAAAGAAAATGTTTTGAAAAGGATGATGGAAACATGCATACAAATGTGCTTGACACAATGGATGTATGTGTGGATTTTGATAAGAGCTGTAAGAGCCCCCAATAAAATGATTTTTAAAGCTTTATATAATGAGTAATCGTATATTAAGAAAACATCCCAACCCATCCAGATCAAGTCCATAAGTTTGATATTAGCCCATATGTTTGATACCAGTCTGTAAATTCCTCTTCAGATTCATGCAACACATGCAATCACGCTGAGTGTGGGAAGATCACCAGCTAGTAGGTGGAAAGTCTTTGGATCCAGTAGTGGTAAAGCATCTTAGTGCTGGCATGTGTCTCCACGTGCCTCCTCCAGCTCCAAGGCTCTGACTGCCATCAACATAGTTCCATGTGGCTTGTCATCAGGAAGATGAAGCAGAGAATATGAGTGTATCTGGCCTCCAGTGTGCTATTTATCTCCATGGCACCTCCAAATGAGATCACTAAGCTGTGATCTGATTGACAGGCTAGACTCCACCCCTTCACAAGTTGACAGGAGATTATGCAACTGCCACACTACTGTACCTACCACACTTCTGTACCAACCACTCCATCACTTTGGACATCAATCACCACTTCCTCCATTTACTATACTCCCTTATGTCCCCAGGTTCTGTGATTCACTGCAATGGCCACTCAGAACCCACAACATAAAGAAAATGACTCCAGTCTTGTAGGTGCTGGGACATGCCAAATCAAAGTTCAGACGTTCTTCTGCATGATATGTCTTATCACCAAGTCTGTGGAAGCTGGTGAAATCAGGACCAAGATCCAGATTCAGGAGCCAAAGGATGTGCTCCACTTGGATTCTATCTGGTACTAAGATCCTGTCTCCTGCTTTTCAGAGGGCTCTTTAATACTCAGTAGGATGGTGATCACAATGTATACTGTTAGAGTTGTGTCTTCCTCTACCTTCTTACCCAGATGCATGCAAGCAAAGTTCATTTGATGGTACCTACAGGAAAATTGACTAAAAGAGCCACATTAAAAAATGCAGTGCCCCTAAAACAACAATCACCCAAAGTGAACAGGTTTCAGCAGAACTTCCTAAGAACAGACGATGAAGAAGGAATAGTCTGACCACGTCAGAACAATTACCCATTGAAAACCGTATGGACAGCATCTCAACATAGTCATTGACTGAAAACCTCTTGGATAGAAGCAGAACATTGTCAAAGTTAGTGCCAGAACATGAGTTCTTCAGGTCAGAAGGAGCTCAAAATACCCTGAGGAAGAGCTGCCTTCACAAAGCAGGGTCAACCCTAACAACACAGATGGAGTGAGTCCTGCAGGAATCACGTCTTCATACGTCCATTCGCTGATGGAACGCACCTCAATATGAAAGAAAATCACAGCAAACATCAATCACCTAAATTAGAGAAAACACAACCTTCGAATCTAGGGAGAAATCCTCACTTCCATGGAGTCATTTCTGAATCATGGGAATCTTATAGGGCCAGAACTGTCCTTGTAGGATTCCAAGACTAACTATGGGAGTAGAGAGCCCTTTCTCCCTCAGAACAACCGCAAGTGGTTTCAGGGCTCCTCTAGGAAAATTGGAAGTTGTCAAATATGAAATGGAATGTGAAAAAAATCAATATTCTAGGTGTTAGTGACCTGAAATAGACATTTTGAATTAATCATATGATTATGGAATATCATAAGACGAATAGGGTTAGATTATCATCAAAAAAGACATTCCAAAGTATAATACTGTTTGTGATAGCATAATATCTATCCACATATAAGGAAATCCAGTTAATATAATTAATTTTTAAATCATTTTATTGGGGGCTTGTAAAACTCTTATCACAATCCATACATACATCCATTGTGTCAAGCATATTAGTACATATGTTGCCATATCATTCTCAAAACATTTGCTTTCTACTTGAGCACTTAGTATCAGCTCCTCATTTTACCCTTCCCTCCCCACTCCCCCTCCCCGATGAACCCATGATAATTTATAGATTATTATTATTTTGTCATATCTTACACCATGCAATGTCTCCCTTCACCCACTTCTCCACTGTTCTTCCCAGGAAGGAGGTTATATGCAGATCCTTGTAATCTGTTCCCCCTTTCTCCCTCACTTTCCCTCCACTCTCCTGGTATCCCCACTCTCACCACTGGTCCTGAGGGGTTATCTGTCCTGGATTCCCTGTGTTTCCAGTTCCTATCTTTACCAGTGTGCATCCTCCGGTCCGTCCGGATTTATAAGGTAGAATTGGGATGATGATAGTGGGGAGGAGGAAGCATTCAAGAACTAGAGGAAAATTGTATATTATATCATTGCTACACTGCACCCTGACTGGCTCATCTCCTCCCTGCAGCGCTTCTGCAAGGGGATGTCCAATTTCCCACAGATGGGCCCTGGATCCCCACTCCGCACTCCCCCTCATTCACAATGCTATGATTTTTTTATTTTTTATTTTTGGTCTTTGATGTCTAATACCTGATCCCTTCGACACCGCGTGATCTCACAGGCTAGTGGGCTTCTTCCACGTGGGCTTTGTTAATTCTCAGATAGATGACTGCCTGTTTATCTTCAGGCCTTTAAGACTCCAGATACTATATCTTTTGGTAGCCAGGCACCATCTTCACCACATTTGCTTGTGCACCCATTGTCTTCAGCAATCGTGCCAGAAAGGTGAGCATCTCAGACTGCCGAATTGTTAGAACAAAGTGTTCTTGTGTTGAGCACTTGAGCAGAGGCCCACTGTACATCTGTTTCCTTAATACTAAACCTATAAATATATGTACATAGATCTATTTCCCTTCATCATATATAAATATCAGTTAATATAATTATTATTCAAATGTATGCATAACCACTAAAGGTAGTGGTGGAGAAATTGAAGAACTCTACCAATGCCTTTGGCCTGAAATTGGTCTAACACATAATCAAGATGCATTGATCATTACTGATGATTAGAACACAAAAGTTGGAAACAAAAAGGAAGGAACAGAAGATGGAAAATATGGCTATAGTAATAGAAATAAAGCTGGAGATCTCATCACAGAAATTGTGCAAATCCAGTAATTTGTTCATAGCAAATGCTTTTTGACAACTCAAAAGGTGACAATAAATGTGGGCTTCTTCAAATGGAATACATAGAAATCAAACTGACTATGTGTATGGGAAGAGAACATGCAATAGCTCAATATGGAAGCTAAAATGAGGCCAAGGGCTGACAGTGGAACAGATCAATTGTTATTAGGTTAAAAAAAATCCTAAAAAATTCTCACAATTGAACTAATGAGTAAAAGCATGATAAATGAAGAAAAGTTTGAAGCTGTGAAGATTTTTGCTTGCTTGGATCAAGAATTAATGCTAACGGAATTAGCAGTGAGGAGATCAAAGATACATTGAGTTGGGTAAATCTGCTGCATAAGATCTCTTCAAAGTGTTGAAAAACAAGGACGTGACTTTGAGGACCGTGGTGCGCCTGACCAAAGTCTTGTGATTCTCTATTGCATCATATGTATGTGAAAAGTTGATGCAATAAGGAAGACAGAAGAATAGATGCATTCGAATTGTGTTGCTTGAGGAGAATACTGAAAGAACCACAGCCTTTCAAAAGGAAGAACAAATCCGTCTTGGAAAAATCATGGCCACGGTGCTCTTTAGAAGGAAGGATGGGGAAAAAATTTTTTTTAATTAAAAAAAAAGAAGAAGAAGAGGAAGGATGGAAAGACTTCATCTTACATACTTTTTGACATGTTATCAGGATAGACCAACCCAAATCCAGAACATCCTGCTTTGTAAAGTGGAGAGGCAGCAAAAAATAGGAAGGCCTTTGACCAGATGGGTTGACAGGATAACTGCATCAATGCAGTCAGAAACAAAAACAATCATGAGGATGGCTCAGGCCTGGACAATGATTAGGTAGGTTATACATAGGGTCACTGGGAGTCAGACCTGACACATGGCACCTAACAACTCAAAAACAACAAGTTCAGGTTGTTGTTGTTGTTGTTGTTAGATGGCTTCCGGTTGGTTCTGACCAATAGAAACCCTATGCACAACAGAACTAAACAGTACACAGTCCAGCACCATAGTCACAATTGTTCCTAGGCCTTAGCCCATTTTGCAATCACTGTGTCAACCCATTCCACTGAGGACCTTCCTCTTTTTTGCCACCCTTCCACTTAGTCAAACATGATGTCCTTCACTAGGGACTGGTCTCTCTTGGCAATATGTCCAAAATATGTAAGGCAAAGTCTTGCCATTCTTACCTCTAAGGAGGACTCTGACCTACTTCTTCCAATACACATCAGTTTGTCCTTTAAGCAGTCCATGGTATTTTCCAGCACCATAATTCAAATGCATCAATTCTCCTATGGTCTTCCTTATTCAATGTCCAAATTTAATACACATATGATGCAACAGAAAATACCATGGCTTGGGTCAGGTACACCTTAGTCCTCAAAGTAACACCCTTGCTCTTCACTGCCCTAACAGGGACATGTGCAACTGCTTATCCTAATGCACCATGTCTGTTGATCTCTTGACTGCTGCTTCCTTGAAAATTGGTTGTGGATCAAAATAAGAAAAAATATCCTTGACAATTTTAAGCTTTTCTCCATTGATCTTGATGTTACCTATTGGTTCAATGTGAAAAGTTTTGTCTTCCTTACATTGAACTGTAATCCATAGTGAAGGCTACAATCCTTGATCTAAAACAGCAATGGCCTCAAGTTCTGCTCACTGTCACCAAGCAAGGCTGTGTCATCTGCACACCACAGGTGGTTAACAAACCTTTCTCCCATTCTGATGCCACATTCTTCTTCAGACAATCCAGCTTCTCTGATTTTTTTCCCAGCAGGTTAAAGACGAAGAGAGTTAAGGCTGAAGATGAAGAAAATGAATGCAAATCCAGGAGAAGCAAAATATGTCTTTAAGTATATCCCACCTAAAATTTGCGAACATCTCAAGGAAAGATGTAATGCATTAAACACCGCTGACCGAGGCCTGATGAGCTGTGAGGTGACCTCAAGGACTTCAGGCCTGAAGAAAGTGAACCATCCTGAAAAGACAAGACAGAGGAAGGGGTCAAAATAAGTGTCGGAAAGATGTCCGAAGCTTGCTCTTAATCACAGTAGCTGAGGCAAATGGATAAGCTGATGAAGTCAAAGTGCTGAAAGGAAGAATGCAAAGGGCAGCTCAGGAAGACAAAGTAAAATATGATAATGAAATGTACAAATACCTTGAGTAAGAAAACCAAAAAAGAACACTGTCAGCCTGTCTTAAAGTTTAAGAATTTAAGAAGAAAGCCAAACCTCATTCAATTGCAGTATTTAATCTGTATGCTTAGCAGATAATCAGAGAAACTGTATTTTAAGCAAATTAGGATTAGAGGAAGGCTTATTAACCACCTGTAATATGCAGGTGGCACCACCTCACTTGTTAAATGTGAGGAGGATGTGAAGCACTTACTGATGAAGATCAAGGATTATATATTTCAGTGTGGATTATGAATCAATGTAAATAACAAAAAAATCCTTACAACTAGCCCAATAAGTAACATCATGATACACAGAGAAAAGATTAAATTTGTCAAGAAATTCATCCTTGCCTGGATCAACAATCAGTGAAGAAATCAAAGGATCCATAGCTTATTCCTCAGACCTAAATATTGGTCTGATTGGCTTAAAAAAAAGGAGAAAAAGTAAAACTGAAATGGACTTGGAAACTTCGTGACAAACAACTTCATTGCAAATATATATATATATAGAAATTAAACAATGGAATGCATTAGATAGTTGCTGCACCAGATCTTTTAAAGTGTTGAAAAGCAATGATGTTACTTTGAAGAATAAGATGGGCCTTACCCATGCCATGTTATTTTCAATCACATCATATCCATGTGGCAGTTGGACATTAAAGAAGGAAAACCAAAGGAAAATTGATGCATTTGCATACTGATTTTAATGATGAATACGTTAAGGACCACATGTGGACTGCCTAAAGAACGAACGGAACTGTCTTGAAGAAATATAGCCAGAATGGTCTTTAGAGACAAGGACGGCAAAAGTTTTATCATGAACTTTGCACGTGTAATCAGGAGAGACAAGTCCCTAGAGAGGGACATCAAGCTTGGTAGAGTGGAGGGACAGCAAAAAAGAGGAAGGCCCAAAAAAGATGGATTGAAATAATGGCTACAGCAATGTGCTCAAACATTAAAACAATTGCGAAGATGGTGCAGGTCTGGGCTATGTTCTGTTATGTTCTTATGAGATGCTATTATTGGGAGCCAACTTGGTGCATCTGTCTTAGAAAAAGTACTATCAGCATGCTCCTTACAATTGAGGATGGCTAGACATTGTCATATGTATTTTGTATAAGTTTTCAGCAGAAAGCAGTCCTTGAGAATGGATGTTATGTTTGATAAAGTGGAAGATCAGGGGGAAAGGAGACTGCTAAACAGATGGATTTCCACAGTGGCTGCAGCAAAGGGCTCATGCATAGCAATGATTGATTACAGGAGAGTGTGGGACCAGGTATTATTTTGTGATATTGTAGGTTCTTGATGAATTGGAACCAACTCAACAGCGCCTAACAAAAACCACAACTTGCACAAAAGTTCTTTTTTTTTTTTAAAGTAGAAATAGAAGCTACAAAAATAATTCACTTTCAGGCTTTTTTCCAAATACATTCTGCTTACCATTGACCTCCAATGGGTGAGGATTTAATCCAATGGATTAAATATGCTGATTGCGAAG
>NW_022111373.1:56639804-56644350 GCF_000313985.2 Echinops telfairi
TGTAAGAGCCCCCAGTAAAATGACTTAAATAAAAAGTGAAACAAGAAATAAAGAGAGGAGGTGAAATAAGTGATGATGCATTGAGGGGATTGAAATTGGTTGAGTTGAATCAGAAAATGTATGAATTGTTGGATGTAAAACTATGATCTGCTCTGTACACTTTCATCTAGTTAACAATAAAAAAATATATTTTTAAAAATCTTGGTTTAACACTTCATGATAGTTCGTATTGATTAGACCTAGATCTTTCTCGGTTTTACCTTATTTTAAAATAGCCACATACACACACACACACACACACACACATACACACTCACAAATGAGCTAAATGACAGGGCACTTACAACCCAAGTGTTTTCTTGTCGTTTACTTGTTCTTGAACTACTGACTGGCTTCAATATGAAATTCTTTATAAGACTTTAAATTATTTTCTATTAGTCTATGGTTAAATTTGCTAAGTTAGAAAATATAATGCATGACTCCATTTAATTGTGTGTTTTGAACTTCATTGATAATCAAGTGTTGGGTTTCCGGGATGGTTTTTCCCGGTTCTTCTTGGTCAACACGGAAAGAATTCAGGAGGTTGAGCATTTTTGTAAGTCCAAGCACATGTTCGGAGGGAAAGGGCAGTTTCAGGGGACGTCGTGTCAGATGGCACAAGCTAGCTCTGGGAAGCAAACAAGGCTGCACCAAGGACATCCCAAGAGTTCGAGACCTGAACTAAAGGCGAGAGAGCCAGCGAGACAGCTCCACAACCAAAAGAGAGTGAGAAAGCAGAGGAAAGAGAGCGATCCCCGCCCTCATTTCCGCTTTGTATCCACTCCTACCCTAACTATGGGCCATTCTCAGTAGCATGTCTAGGTGCTTGTATGACGTAGTGTTTCTACCCAGAGGACCTTTATTGGCATGTCAGGTGACTTTCATCTGCGCATGCCTACCTTTGGATCCACCTCAGAGGTTTCTAATCTGTGCCTGATTTCTTTCAACCTCCTTCGTTGCTGCATGGCTCATTAGCTAATTTTTTTCAGTGTAGACATTCGATGGAGACAACCCCGTTGTCCCTAACCTTCCTGCCAGTCAAAGGAGTGAAAGAAAAATGAAAAAGAATGTCCCAAAATGCGGATCATCCTCCCTGCCCACAGAATACATCATATATGGAGAATCACAACGACTCTCTGACCTTCTGTCCAAGAACAGCAGTGTTCATCTTTATGCTGAACATCAATAAAGTTCATTGTTATGCAAATTAAATTACATCGAAATTATATATTCTTTCAGAATTCCATTGTACTGCACTGGGCACTCCCCTGGAGTTGATGCCCCCTACCAGCTGGAGACAATGGCTATGGACCCACCCAATTCTCTTAAATATTTATCTCTCAAATATGTGCATCATGACCTAACATGAATTTCCTGGAAAAATTTGATTTTATTCTCTGACTTTGGGAATTTTGATATCATTTATTCTCACATTTCTCTCTGTTACAAACCAGTTTTTCTTCAGCACTAAAGTCCTGACTTTTTGTGTCCCTTCTGCATTAGATATTCATGCAGTGTTTTTGGTTTTTGTGTTTTTTTCTAAAATTGCCCCCCTGGTGGTGTAGTGGGTTACAAATTGAACTGCTTTCTATTCTTGAGGCTTACCTTGACATTAGCAATTCAGGTACACTGGCCATCATGAGGGAGAAATATGAGGCTTTCTATTCCTGTAAAGGGTTACAGTCTCATAAGTGCATAGGGGCAGTTCAACTTTGTCCTATAGGTTAGTTATGAGTCAGGATCAACTTGATGGCAGTGAGTTTCATTTTTGTTTTTTTGATAGGTTCGGTATACAGTACTCTCTATATAGGTCCATTTTTTATTGTTCTTGAGATAAAATCTCAGATAGCTCCCATAGCTTTTCCAACTACTTTTTGAAGATTGAAATATCTAGTCCTTTTCAATAATCCTTAACCTTAATGCCAGATCAACTTTTTTAAAACTCCACACTACTATTCAATTTAAAGAGTCTTCCCTCTCCCAGCCTAGAGCCTTGGAGGCCTGGAATAGGGAAGAGGGAGGAAGAATTAAGTGCTTAGTCTCATGTGAGAAGTAGACTTACAACATAGAACTGTGCCCTATGCATGGTTACTGAGCCATTGCTATTTTCTCTGTTCTCAGTACTGAGATGGCCGTACACTGCTATGTAATGCCCTGGAGGAGAACTTACTTTACAGAAGCACCAGTACCTTCTGTTAGGTCCTCGTCTAATCCTCAGGTATCACCAACCTTGACACCTGCAAATGCTGCAGCTAAATTGTATGCCCATGAAATTCTCTTTCTTTAGTCAGCAAAGAAAGCAAGTTCCTATGAGAACCTCTGTTCTTTTCATGAACTGCGATAATACATTTCTATGCTTATTATCAGCCCAATACTTTCTTATGGCAGCTCTAGTAAGCAAAAAATGGATGTAATAGAACCATAAAATGAAAAGCTCTTCCAACTTCAAATTTTGCAACTGCTTCTATCACTTATTAGATGTGAGTGGTAGGGTGATGCTAGAACATGTTCTCCAGTCTCTGAACATGTGCTGGAGAGATAACAGCATTTCACTTTGCCTTCTCAAGCAAGAAACAAAAACACAACTCACTGCCATTGAATCAATACTGACTCATAGTGACCCCCTATGAGTTTTGGAGATGTAAATGTTTATGGGAGGAGAAAGCACCTACTGAGCTGCTGGTGACTTTGAACTGCTTACCATGCAGCTCTCAGCCCAATCAAAGCATAATCACTCAAGCACTTCAGTAGTATGAACAAGTATCTGACGCTTCTGGGTATTTAAAGCCTCAAATGAAAGTGCAAGAGGGGCACTCATTTAACATCGTATTTGCAGGGTGTAAGAATATAGTAAATATATAACTCATAAGGAAATCTGTGGCTCCCACAGGGGCAGTTCTAACCTATCATATAGGGTCACAGTGAGTCAGAATCAGCCTGATGGCATTGAATTTGGTTTTGAGCTTGAATGTTTCTTCCATGTTCCTAGGTAATATAAGTATCCAACCTGAATAAACCATAAGAATCACACACATAGTAACAGTGGAAACTTGATTTTATAGGCTGACTATAATCACCAACGATTTTTACTGCAATATTATTTTTATATTATATTCCTCATCACACATTTATATTCCCCATCACACATTTGTAATCACTTCAGATCTTGAGAATGATAAAATTTGCTGTAGGGACATTTCTATTAGTGGCTCTATTATAATGTGATAGAATTGGCTAGTCCCATTGGATTTATATAACTTCACATTTGATTCAAAAGTTATACAATTTAGAATAAAGAAATCATGATTTTGTTTAATTATCATTAATAATACAATGAGGTAAAGCATTTTGTGAAATTCTTATGTAACATAAATATAATAATAATCTCATTTAATATGTATTTGCTATTGAATTCATATTGTCTAGCTAAAGGAAAGTGTAAAGTGGGAAAAAATCTACAAAGTAATTTAGACAGGTCAATAGCAATGGTCCTACATTCCTTTGAAAGAACTACCCCTATCATTCAACTGTACATCTTAATAAAGCAGAAAGTGAGTTAGGAAATCATCTGACTTGATTCGACAAGAACCAGTTAGTAAATCTGAATAATACTGGCATAGATATGATAATCAAATCTGGATCTATTAATGATACTGCCATGAGAAGCGTATAAATATAAAAATAAAAGGACAAGAATAGAGCCCTGAGGGACCACACATTTTACAGTAACTATTTCTGATGAGCTGCTACCCAATATAGTGTGCTGGGTCTGCTGACAAAGATAATTACATTTCAAACCAATTTAATGCTGTCTCAGAAATTCCAACCCACGTTTCTGAAAGATCTAACAATATATCACTGTCTGCTGTGTCAAAGGTGAGTGATAGATCTAACTTTATGAGCTAGATCCATTCATTCCCAGCCACACTCACATATCACTGAAGATAAACAGGTAGTCCCTGCGAACTTACGGTACCCCCAAATTCATAGTGGAATTTTATGAAATATTAATCGTAGATAATTATGTCCTCAGGCAAAATACTAAATATGTTTCTATAATTTCTTTTTCTTTTTTTTCTCTATAAAAGAGCAGAACTAGAAAATCTGTCCCAGAATCTGGTGGGTAAGAGTTGATAATGAACGTTTGTTCATGGAACATCATAAATTCTCACAGTGATGCAAAAGGCCATGTAAAATAGTGTGTTAATAAGTTACATTATTCCCATTTCTGTTAAAAATCATATTGTGCCTCAGGCCTCAAGTGTGAGCAGGGCTAAATAAGTTTGTAAAATAGCAAAATGCACATAAAAACCAAGACAATAAAACTAAATATAACAAAGTTTCCCAGAAAAACAAAAAATAAACATTGAAAATGTTTTGTGTACTCTGGAATTATTTTGATTTTACATTTTTAGTGTAAAAAAGGAAGATTTCCTATACCTACTTCTTTATGTGCATGTTTTATACACACACATCCATAAGATCAGGGATGTGAACAAAAATCACT
>NW_022111373.1:56644471-56648540 GCF_000313985.2 Echinops telfairi
AGAGCAGTCCGATGTTACTCTGACCCAGTCCTGCTAGTCCCCTCAGTTCTGCCAATAGTGTTATTTCTCAGTATCTGGTATCCAATTTAGGAGCTCTGCTCACGTAGTGGGTTACACATTGTCCTGCTAACTGCGTGGTCTGCAGTTAGAAACCACGATCCCCGCGTTGGTGGAAAGATGCGATTGCCGATTCCTATGACGATTGCCAGTCTTAGAGACCCACATGGGAAAGTTCTGATCTGTTCTATAGGGTTTCTATGAATAGGAATCAACCCAAAGCCATGAGTTTGGCATTGGGGGAATATGATATCCACTTTGCAGGGAGCTTCCGTTGCATTCTGCTCATTTTGAAGGATATATCTTTCTTCTCCTCTCAAGTCTCTGGAATGTTTTTAGGCTGAGTGACTTCCACACATTTTTCTCTATTTAAACCCACCAGGACCCGCAGCATATTCTCTATGGACTTGAGCCTTATTAACTAAAAATCAGAAAGAGAAATACGTTATTGTGTCACTGAGTTGCTACCACGAAACTTCACAGAAATTCCACAGGTAAGAGATCTAGTATTGACTCAACCACCTTCAACCTGAAGATTCTTGTTCTAGAGCCAAAGTGGTTTCTTGAGTTTCTATGCAACCAGTCCCTTTTAGAAACATGATCTGGAATAAAACCAGCTTCTTGGACTTCAGGGATCCTTGCTCATAAAAAGGCTTCTATAATAACCACTCAAAGGCAGGGCACTGGGCTCCTGTGAGTAATTATCACAGTAACAAAAAGAACAGTAATTATCATCAAATAATCATCATAGTAACAAACAGGACAGAACTTGTTGTAAACTTTAAATAGGAAAATGTGGTTTCCAGATCACTAGTCATGGGCCTGGCTTAAGGGTTATAATGTAAATATTTTTACAAAGGAAAGAGAATACTGTTTTAGAAATAAAAATATCTACCACGGGATATTTCCTTTTCTTTTTTTTTTTAAACATTTTATTAGGGCTCATACAACTCTTATCACAATCCACACACACATCAATTGTGTAAAGCGCATTTTCAAGAACAATTTATTTATTTATTTTGGTGTGTATGGAAAAAGAAATCCATGTTGTTGTTCTTGTTGTTAGGTGCCATCGAGTCACTTCCGACTCCTAGTGACCCTGTGTACGACAGAAGGAAACAGTGCCTGGACCTGAGCCATCCTCACAATTGTGTTTATGTTTGAGCCCATTGTTGTAGCAACAGTGTCAATTCAGCTTGTTCGGCCTTCCTCCTAATCTGACACTGCTTTATCAAGCAGGATGTCCTTCTTCAGGGACTGGTCTCTCCTGACAACATGTCCAGAGTAGGGGAGATGAAGTCTCACCATCATTGCCGGTAAGGAGCATTCTGAATATTCTTCTTCCAAGAAAACGTTGTTTGTTCTTTTGGCAATTCATGGTATTTTCAATATTCTTCTCCAGCTCCACAATTCAAACTCATCAATTCTTCTTCGAACTTCCTTATTCCAAGTCCAGCTTTCACAAGAATATGAGGCGATTGAAAATACCATGGCTTGAGTCAAGCACAGCATAGTCCTTTAAATAACATCCTTGCTTTTCAAACCCCTAAAGAAGTCTTCGGCAGCCAACTGACCCAATGCTACATGTTGTTTGCTCTCTTGACTGCTGCTTCCATGAGCATTGATTGTGGAACAAACAAGACAAAGTCCTTGGAAAATTCCATTTTTTCTCCATGGACATTGACTCTACCTATTGTTTCAGTTGTGAGTATATTGGTTATCTTTACAATGAGTTGTACTCAATACTGAAGGCTACAATTCTAGATCTTCATCAGCAAGTGTTTCGATTCGTCCTCACTTTCAGCAAGCAAACTGTGTCATCTGCATATTGCAGGTTGTTAATAAGCCTTCTTCCAATCTTGATGCAGCAATCTGGTTCACATAAAGCAAATTTCTGGTTACTTGCTTCACACACAGTTTAAAGAACGACAATGAGAGGATATAATACTAACATGCACCTTGAATCACTGAGTATTTCCATGCTATGTTCATTCAACTGTCTTTTGATCCACATAAAATCTTTTCAGGAGCACAATGAAGTGTTCTGGAATTCGCATTCTTTTCAAAACTGTGTAAAGTTTTCTATGATCCTCACAGTCCAATGCTTTGGAATAGCAGGAAAACAGAAGTAAACATCTTTCTAATATTCTCTGCTTTCAGCCAAGATCCATCCAAAGTCCATAACGTATCCCTTGTTCCAAGTCCACTTCTGAATCTCTGGCAGCTCCCTGTGAATGTAAGGCTGCAACCATTGGTAGATGATCCTCGGGAAAATTATACTTGCATGTGATATTAATAATATTGTTCTACAATTTGATCGTTCTTTTGGGTTACTTTTATTTTTAATGAGTAAAAGTTGGGTCTCTCCCAGTCAATTGTCCAAGTAGCTATCTTCCAAGTTTTCTGGAATAGAGGAGTGAATTCTTTCAGTGTGCCATCAGTTTGGTGAAACACTTCAATTGGCATTCCATCGACTTCTGGTGCTTTGTTTTTGGTGAATGTTTTCTAGTACAGCCTGAACTTCTTTCTCCAGGACCATTGGTTCTTGCTCATATGATACTTCTTGGAATCATTGAATGTTGACGAGTTATTTTCAGTGTGGTGAAAGAATGCTGTGTATTCTTATGATCTTTTATTGCATCATACAATATTTTTCCCATAGAACCTTTCAGGATTTCACTTTGGGGCTTAAATTTTTTCTTGAACTCTTTCAGTTTAATTTATGCTGAGCATGTTTTTCCTTTTGTTTTTCTAATTTTAGGTCTTTTCACACTTCATTATAATACTTGACTGATTTCTTCAGAAAAGCTTTGAAATTTTCTGTTCAGCAATTTGATCAATATGTGTGCTATTCCATAAAAGGGACCCAGCAGAATGCTCAACTATAGAATTATTATCATAGAGATAACAGTCAAGTACATTTTTTTGAAGATCATTCAACAATGGTTGCATCTGTACATTGAGAAGGAACTAGCAGAAGTTCGGGTCAGATTCAGAAGAAGATATATGGCAAGGGATATCCTTGTTGATTTTAGATGGTCCTTGACTGAATGAGAGAATACCAGAAAGGTGTTTACTTGTGTTTCAATTAAGCAAAGTGATATAACTAGATGGATCATAATAAATTGTGGATGCCTTTGAGATGAATGGGAATTCCAAAGCACTTCATGGTGCCTATGTATAACTTGTTTGTGAATCAAGGGGCAGTTGTGAGAAAGGAACGAGGAAATACTACATGGTTTAAATGACAGGAATGTATCCTCTCATCATAATTATTCAATCTATAGAATAAGCAAATAACCAGAGAAGCTGTGGCATCAGGATTAGAGAAAGGCTTATTAACCATCTGCGATACGAAGATGCCACAACCAACGAGGTTTTGCTTGCTGAAAGGATACCACTTGAAGCACTTGCTGGTGAAGATTAAGGCTTTCAGCCTTCAGCACGGATTACAATTCAATATAACGAAGACCAAAATTCTCACATTTAACACCACTCTCTATGGAGAAAAGATTCACGTTGTCAGGAATTAAATCTTGCTTGGATCCACAATTAAAATGTTACTCGAACCACCAGTCAAGAAATCAAAAGAAGCATTGCATTAGGTAATCTATTGCACAAAACCTCTTGGGAGTATTGAAGAGCAAGGATGTTACTTTGAGGACTAAGGTGGGCTGGACCCAAACTATGACATCTTCGATTGCCTCATGCATATGAAAGTTGGGCATTGACTAGGGAAGGCCTAAGAAGAATGGATACATTTGGATGGTGGTGCTGGGCAAGAATATTGAAAGTGCCATGGCCTGGCAAAAGGACAAACAAATCTGTCTTGAAAGAAGTACAGCGAGGGTACCTCTTCGAGGCAAGAATGGCGAGACTTCATCTTACATGCTTTAGACATGTTGTCAGAGGGGACCAGTCACTGGAAAGGAAGTCATCCAAGTGGAGGGGCAGAGAAAACGAGCAAGTCTTTGAATGCGAGAGAATGACACGGTTGCCACAACAGTGGACT
>NW_022111373.1:56648640-56653914 GCF_000313985.2 Echinops telfairi
TCATATGTATAAGAGAGTTTTATATAAAGAGTAAGTGCACATCAAGAAGACATCCCAACCCAGTGCTGCCCAAGCCCACAAGTCCAACATTAGCCCATATGTCTGACACCAATCCACATGAAGAAAGCAGAATCAGTGAACGTGTAAGCATCTCAGCGCTGGCAGAGGTCTCTACACGGCTGCTCCGGCATCTAGAGCTTCATCGGGGTAGGTCCATGTGGCTTCTCCTCAGGGATGTCTTGCAGGAAGTGAGGCTTGCCAGCTGCAGCAGGGAACTGGGTAAGGCAGCTGTACCCTGTTCCAACCATCAGAAAGAAAGAGACCCAAGAACTAGAAACTCAACGCTCATGGAGTCATTTATCTTTCTGCCCACATATGTTTATCAGCCAGGTTGGCACAATAAACTTGAAGTATCTCAGTGGTACAGGACTGTGCAGTGTTATTTCTGTTGTGCATAGGGTTGCTCTGAGTGGGAGCTTACTCGATGGCACCTAACACTAACAACATTCAGTTTTGTGACTTCCTCATTTCTTCCCTGTGCCTTAGCCATTCTAAGATTAAGAGCAAGTTCCAGAGTGTCTTCTGAAATCCACTTTGATCTTTTCACTCTTTCCTTTCTTTTAATGATATTTTGATTTCGTCATGTGTAATATTCTTAATGTCATTCCACACTTCTTCAGGTCTGTCATAAATGTTCACTGTGTCAAATCACTTGCTCTGCATCCTTACAATACTTGTATGGTCAGAACCCCTCCCCTTTTTTTTAGTTAGCAATTCCATGAAGTGTGTTTTGAGATATCAACATAGTTTTAGTTTGAATTTCTTAGTAAATAAAAAGCATCCCTTGTTACCCTATCAGGCAAATGTTGAAATGCTAACCACAAGGTCAGCAGTTCAAAAACACTAGCTTCTCCAAGAGTGAAGATGAGGTTTTTTCCCTGTAAATATTTACAGCTTTGTAAACCCACAGGGGCAGTTCTACTTTGCCCCATAGGGTTACTGTAAGTCTGAATCAATTTGATTTTTTTCAAGACAGGATCAACTTAGTGGCCTGGGAAAGTCATTAATAATGTTGAATATATTTTTTGAACAAATTGTGTATTCTTCTATCATTTGTAGTGACATGCTTGTTCCATATTTTGCTTATTTAAATAATTATATTGTTCTACTGCTGAGTCCTAGGGGTTCCTTGTATATTCCAGAAGGTGGTAAATAAGTAAACCTATTTAATTTAGAAGGCATCTACTTTTTCAATTATTTTTATTTGATAGATCACGCTTTTGGTGACATGTTGGTAAAGTCTTGGCTGCACTCAAAGTCATAAATATTTTTTAATGCTCTCTATTAATAGTTTATGGTTTTGAATGCTTTACTTTTAGATCTATAGTTTATGTTGTACTAATTTTTGTGTAAGGTGGAAAGTCTAGATCTAGGTTCAGTTGTTTGCAAGTGAATGATTAATTTCCCAAAATTATTTATTAATAAGACTAAGCTCTCTCCACTGAATTGCTTTTTCACCTTTTCAATGATTAAATGGTTATATTTATGAAGATCTGTTTCTTTTCTCTCCATTTAATTTCAGTGAGCTATGCATCAATCTCTTCACCAATATTATGTAGCATATTACCGTACACAATATCTATTGATCAATAGTTCTTGTTCCTTTAAGTTTATTTTGCAGCAGAGTTTCGGTGGGCAACTTCTGTTTGAGAACCTGTAGAGATAAGGAGATTATTTTTGGCTGGTTAGGAAATGGCATAAGGGCCACAACTGAAGGCCTCTGGCTACACAGGAAAGAAAAATGACCCAACACCACACCAGTCCAACGCTGATTGCCAAAAGGCAGAGGTAAGACATTACCTTCACGCTCCAATTGAAGAAATGACTAAGGGTGAACTTTCTTCCTCCTTCGTTTTACCGAGCTGCTGGCCTCAATAATTCAATGCAATGGTCACACATGACTCACAGACTTTTCCCAATTATGAGCATGTTTACTAGGGATGCGTTTGAATGGTGGTGCTGGCGAAGAACATGGGAGCCCCATGGACTGTTGGTCAGTGTTGGAGGCAGCACAGCCAGGTGCTCTTGGAGTAAGGATGGCAAGACTTTGTCTATGGTACTATCGGCATATCACCAAGAGCAACCAGTCCGTGGTGGAGAACACCATGCCTGATAAAGTGAAGGGGCAGCGAAAAAGAGGACAGTCCTAAAGGAGATGGATTGACACCTTGGCTACAACAATGGACTTAGGCAGAGGAACAATTAGAAGGATGGAGTAGGACCATGCATTATTTCCTTCGGTTGTGCTCAGGGTCACCGTGGGTCAGAGCTGACTGTATGGCCCTAGCAACAACAAGGTAAGAGATACTAATCAGTTCTGAGTCACCTTCAGAAACATTAAACACAAAGCTCTTTGTTTTCTAATCCTTCTTCTTAATCAAGCTTGCCAGCACCTCTCTCTCTAGTCGGCAATCCCACTCATATGGTCCCCCAACTCTTGGTCTCTGACTTAAGGAATTTTGCTCTATTCATGCACATATTAATTATCAGAAACTGATGGGGAAAATACCAGGTAGATGTCTGGAACTCTTTAAACATAACTCTCTGCTATTTGGAGCACTTACCTGAAACTTCCAGATGCCTCAGCTTTCCTGAGCATCAATTTCCACCTCCTCCACTCAGGAAGAACTCAAACCTCTGTCTGGGTTCCCTCTGTGTGCCTAACATGTGTAAAATGCCATAAGGCCAAAAAATCTAGTGATTTTTATGGCTTACTGTATTTGGTTTTTATTTCTTTTTTTCTCCTCAGGGATCCCAGTATTTTACTCCCATTAACAAAATCTGAAAACAATTGCGTCAAAGTTTGTCATGTTCTCTAGTTGATAACAGTGGGAGCTTAAGTCTCATTGTCATTTCATTGTAACTGGAAGCAGACACCCATCTTTTTACTTTTAACTCTTTTAATAGTGTTGTGGCAGGTGCGCATGCATGTATGTATAGTTTTATTGTTTGATTTGCTGACGAGAAGCAAATGCTAACTTAAACTGCCATATTTGCAATAGAAATTTTTCATAAATATAGTCAGCATAGGATATGTTAATTCTTAATCAAGATATAGTGTAATTATAATTACAGTAAAGTTTACCTTTCTACAGCACAGTTCCGCGAGTTTGGGCAAATGTATATGGTAGTGTATTAACTTCCATAATCAAGGTAGACAAATCAACATGAAGGCATACAGACAAAGTGGAGACTCAAAGCCCACCAGGCAGATCATTGGAGAGTCTCTCACAGAGACTCTGGGTGCAGTAGAGCACTGATGGAACATTTAACTACCCTCTAGCTCTTTAACATTTTCTCCCTTTACTATTATGGCCTTAGTTTTACCTCATTAACCTTGTTAGACCTGTGAATGTTCATTTGTATAATTAAGATCATTCAATGCATAAATCCAAGCTAGAATAACCCTTCAGCAACAGTAATCAGAGTAATGATTCCCAAAAGGTATGGGAAGGAGGTGGTGGGGAGGAATTGATGGCAATGATGACTGTATAACCCCACTTGAGGGGAATGCATAGCAGAATTGTAGGTGAACAGATACATTGGATTGCATAAGATATGTCAATAATAATAATAATAACTACTTAGAATATAATAATAAGGGTTCCTGGGGTAGTGCGGGAGAGGGAGGGGTTAAAAGAGAGCTGATATCAGAGAGTTCAAGAAGAAGGAAAATATTTCAAAACTGATGTTGGCAGCAATTATACAATTATCTTGCTCTAATTGAATTATAGATTGCTCAAATACCTGTAGGAGCTACCAATAAAATGACTTTTTTAAGTACTCAGTGGTGTTTGGACGAAGATACTTATTTATATCAACAATAACATTATCTGAAATATCTGAGGATAGACAATTGATTAAACAAACCACAGCCATATTTTTTTAAAAGCTTCCATAATAAAGATAGAGAACACTTGTCTCACCCTCTAATTGCATCTTAGAGTAGTGTGCCAATGTATGAATAGTCTGCTTCTTCACAAATAGGCTGCAGAATATTTAGGTTGCTTCTGATTTGGGTGCTTTCCAAAAAAATATACTATAGATATTTGTATACTACTTTTGTGTATATGGCGTTTCACTTAAATTGTATTAGAAATTAAATTCTGTGCACTAGGTTTATAGAGACGCCCTGGGGAAACTGTGAGTTATCCATTGAACTGTTAACCACAAAATCAGTGGTTCAAATCTACCAGCTGCTGGTAGAAAGATGAGGAAGAAAAATGAGGCTGGCTGCTCCTGTCAAGATACAAAGGCTCAGAAACCCAAAGGGGAAGTTCTACTGTTCTTCAAGGTCACTTTGAGTCTAAAGCAACTCGATGGCTATAAGTTTTGTTTCAAGGTTTGCAAAAGGCTTACAACAGGGACCAAAATCCATCTTCAGTCTCTGTATATTGACTCAACTCCCATTAAGTTATTTCTGACCACTGACCAGCAATTCCCAAGGCCAGCCCAAGGCAGTCTCCCTTCCAAGACTTGCCTGGGCATGACCTCGATGCAATTTGGGTAACACGGTTATGCATCTTCAACCAACCAAAAGATTGCCTCAGAAAATGTCCAACTCATAGTGACCCTATGTGCAGCGGAACAAAAGCTTGCCTGGTTCTGCAGCAGCCAGGTACACATTTTAGGAGCTTTGGTACTACAATGGAAAACCCACCAGAAAACAAAACCGAGTTAAGGTGGTTAGGGTAAAACCATAATATAACACAGACAAAAACACTAAGAAGGAAAAGACCACCAAAAATAACCCAAAAGCCAGGGTTGGAATTACTGCCATAGAACCAGTAAGAAATACTTGAGCCCAGAACAAATTCAAGCTGCATCTATAGGATGGTCAACTGGTCAAGTGTGAAGTTCAATGCAGGTTAATCAGGATTACACTGGTCTCCGCCTGGTAGTGAGGCTGAAGGAGAGACCCTTGCCTGTGACTACAGAGGATCTGCCAGTGGCTGCAGATTCTCTGCAGAGGGGTTGGGGCTCTCACCATGCCCCTAACACTCTACAAATTGGGTGTCCGTAATTTTTACTCCGATGCTTTTCTCCTCACTATATTCAAGTATGATAACTGTCATCTTTGGATTACACAAGTTGGTGTACTTCTTCCTTGTGAATTTTGTTGGCTCCTCACGGAGATGGCAGCTTGTTTGAATACAAGCCTTTAAGACTCCAGAAACTATTTCGATTGATAGGCACCATCTGCTTTTTTCACCA
>NW_022111373.1:56655126-56656545 GCF_000313985.2 Echinops telfairi
AAGTTTTAATATTGTATATTACATATTTTTTATTTGGGTTGTTAAAACCCAAGTGACTTCCTCTTTTGGCTTACTACATATTCACAGAAACACCTAAACGGAAATATTTTAAGAAATAATTTCTGACCCCTGTTGATAATTACTAAGCAAATTATCTACAGAAAGATAACACTCAAGTTGGTATTACATGCATGTTTGGTGCTCATTACACCCTCTTAATCAAAGTCACTATTATGATTAATTTGACTCAGCGTAAGGTCTTTTAGGTTCATCTATGATATGAGGTGTTTTGAAGATTTGTCATTATTCTTAAGCATTGTGCAATATTCCATCATATATGTATCATAATTTGGTTAACCATTTGTATTAGGCTGGGATGTCTAGAGAAATAAATCCAATGGCACTCACATAGATGTGTAAGAAAGAGCTTTATATCAAGAAGTAATTTTGTATCAAGAAAGCATCGCAGCCCAGTCCAACTCATTTCCATAAGTCCAATGCAAACCAATCCCCTCTTCAGACTCATGAGGCTGAAGGCCAACGACTCAGAAAGATGAAACTGGATGCAAGAAGGTCAGAAGCTGGTGGGTACAGAGTCATGTGGACCCAAAGTCTGTAGAAACAGAGCAGAACCTCAACAAATCTCAGGGTCAGGTATCCCACGTGGGGTCAGGAAGAGTCTAAAAATTTGGGAGGCAAAGGGGCAAAGAGCAAGAGAAACGGTTCTAATTTCTTCCTTAGAAGAGGCCACAGCCCCAAGGAAGGCATGGTATGACCTGATTGAAAGGCTGGATTCCAACCTTACATTTTCATACATATTCAAGTTGACATGAACTCTAACTTCCACACCATTCATATCCATTGATGGAGCTTCGTTTGTGTCATTATTTCTGCTCTTTAAATAGCTTTGTGTTGCCCATGGGTATGTAAATATTCATTTTTGTTGTGAATCTTATGCTGTAGAAAAATGTTAAAAGATACCAAAAGAAGCAAAAGATAATGCTTTCACAGTAAAAGAAACATTCTTTGATGTTTATTGGGGTTGAAAGATTAGAGACGGGAAATCACTAACATGTAATGTTTTAACTTAAATAGAGAAAACATTGGTATGCAGTAAGGAAAGGATCAATGTGAAGCAATGAAGGCAAAGGAAGATCCTGGGAGCAACACAAATGTTAAAAGCAATAACAGTAAATCCTATTCAACGGTGAATCCTGCAATGACAGCAATAATATTAACCAGAGTGGGTGCATACGTACCTGAATGTGCACAGGAAGGCAGAGATCAATTAATACAGTAGAGCACACATGAAGCAAAGCAATGAAAACTTGTTAGACATTACTAAGCACCTTGAGGGAATGAGTATCTAGGTTTAAGGACTCGGGACCATAGTCTCAGGGAACATCAGGGTGTAACTTA
>NW_022111373.1:56657842-56679697 GCF_000313985.2 Echinops telfairi
CTGCACCCTGGCCCAACCATCAGAGAGCAAGATACCGGAGAACCAGAAAGGCAAGGCTCACTGAGCCATTTATCTCTTTGCTCTTCAATTAATCCCACATGTGTTTATCAGCCAGGTTGGTACAATAAACCTTAACTATCTCAGTGTATAAGCAAATGTGGTGTAGGGAGCTGATGGTGCCCAGCTATCAAAAATATGTAGTATCTGGAATCTTAAAGGCTTAAAGTTAAACAAGCGACCATCTAGCAGAGAAGCAACAATCCCACAGGGAAGAAGCACATCAGCCTATGTGATTATGAGGTGTCGATGGGTCAGGTAACAGGTATCAGAATACCCAAAACAAACAAACAAACAAAGCATTTTGTTGAGAACAAGGGAAGTCGGAGCAGAGACCCAAAACCTACCTGCAGACAATGGGACATCCCCTCAGAGAAGGGTCAAAAGGAAGAGTTGAGTCAACCAGGGCACAGTATAGCATTGATGAAACACACAATATTTCTCTGGTTCTTTGAGGCTTCTTCACACCCTCTACTATCATGACCCCAGTCCTACTTTTCAGTTCTGGCTAGACTGAAGCATGTACACTGGTAGAGATAAGAGCTCAGGACACATGGAATCCAGGTCAGATAAACCCCTCAGGAATAAAAATGGGAGTAGTGACACCAAGAGGGTAGGGGCAATGTGGGGGATGGAGGGGTAGAAGGGGGAACAGACTGCAGTGATCTACACATAACAGCCCCACCCAGGGGGATAAACAACAGAAATGTTGGTGAAGGGAGACAGCAGTAAGTGAATGATATGAGAAGAAGAATAATTTATAATTTATCAAGGGTCATGAGGTGGGGAAGGGAGAGAGGAGCTGATACCAAGGGCTCAAATAGAAACGAAATATTTAGAAAATGGTGATGGCAACACATGTACAAACATACTTGACACAATTGATTTTTGGATTGTTATAAGAGCTGTAAGAGCCCCCCAATAAAATTATCTTAACGCACACATGCACACACACACACACACACACACACACACATACACACAAAGATGGCCCTGGATAGACTGGAGAAAAATATGGAGTAAAACTCAAAATTATCAAATTATTATTTTCAAAGAATAAGAGTTCTTGTGGTACAGTGGTTGAAAGTGCTCAGCTGCTAACTGGAAGGACAGTAATTACAACCCATCAACTACTCTACACTAAGATGATATGACTATCTGATTCTATAATGATTTATAATCATAAAATCCCCATAGGGCCCCATAGGGCAGTTCTAGTCTGTCTAATAATGTCACTATGATTTTGATCATAGTGGGTTTGTTTATGTTCATTTGTTTGCCTTTTATCTTGAGGTATCTATGGCTATAACGTTTGTCAATTTCCTTTCCATGGCTTCCTCTAACAACCCATACTGATTCTTGCTACTTGGCAACTTCTCCTGCCCTCCCCTCCCTTTTGAGGAGAGGTTGTTTAAGTCAATTCAAAGTGGTTGGGTTTTTTTAAGGCAAAAATGAAAGGTTTCAGTTTTGTTTCTTCAATTCCATCTGGCCATGTTTTCTTTGCTTCCTTGAATGTGATTCCTTGCAAAACTTGAAAAATTCTGGGTGGAAATTAGATGAGCGAATCGACATTGGTAAAATTATACTTCAGGCAAATGCGATGCCATCCATAAAAAATGTGAATTATAAAGATACGTGTCATCACCATGATACAAAACCTCTGCTTTAGAGGAGAGTCCCTATAGCACAGTTGACTTGGTCCACTCCCTCTCTTTCCCCGCTCACTGGGAATCACCACATGGCAGCCGATACAGTGAGAACATGTGCACGGTGCCCTGGTTCAGAGCACGTTCAGAAACCATTTCAGGGTCCAAGGACTGGACACTGGCCGCTCCACTATCCAATATACCCTTGATCTCATATGATGATGCGTAGTTCTGCATCCAGCTAGATCCAGGCTGCACACCAGATCAATCTTTGTTAACCCAAATTAGCCAATGTTAATGAAAACTCAGTTTTTGACCTGTGGGTCAAACCAGAATATCAATAATGGCTACAACATGATATCTGTCAAATGCCTTTGTTGTTATTTGAATGTCAAATTGGCTGAAATGATGGAATATTTAAATGTATAATGCATTGCAGGAATACGTTCACTGACCTCCTTAATAGCAGAGTGGGTGGGTGCTGCTATTTTCTTTTCTTTAAATAAGAGTGTAGTTATACTTGTGTGCTAGGCTGGACTCTTAGTAGATGGAAATGAACATATTGAGAGGCAATTCATTATCATTCAGAACCTGAAATAATTATATAAAAAATACTGATGGAGCAAAAATAGCAGTGCTACAGTCTTCTGAATATTTAACTTTCCCCACCTATTAACAGATTCACCCATTAAGGCCGAAGCTATTAGGGAGTGTTCAAATGGTTAATTATCTGTTAACTTCATGAAGTAAATGTCTGTGCCAAGTATTATAGTCTTAGATAGTAGATAGAACAAGTCAAAAATTGTGTCTGATGATATGCTATAGCAATGGAAACTGCATATATGCTAATTCAGTTTAACTTTAGGATTTTTAGAAGTTTTTGAAAAGTAAAATCCAACTGCAGTAGACATCCTTCCCTGGACATTGGACACGTTCTTATACTGTATTTAGTTCAAGCTGTGGCTTTCCATTATTTTCCCCTAATGAATTTTTCCCTAGCACACTTCACTTCTTCAGCAGTCGCTATTTCTCCTAAGTATAAAATTGTTAAAGAGAAAAAGAAGCTATTTTTTTCACACCATGGTATTTTTCTTTTTATATGCATTTCTTATGTTTGGAAGCTTAGCACATTTGGTCATTTCTGGTAGGTCTAGTAGAATCCTCTGCTTTAGGAGGTAGAAGTAGCTGCTTATTTTGATTGTTCATTTTTAGTTTGTTTAACAACTTTGTCACTTCCCCTAAACATGACATGCTGTGAGTTATAAAGATCAAAACCAGTAGGAAACTGATTGGCTCTCACATAGAAAAAAAAGTTAAAGAATCCTCTCTCACTATACATAATATTTTTTCATAAAACACATACAACAAATAAACTTGCAAACTTACACTTTGGCATTACTTACACTTGGATATATATTACTTATACATTGATATAATATATTTAATATTCACTCATATCTAATAGAAAGTTTGCTTATTTATATATGAGGTCTGTCCCATGATCTCAGATCCCTCAATTTGTTCTCCAAGTTCATTTCCATAATTGTCAGGATCTTTGCCCCTAAAAACTAAGATTCAACCAAAGTTCTTGTAACTTCCTTGCCTTCCTCCTACCATCTTCCTGCCTTAAGAACCAGTGAATTAATCATGACCTCTGTGACATTTAAAACAATGGAAAGATATCTTAATTTAAAGGTTCTCAACAGAGACAGAATTTACCAGAATAATTAAGGAGATTCTTTTAACTACATAAATATATTTCTTCCTTGACAAACCTGATATTTCTAATAAAAACAATATTTGTACTTATTTTTCACCTTTGGAAAATTTAGATCTACATAAGTCTTAATGTTGCAAGCAACGGAAATCACCCCTGGACTATTTTACTAGCCAAGGCATTTGTTGATGGCATATTGAGTTTTTCAGAGACTTACTAGGTGATCAAGTTAACAAGGTTTAGACATGAGCAGACAAAGAAAAGTTAAGCAATATAAGACAGCATTGAAAATCACACCTCAAATTCAAACCTAACAGGACACTGTTGGTCACTGAATAGGAGGTGTTGACCTTTGCGCTACCTCTGTAGCAAGCTCTGAATACTGAGCATCTGCACAGGGACACCTTCCCTTGCTGCATTTAGAATGTGAGCTATGTTGACCCTATGCCACCCCCTATCGTGAAAATAGATTCTCCCTTGCCCTTGCTCTTTGGCTTACAAATTCATAATTTAAAATCTGGGGCTTATGCATCTAAATGATTTAGACAAGCCACTTGGGATGCTGTGAAATGGAGTATCCATGATTTCCTCTTCTGTGAGTGATTTCTCAAAATATATTTTTTTTAAAGTTTACATGATGGGGAATCTACAGGCTCTTTATGAAAACACTACTGTTCCTTTTACTTGGCTTCTCTTTAATATGGGTGTGTTGTCAAGTCCTGGTTTTAATTGCAGAAGCCCCAACCCAAAGCCAACCTCTTGTCTTTGAGGTGATTCCAGCTCATAGCAACCCTATAGGACAGGGTTGACATGAAGCGTAGGGTTTCTCAAGCTATAAATGCTTATGAAAGGAAATCTTTCTCTGACAGAAAACAATGTCCTGGTGGCTTTTAACTGTTAATATTTTGATTAGCAGCTGTGTTGATGAGAAACCAGGGTTTCTAGTGGCAGAATGTGTACTTTTAACTATACTGTAACTAATAATTTGCCATTAATTCCATTCTGCCTCACAGTGGCCCTATATAATAGGGTAGAACTTACATCTCCATTCAATGTTCATGGAAGCAGTGGTCAAGAGATCAAATGACAGATTACGTTAAGTAAATATGTGGCACAAAACCTCTTTAAAGTGCTGAAAAGCGTGGATTTTACTTTGAGGACTAAAGTGAAACTGACCCAAGCCATTTATTTGCAAAGGCCTCATATACATGTGGAAGTTGGACACTGAATAAGGAAGGCCATAGAAGAACCAGTGTGTTTGAATTACAGTGTTGGTAAAGACAATGTAAAGTAACAGGATCTGCCAAAAGAACAAATCGAGCCGTGCTGCGAAAAGTACAGTCAGCATGCTCCCTGAATGCAAGGCTGGCAAGACTTTGCCTCCTGTACTTTGGATGTGTTCTCAGGAGAGACCAATCCCTGGGAAAGGACATCATGCTTGCTAAAGTAGGACACCGAAAAAGAGGATGATCCTTGAGGGCATGGAGTGACACAGCGGCTGCAACAATGGCTCCAACATAAACAATTGTGAGAATGGCTCAAGACCGGGCAGTGTTCTCTTCTGCTCCCATAGGGTCACTATGAGTCGGGACCTACCAAACGGCACCTAACAAGAATAAAATTATTCATGTAAGCTTACTAGCAGCTGTTGCAATTGGCTAAAGGAAAACCCTTAAACATTGGTCAAGGAGCCATGCTGGCACAATGGGGAAGTACTGAGCTGCTAACCCAGAGGTTGGTGATTGAAACCCACCAGCCTCTCTGCTGTAGAAAATGCCGGGCGTTCTAGTCCTGTAGACAGTACAGTCTGGAAAATACCTGGAACAGTTCTTCTCCATCAAACAGGATCACTGTGGGTCAGTACCAGCCAGGGCACACAACAGCAATAACAAAGCAGTGGTTCATAAAACAAAAGCATACATGAGCTGCATTAAAATAAAAAACAAATCCAATAATTAAAAAGGGACATGATACATCTTACTATACAATCATGAGGATATGTAAGTGACAATATTTGACATTTACTTTATCAAGTCATCAATGTGATAAAATCCTAATATCTTATATACCAAATACTCTTAACTCTCCTGCAAGAAAAATTGTGTTAGACTGGGAATGAGAAGGTCTTGGCTTAATCTTGACTATGTTACTGACATTCGGGTTCTATTAGGTACGCATTAATTTTCTCCCCATGACACGGTTCTATTTTTCAAAATGGTTGCATTAATACAGGATCAAAATGTGTCTCAACACCTTGAAAGGAGCTTTTACATGGCTGCCTGCTACTTACTTTACATCCCTTATCTTGGCTTCCCTCCTAGACCACCAAAACTAAATCACGCAACATCTTCTCACTCTCTTTAATTTTATTATATTTATCATTCACCCCCCAAAAATCTTGTTTATTTTGTTTTTCATGCCTTGTCTTCCTGGCATGATAATCCAGTTTCCTAGAATGGAGCACTGCAATCCTGGTATGCAGGAGGTTCACTATGGACTGCTCATCGTAAAACCAGGCGCTCAGAACCACCAGCCGTTCCCCAGAGAAAGACAGGCGTTCTACTCCAGTAAAGATTCAGTCCTGAAATCCCACAGGGCAGATCTACTCTGCCCTCTAGAGTCAAGAGGAGTTAGAGTTGATTTGATGGCATTTACATGATGAGGGCAGAGGCACTGGCTGCTTCTTACAGAAAAAGGTCATTGCATCCCAGTGTCTAGAATTAAGTCTGACACACCTGGAATTAGGAGACACCTGGAGAATATGTGCAAACAAAGAAGTAAATGGACTCAAAAGTGGAGAGGCACCTTGGAAAAGTTCAAATATCTATGGAAAGTGAAATATCTAGAGAAATACATTTCTTGTTTTTGAAGAGTTAGAACAAATGTAGCCTTTTCCACTTAAAATGCTTATTCTATTTCAATGAACATTTCAACCTTTTTGAAACAATAATTTCTTTCTGATGCTAACAGGAGGAACATATATATGCATAAATGACATGGGAAGTCCTGTATATGTTTCCTTCAATTATTTTTTCTTTCCCAATGAGAAAAAAATAATCATGTTCAGTGGACAAGTGCGGGGCAATGATAGATGCAAGATCAGAAGAGGACAGCAGACACCTCCTTCCCTCTCCTTATTACTGTGGTTCACCTACCATGCTCCCATTCGTTCTTCTTAACAATTATAAACCACTGCTGCTGGCCTTCTGAATGTGCCCTTAATTTCCTCCCCTTGCTCCACTGCACGATTTTTATGAGGGTGAACAAAGAATTACTAGTCCATTTTGATCAACAGTAAATCTCCCTTTTGACCTTGTTGCTTCTTAACTGTACTTGTAGTCTTTTTTCTGAAAAGGACTCATTCAGGTTGAAAGGAGCTATATTGTAGCAACCTTAGAGTATACCTCTTCCTCCCGACTAACTGCTGCTGAGGGTGCAACTCGTGTATTTGACCAAGGCTGTGACCCCTTCCAGACCCTATCAGGAACATCGAAGCTTTGAAACTGCCATAGTCAAGATACGCGGGTTCTCTCCAGCCTGACATTACGTTTCTGTATTAACTTTCAAAACTGTTTTCCCCTCTTGACCTCAAGTGTTATTACCTGTATTATGAAAAGGTAGGTTATGAAAAGTCCACAGTTACCTCTGAAGTGCTTAATCTACTATTTGATGTGATGTGGCTTAAAGAAAAAATGCTCCAGAGACTCAGCTTCTCTATCTTGGGAAAATAGGTAAAAATCAGTATTGTCCTCTACACAGAGGAAAAACAAAATCATGAGTTATTTCCTCCATCTAATGCGTAAAAAAAGAGAAAAAATATGTATTTTTAGAGAAAACTTAGCTAAAGAAGTGTTTGCTCAAATGAGATTGAAAAACAAACAAACAAACAAACAAAACAGTATGATGCACTATGTGTACTGCCAAACTGAGAATCAAAGTCTTTGGTTTGCATTTCTAGCGATGTCCCATAACTGCCTTTATGAGTTGAGAGAAATCACTATAACTTTGGGGTCTCCATTTTCTTACTTTGAAATCCCTCCTGCAGTCACTGGTTTGGATCCCAATTCTGGAAACCACCTCCGTGAGATAAGAACAGGTAAGGAGGTTTCACAGCAGCTTTGACACATGCAAAGAGCCAGCAGCAACCAATGTGTCTCATAAATGGCTGGTTCCAAAAAATGAAAGAAAGAGACTCATGTTTTTAAGGTGCCTTTGTCACATAGGGAAGAATATGATGATGATGGTGACTGGAGAGAGGAAAGCCCTTTAATTCTCCAGTTACCTGATGAGGACGGAACAAGGGTAGAGAAAACAGTTTAAGGTGTGTGTGTGTGTGTGCGTGTGTGTGTGTGTGTGTGTGTTATGCTACATTCTCTATTTTCAAGAAATCCGGTAATCTCATTTACCCCAAACGAGGACGACCTAGTCATGGATATACCTAAATTACCTGAGGCATCATCAATTCAATGTCCTAGTTGCTCTTATAAGACCATTATTTCATTTAATTAACCAGCTAGGAGAAAATGAATTTATTTTTTCAGAGGAGGAGTGCTTCTAAAATCTCACAATTGGGTGAAGCCCAAACCAAAGCCAATGCCATCCCACCTATTATGACTCATGGAGGCCCTGGTTCACGTTCTGATACTGTAAACTTTTATGGGACTTGATTGTCTCATCTTATTTTCCTGGGAAGTGGCTGGTGGGTCTGACTTTGTGGCTCTCCACTAGTCCAAATCTAGAAGTACCACAATACCATAATGTGGGGAGACTCAAGTCGGGTATATCTTTAAGAGTTATAGGGATTGATTATTCACCTGAACTGACAGTTCTGTTCTTAGACAACTCCTATTAGGAAAGGATAGAGGAATTTTGGATGTATTTTACATGAGTTCGTTCAAGAAAAGATGCCTTTATTTAAACTTGTATATTTCATAAATGTGTCTGACTAGTGCTAAGTAACTCCTTATGGCTCTCTATTCAAGGTGAGTAAAGTTTCTCATGTATGCGCCCATATTTTGGACTCTGTACAGTCCATTATTGCACTTTCAAAAATGGAGTCTAGTAATACTGTTTTTTGTGTAAACAAATATTTACAGACACAGCCATAGAAAAAAAATCAAAGTAATGTTAATAAATATACATAATAAGACATACTATTTATATCTTTATTTTCATCAATATGGATATTTATTAAGTATACTGTAATGTACATAGTAAAAATAGTAATGACAATAACTGCAATAGTAGGAATAGCGAAAGACAAACCTTGAATTCAGAGTGCACAGTGGAGTTTCTGTTTTCCACCCCAGCTCCATGGGTTCTTTCCAAATGGCGGCCCCACAAAAAGGGGACCAAATGAACCCATCTTTCCTGGACCACGTAGATTCAATGAGTAATTTAAGTGTACTGTTTGGATCACTCTGAGTTGTCTTTAGGAATCATGGATAGGGTGAAAGTAGAAGGCCATTCACATGATTAGTTTGCGGGGACTGGAACGGGCATTTCTGAGGGTTTGGAAATAATGTATATGGTAATTCTTTCTCTCACTGTCAGTGATTGCCTAACATGGAAAGCGAATGACCATCTGCAATGTCTTGCTGGTGCTGTGGTGTGCCGTTGAGTTGAATCCTACTCAGAGTGACGGAAGAGAACTGCCCCTCATAGAACTCATAGGCTGCAATCTTTATGAGAGAGCATCACCCGACTGTCTCCTCTGAAGCTCCTGTGTGAGTAGCTTTTAGTGCAGCAGCTGAGCACTTAACCGGTGCACTACCAGGTATTCTTATGAATTTCAAGTGCAGAGAAATGTACACCATGGTTTACAGAAAACAAAAAAGAATAGATGAATGTGTGCTTTTGTGTGCTTCAAGAAAGTAACTTTCAAAACCCAAAATTACAAAAGTGCTGTAATAAATAGGTCATGCAAGGAGACACATACCCAAATGAAAAACAGATTTCTCCCCCAAAGCTATGTATTCAATTTTTTTCACAAAACAACCTTATCACCTTCGAAGTACTCTCCATTACACTTCATACATTTGTGAAATCTGTGATTCCATTCTTGGAAACTTTTTTCAAATTCATTTGTTTGGATGGCTGAGAGCTCCTCGCTTGTTTTTTTCTTCACCTCTTTTACTTGGTCATATCACTGTCCTTTCATGTCCCTCATCATTTGTGTAAACAAAAGGAGTTGCACTGTGCAAGGTCAGGTGAGTAAGGTGTGTGGGGCAAGAGAGTCATGCTGGTTTTCGCTAAAAATGGGCATCAAGATGGCTGCATGAGCAGGTGCATTGTTTTGCTGGCAAAACCAGTCCCATGTCTGCCATAAATCAGGCTTTTTCTTGTTGCACACTGTTACATTATCTTTTCCGAATCTCTAAATAACTTGATTAACAGTCTGACCTGGTAGAATGAATTCCAAGTAAGTTGACATTTTTCATCCATTTGGGAAGTTGATGGATATCCAGAATGAGGTTTGTCATCAATTGACATTTCACATTTTTTGAGACAAGAAAAGCACTCATACGCTTGAATTTTTCCCATATTGCTGACCTGTTAAGCTGTTTCTGTGGCATTTTTCTCTAGCAGGAAACAAAATTTCACAGCTGCATGCTGTTGTCTTAAATCATCCAACACATAAAATGAGGTTTTAGCGAAACTTGTTTTATGAAAAAGTTCGTTGTGACCATAAAGAACCTTCCCAGGCGACACCTCTGATTGCACTAACTCAGAGAAAGTAGCTTGATGCTTGCCTAGTGGAAAAAATGCATACTACAAAAGCTCTGCCCAGCAGAGCTTTTTACCATTGTGAGCGGGGAAGGAGGGGTTGCCCCCTTGTACAGTGCAATAGGAAAATAGTCTTAATCTTAATCTTAATTCTGAAGGTCTCTGAGTGCTGTTACTGTTGTTAGCTGTTAGCTGTCACGTTCCAACTCATAGCAGGCCTGTGCATAACAGAACCAAATACTCCCCAGTCCTACATTATCTTACAATTGTTGCTGTATTTAATTCATTTTTATCGAAATAGCACCAATCCATATAATGGAGGGTCTTCCTTCTTTCCACTGACTCTCTACTATATCTAACATGATATCCTTCTCCATGTATTGTTTCCTCTTAGCCCAAAGTAGGTACTACCATCTTGTCTAATAAATGGCATTATGATGGAGCTTCTACCAAGGCAGTATTTTTGTCTTCTTCTGTCAGTCCATGATATAATCAACATACCATGAGTATTGAGTATGGATCCAAGTAAAATAAAATCTTTGACAACATCAATAATGTCTTGGTTTAGCATGATGTGGTTTATTATTCCAATTATGAAGAATTTTTGTTTCTTTATGTTAAGAAGTTTATAGTCTTTGACATTCATCAGTAAGTACTTCAAATCCTCTTCACTTACATCAAGCAAAGTTTTGTCATCGTCTGCATAATGCAGGTTGTTAATGAACTTTCCTCAATCTGATGCCCCATTCTTCTTCAGATCATCCACTTTGTGGGATTATTTTTGCTCAGCCTAAAAACTGAATAAGGATGAAGCTAACATCCTCACACAGGTTTATTGATTTTAAAACATTCAGTACTCCCTTGTTCTATTGGAATGACTGATTCCCATTTTCTGTACAGTCCTGCATTAGCACAATTGAGTGTTCTGTAATTCCCATTCTTCTTAATGATGTCCATAGTTTTGTTATGATCCACACAGTGGAATGCTTTTGTGTAGCCAATAAAAGACAAGTAAAAATCTTTCCCTGCTCTCAGCCAGTATCATTCTGAGGTAAACAATGATATTCATTATTCCACTTCCTCTTCTGAATCTAGATTTAATTTCAGGTAACTCCCTGTTGATGTGTTGTTGTGATCATTTTTGAATTATCTTCAAGTAAATTTTGTGTCTGATATTAATTATCTTGTTTGATAAATTCTGCATTCTGATGAATCACCTTCCTTTTAAATGGACACAAACATGGACCTCATCCATATTTGGATGGAATGTAGCTTTCTTTCAAGCATCTTGTAGATGAGTAAGAAGTTCCAACTTGCAGCTACTTATTGAAACATCTCAAATAGTACTGCATCAATTACTGAAGCATTGGCTTTCCCCATGATTTAGTGCACCTTGAATTTCATTCTTCAGTGCCAACAGTTCCTTTTGGCCAATTGTTACCTCCAGAAATGGTCAAATGTTGGCTCATTTTTTGGGCAACTTTATTTCTTCTATGTTCTTCTGATGCTTGCTGAATCATTCAATATTTTACCCATACTATCTTTGAGATAAGGAACCCTAGTGACACGACCATAGAGCTGCAGTAGTGTTGTTAGTAATTGTTGGACTGCTAAAGACATGGACAGTGGTGAAACCCACTATTTGTTCTGTGGAAAAAAATTTAGGCTGTATGCTGCCATAAAGAATTACAACCTCAGAAACATGAATAGAGGGTTATAATGAGTCTGAATCAACTTGATAGCAGTGGGTTATTCTTGATATTACAACTCGAATTTCAGACGTATGGATCCTGATATTATTTTGGTTTTCTTTTTTTCCCAAACACCTGCCAAGGAGTAGATGACTCCATTTTTCTTTTTCAAATCACGTTTTTAGGACATCATAATCCAGACCCCATACCATTCAATAATTCAGTCATATCAAGAAGTGTTATATACTCACTACCACAATCAGTTTCAAATGTCTAGTACTCCTTGATATTAGCTCCCCATTACACTCCCTACAGCCCTTGCCATACACCCAGGAACCCTTAATCTAGTTATTGTCTCTAAATTCACCCTAGTTTTATATACTGAAAAACAGAAAAGTACATAACAGAGAGTCAAAAAGGCTACCAACAATAACAAAATACACGAGAGATAAACCACATTTTGAAAAAAAATACATTAAAAACCAGATCAAGCTCAAAGTGTGTAAAAATTTTGGTTTTCTAATTTAACGTCTTTGTACTTTTCTTTAATTACTTTACTCTGACTTTTGAGACAAGCCTTTTATCTTCTGGTCAGCTCCTCATCATTTCTTGCTTTAACTTTAGCTACTCGATATTTAGGAGAAAAATTGGACTCTCTTCTGACATTCATTGAGATATTTTCATTATCTCTTGACTTCTTAATGACCTTTGCTTTCTTTATATGTGATGTCTTTGATATCACCCCACAACTCACCTGGTCCTTGGCCATTAGGATTCAATGGATAATATCTATTCTTAAAATTGTTTTTCTTAACTCAGGTAAGATATACTAAAGGTAATATTTTAGTTCTTAAGAATGTGTTTAATTTGGTTAAACTTGCATATAAGAACTTGATGTTCTGTTTCACAGTCAGCCCTAACAGATGATATCCAGCTTCTCCATGGTCTCTTTCCACAGAAGTAATCAATTAGATAGATTGGTGAAGTCCCCATGGGTAGTTACCATTTTATGGAATTTGTAATAAATAGTCGTTAGTATTTCAAAATTTACAGCGCCATTTCTATCACCAAGGAATAGTCCCTAATTATGAATATTTATTTTTTTGTTCTCAACTTTCACATTCCAATCACCAGTAACTATGAATGCATTGAATTTCATGGTGAACAATTTAATACTACATAAATTGGTCAAATCTTCAATTTCTTCTTCTTTGACATACTGGTTGAAGGGTAATTTTGAATAACAATTGCATTACAGAACTCCCTTGTAGCCATATGTATATTATTCTGTAATGTATTTTTTCTTTTTTTCATCAGTATACATCTCGGTGTCACTACGTTTCAATTTGTCACTGCTGATTTAAGCTAAACTAGTCCATTTCAGCTTACCAATGCATAGACTGTTATTTATGTGTCCCTTTTTATTTTTTACAACTAACAATTTCCTAGATACATACTTCAGACAGTTCTAGTTCTGTTTATTAATGGATATTTCTAGTTGTTTCTCCCTTATTTGAATGGAGCTACATCAACAAAAAGGGTCCTGAAATCTGTCTCCACTCCATCATTAAGATTAATTCTACTTTGAAGAGATATCTTTTCTTCAGTCATATTTTGAGTGTCCTCCAACCAGAAAGGCTTGTCTTCCAGCACTATATTGGAGAATCATCTCTACTATTAATAAGGTTTCCACTGTTTTTTTTTTTTGTTTTTCGTAAATAGATCACCAGATCCTTCTTGGTCTGCCTGGGTCTGGAAGCTCTGCTGAAATGTGTCTACTCTGTTTGCCCCTATCATTATTTGAAATATTTGTGGCATAGCTTCCAGCATCACAGAGACAGCAAGCGGCCACAATAAAACAAACTGACAAAAAGGTGGTGGAGTTTCTGATAGCAGTTGTTAATTGGTAATCAAATTGCTGGAGGGGAAAAGCAGAGTAAGATAATAGGTGAGAACATGTCTGCTTAGGAAAAATAAAATATGTTTGAATGGCTGCAGAACTCAGATGCAGAACATTTTTAGAGGGAAGATACATGAACTATAATGTCTACTGAGTCTTAAAAAACATCAAAACAAAAATATTTATCAGGACCTACAGTATTCAGTATATATGTGCAAAATGTATGATATTGCACTTTTATTTCTGGATTATGGAATAAATTATTAGTATTGAAATGTTGACTTTTCATTAGGTTTCTTTCTTTCCCATTGTGTAAGGAAGGAAATAAATCCTAATTAAACTAAAAGGAAAAAAACTGCATAGACTAAAACAAAACAAAATAATCTACACTCCATTAAAATATATTCTTAGCTGATAAAATTCCAAAAGTAAAGCTATATTGCATTGAGTGGGATACGAAGGGGGTAAGTGTCTGTCCAATTCATATAAAGTGGAGGAAGAAGTATAACAAACAAGATATTGACTATCCTTTCAAGTAGCTCAATTGGGAAATAATGATTAGTGTCAGACATAATATCACAAGGTCAGTAGCCTTTCATCCACAGTAAAATATTTTATTGATCTTTCCCCAGAAATCAGGTACAATAAACTCTACCATTTGTAATGTGCATTATTTGGATTTCTGATTGCAGGAATAGTTGACCTTAACCATTCTATAACTACCAGCAGTTTAAGGTCATGCCATATGTCATTGAAAAGAGAATTTTCTTCTGCATTGACAATAAACTCTTGATTTTGACATGCAATACTAATGTTATGAAGTAGTATTATCTCCCACCTTTGCAATTGACATCAGAAGCCCATGTGTTTTATTCTGCTAGACTGGATTTTTATTTTGTTTTTTTTACATCTTCATAAGAATCTTTTTCATTTAGAAGGAAGTATTGAAGCATAAGCATTTATTTATTGCTAAAATTAACTTCTAAAGGAGAATGCAGTTTTTGAGTGATTGCTCTTAACTTTTTCTTAGTTTATGTCTGATAGCAAATGGAAAAAAAAAGAGTGGTCGATTTCCATAACATGAATAATCTCAGAAGCTATATACACAATATAGTTGAAAATACCACTTTTCTAAATTCTCTAAATATTTGAGACTGAACTTAAAAATCTTTATATGTACTTATTAAGTGTTACCTTTTCTCTGTATGTGTATGATTTTAAAAAGTAAGTACTTTGGTTAAATACTTATCTGAAAACATATAATATTGTTATAATTAAATAATTTACGAACTGAAGTGTATGCACTAAATACTCTAAGAAAAATGCAATGGACTCACAAAAATATAGTTCCAAAGACCACAGACCTTTTGTGCCATTTTCCTTCACATCTTAGTATTGTAATAGTTAGATGTTATGTCAATTTAGCTAGGCCAAGATTTTCAGTGGTTTCAAAATTAATTTCCCATTATATTACCCAACACAAAGCAATCAACTCCATAATTGGATCTTCTATGAGCAGCCTATCAATGATAAGATTAGCTTGGGGTGCAACACCCAAATCAAATCACAGCCCTAACACAATCAATTGAAATGATGTTTCCTTTGGGGTGTGGCACATGTCCCATATAAGTGGAAGCTGTGGAAAAGCTTGCTTGCTTCTTGCTGGTCTGGCTCCCGAATCTGACTCATGATCTTTGGACTTGAATCAGTGGCCTTTATCTGACCCTCCAATCTTGGAGCCATTCACCTCCACAGACAAAAAGCTGACATGCTGACTTTGCATTGACTCAGCAGCCTGTAGTCTTCCTGCCAATCTTGGCTTCATCAATCCTGCAGTTACATAAATCAGGAGAAACCTCTAGCCTAATATTTGAACCACCAGTTTGGACTAATCATTCTAACATTTGGATCATGTACTTGGACTTGCCCAGCTGGATTCTACAAGCTTCACTACTTTTGCTTCTCAAGAGAATCCATCCTAAGACAGTATATTACAGTAAAGTACATGCCAATAGAACTCTTTTTAAAAGGAAATATATTGCATTATTATGATATGTGTGGGGGTAATAAAAATATCATAGCTATTTTAAAGTTAGCACTTTGAATAAACAATGCAATATACACATCAATTATTTACTGTACATTGTAAGTATGAACCCATTAAATTTACCAATTTCCCAGGGATGTCCAAGGGCATAATGATAAGAATAAAGTGTATTATCTCCTGTATTATGAAAACTTCAATATTTCTAATTTATAAATATAGTTTGTCTATCACAAGTGTTTGGTGAAACATTTAAACTTTCTATCATATATGTGAAGAGGGTTCAAAAATTACATGGAAAATGGCATTAACCAATAATGAGATTTTTCCATGAACTTCTAGAAAACTCGTGTGTGGGTGTGTAGTTATTGTTGTTGTTATGTGATGTCATGTCAGCTCCAACTCTCACAAATCACTATCTTCAACAGAACAAAATATTTACAAATCATGTGTCCTCCTTAAGATTGTCATGCTAGATCTAAAGCTAAGAGCCACTTTGTTGATACAGTTTGTTGAGAGCCTTCCTCTCTTTTGTTGACCTACCTTCTATTTTACCAAGCATGAAGTCTTTCTCCAAGAACTCTCCTGATTTTTCAAATGTTAGTATGTAAGACTAACTCTCATCACCTGATTCAGAAAAGGACTTGGAACACAGGACAAGACTGCTGATATCAGGTAGATCTTGAGTGAAAGAGTGAATATTAAAAGAACATTTCGACTGAAAGCAGAGAATATCAAAAATACATTTATGTATGTTTTATTGACTATGCAAAGACTATATGGATCATATTCAACTATGCATAGCCTTGATAAAAATAGGAATTCCAAATGTACAAATGCGCTTGACCCAATGGATGGATGTATAGTTTGTGATAAGAATTGTACAAGCCCCCAATAAAATGATTTTTTAAAAATAGGAATTCCAGTACACTTCAGTGTGCTCTTTTGGAACCTGTATATGGGCCAAGGGACAGTTGTGCAATTAGAAAATGGAATACTGACTGGTTTAAAATCAAGAAAGGTGTGAGCCAGTGTTGTATCCTCTCATCATACTTATTTAATCTGTATGCGGAGCAAATCAGAGAAGCTAGATTATATGAAGAAAAAATCAGCATCAGAATTGAAAGTAGGCTTATTAGCAACCAACAAAATGCAGATTACTTACTCAACCTTGCTTATTGAAAGTGTGGAAGACTTGAAGTGCTTGTTCATGAATATCAAGGATTTCGGCCTTCAGAATGAATTACCACTCAGTGTAAAAATTACCAAAACCCTCACATCCGGAAAAAAAGATAGCATCGTGATAAACTGATGGAACCAACAGTCAGCGATCAAAGGAGCATTGCAGTGGGTAAATCGGCGGCACAAGACCTCTTGAATATCATGAAAAGCAAGGATCTTACTTTGAGGACAAAGGTGTGCCTGACCCAACCCTTGCAATTTTCAATCACCACATGTGTGTGTATTCAAGAGATGGATATTTAATAAAGAAGACTGAAGATGAATAGATGCAATTGAATTAAAATACTGTCAAAGAATATTGAAAGTACTGTGAACTGCCAACAAAACAAATAAACCATCTTGGTAGAACTCCAGACAAAAATGCTCCTTGAACGCAAGGATGAAGAGACTATTTCAAACACTCCAGACATGTTAACAGAGAGACCAGCCCCTGAAAGAGCATCACGCTTGCTGAAGCAGAGGTGTAGCCCAAAAGAAGCAGCCCTTTGACAAGTTGGATTGGCATAGTGGCTGCAATGCCGGGCTTGAATGTTAAGAAGATGGCTCAGGATGAGGCAGTTGCTCGTTCTGTTGTGCACAGAGTCGCTATGAGTTGGAACCTACTTGATGGCACCTAACAACCATACCAACAACTTCCTGGCAACACAGCAATAAGCTCTATGACAAACTGTGAGAGGAGTAGTGGAGATATATGTACATTTCATATATATTATGTTTTATGTTGATAATAAATCAATATATTTATTCATTTTTCCTTCAATTTAATTATGATTTCTCTTCGGATAAAAATATGCTGCATTAATGCCTGAAGCATAGTAGATACTAGACAAATATCTATTGTATCTTGCTAGGAAGGAAGGATAAAAACCCACATATTTAGTATGCATTAATTTATCCTTCATTTATGTTTTCTAAAAATTAATTTTTCCAGTTGCAAGGAGCCTACTGTATTTTAGGGTTCCATATTTGGGCTTGAAACTTGACTCCTGCCCTTATTAATTATGGAATTTGGGACTAGTTGTGTAGTCATTTTTGTTTCAGCTTTCTCTTATAACAAGAATTATAATCACCTTCCACGTCCAGTTCTTCAGGGAATTGTTTTGGTTAACATAAATGGCATGCTTGATATTTATGAATCCCTACGTAAGTGCCTTGGTTGTGAAGTCTGTAACGCTTTGGGACATTAATAGTAAAGTCAAGATGACAAACCCACCAGCCTCTTGTGGGGGAGAAAGATGAGAATGTTTACTCCCTAAAAGATTGATAGCCTCTGAAGCCCGAATCAAATATTTCCACTCTGTTCTACAGAGTTGCTATGAGTTGCATTCAACTTGATGACAGTAAATTTGGTGTTTGGGATTTTTGTATATAAGTATTTGCTATGGTGACAATATCTCAGCATTTAAAAATTAATTTTAGCATATAGACAGTAATACCTGTTTATTGCATTAAATGAAATGGTGTATGTAAAGTTTTATGTAAAATTAACAGAATGTTCTGATAGATTTTATGTGAGATGCAGAAGGGGAAAAAAGAATCAAGGAAGACTTTTCTTCTGAGCAAATAGAAGAATGGAGCTGTCATCACTAGGATGGGGAGAACTGGGGGAGGAGCCTGGGGAGCAATATTCAGCTTGTGGGTGTAAAATCCTATAAATATTCAACTGTAGATATTGAGGAAGAACTACTTATGGAGTACAAAATAAGGAATACATCTATGTATTCTTATGAATACATAATCTTATGAATAAAGAATAAGGATTACATCTCCAAAACAAAAGTATTAGTATTTAAGACCTATCTTAAGTTACTTCACTTGTTCTATATATCAAAGACTACCAATTTATTAGTTAATGGGACCTTTATAGAAATTAATGAAAAACACAAGCATATATGTGTGTTTGCATACACTTAATTGTAATGCTTTGGAAAATGGTTTTATCCAAATAGTGATATATTTATCCAATGTTGACAAATTTATGACCCTATTACCCTACCATTATATGTTTCCATGAAAAATAACAATAACTTCCTGAGAGAATAATTTCATGAAACCAGAGAAACAGAACCAAACTTTATTTCTTCATAAAACTACCTGTCAATAGATGACTATTACTTTTTTCCATTTGTTTTCTTTTTTGGGGGGCGGGGGGGTCGGTCCCCGGATGGCACAAATAGTTAAGTCTTTAACGATGAACTGAAAAGTTGAAAATTCAAACTCACCCAAAAATGCTTCCAAAGAAAAATCCGGTGATCTGCTTCTGAAACATTAATCCAAGAAAAACCTATGTGCATTTCTGTTCTGCACAAATGGAATTGCCATTAAGTAGTATCAACTCAATGGTAATTGATTCAGTATTTTTAATAAATTTTTTAAACTTTTGTGAGAAGCTGAAAATGAGCAAAATTCACCCAATATATTTATATATTTGACGAATTTCAATATTTTTATTAATAGTAATATAGGTTAACAATCAAAATATACATAAATATATTTTAGCAAACTATTTATATTCTCATAGTTCACGTCAAACATCCTATGGAATCCTAACAAGAATGAAATTATTTTTTCTACAATGAGTTGATCTTACCAACGTCTTTCTCATCTGATAAACTCTATATAAATCATCAGGAATATTTTATCATAGCACTGAAATATTTATACAGTTATCTTTATAAATTAAGCACTTCCAAAATTTTGGCAAGCACAAAAGCATTTTTGTTTTAATATTTGAATCATGATAACTAAGGACTTGAATAGATATATTTTCTATTTCAAAAACCAAATCTATTGCCTAAATTACCTGCACAGTGAATAAATTTATATCTATAAAAATCTTCTCAATCAGTTGCATTTCTATATTCTTTTTAAAAAATCCTTTTATTGAGACCTCTTACAGATATAATAACATTCAATAATTCAAATAGATCAAAATTGTTGTACAATTGCTACTTGTGATAGGTGGGTTTATTGTGCCAACACGGCCAATGAACACATGTGGGATTAATTGAAGGGCGGAGAGATAAATGGCTCAGCGAGCCTCACCTTTCTGGTCTCTTGCTCATTGATCATCGGACCAGTGTGGGGCTGCCTTACTTGTTCTGTGCCTCAATTTGCAAACTACATTACCTGTGGAACACCTAACCCATGGACTGTGTCGCTGTAATTTGAGGTTCCTTCAAGACCTGCTTCACCACACTATAGGAATTTACATCTCTTGAGCTGGGGACTGTCAGACCCTGTCATCTGGCTGACTGTTGGTGACCTGCCTTGCTGTTTTCTGCCTGTGCCCGGATAGTCTGAATTGCTCTACAGAGGACTACCTGGAGGCCCTCAAGACTTGAAGGACTGCCAGTGTCTCACAACTGTCTCACGGAAGTGAGTTGCACGGAGCCATTTGTACTGCTTTATAGATTAATTGTTTATTTCTTATGTAATCTATCTAGCTATCTATATAAATATATATAAAATTATTACCATCCTGTTTCTGTTTCTCTAGAGAACCCTGTCTAACATACTACTACATTCAATTTCAAAACATTTTCTTACTTATTGAACTCTTTGATATCAACTCCCCTTTATCACCTCGTTCCCCCACCTTTTCCCCTAGGCATACTTATTATTGTTGTTATATATTTCTATTATTATTCTATTATGTATATAATTAGCCATATCTCACCCCATCCAATATATCCATTCACCTACAATTCTGTTATTCGCTCCTCTCAAGTGGAATTATACAGTCATCTTTGCTATCAGCTTCCCTTTCTCCCACTTCCCCCACCTCTCCTCCCATATCCTCAGGAAATCCTTACTCCCACTGTTGTTTCTGAAGGGTTATCCATCCTCGCTTTCCTGCATCTAGAAATCTTAATTATACAAATGAGCATGTATAGGCCTAGTAATATTAATGAGGTAAGACACAAAAATTAATTGCAGAGGAAGGAGACATGAAAGAACCAGAGCATAGTTATGTGCCTCATCAGTTCCACACTGCACCCTCGATTGATCATCCCCTCTGTGTGGCCCTTCTGTGAGGAACTTTCCAATTGTTTTACAGGTGAGTTTTGGAACTCCACTTTGTCCATACTCTTTCATGTCAAATTTATTACTTCTGTTTGAACTTCTGATACCTATTCACGTCTGCACCTCATGATCACACAGGTTGATGTGTTTCTTTCATGTGCACTTTGTTGCTTCCCTACTAGATGGCCGCTTGTTTGACAACAAGCCTTTAAGACTCCAGATGCTTTATCTTTTAATAGCCAGGCACCATCAGCATACTTCACCACATTTGCTTGTGTACCCATTTTGTCTTCAGAGATCATGTCTGAAAGGTGAGTAGCATACTGTGCCACATTATTAGAACAAATTATTCTTGTATTTAGGTAAGATTTAAGTTGAGATCCAAAGTCCATCTACTTCCTATTGTATTTACATGTATGTCCATGTATAGGCAAATAAACCTATATTTATATATTTACATATATCTATATTTATAGCTACATATATATAATTTTTACTTATTCTTCCTACCTTTTTCTCTTTCCTCCTGCCTGATGAACATGTTTACCCATCATGCACTTTGTTAGTCTGGGTAAACTAGGGAAACAAAATCCACAGGAACTCATATATATAGACAACTGGACATCCCTTGCAGAGGGGTAGTGGGAGGAGATGAATCACTCATGGTGCAGTGTAGCATTGATGAAACACACAACTTTCCTCTAGTTCTTAAACAATTCCTCCCTACCACCTCCTTCCCGACTGTCATGACCCCAATTCTACCTTACAAAAAACTGGTTAGACCAGAGGATGTGCAGTGGTGCAGA
>NW_022111373.1:56680765-56699076 GCF_000313985.2 Echinops telfairi
AGTAATTCCACTCAGACACATTTCATTTGATCAAATGCAACCAGGAATGCTACACCCTCCTCACCATCAATTTTATAGCCCTTGCTATTCCCCTGTCCCTGACATGATTGGCTCACCGCTCACCTACCTGTGCCTCCTCTCCTATGCCCTCATGGTCATGTTGCCATCTCCATGGGACTTCTTATCCTGCTTTTCTTATATAGATTGATGAGAGAGAGAAGGAGGAGAGAGAGAGCACATAGATAGTTCCAAGTCTAACTGGTATCCTGACCCAAAGCAGATGAATATCTGTTAAATAGTGAGCAGTCGCTGTTATAGTCCCTCAGTCCAATCCCGCTTTTTTCAGGGTTCCATATCCAGGGACCTGCTTCCCTAGCAGCACTTACACCCTATTAGTCCTCAACATTTGTTTCTGATAGGCATGCATCCCACAAGGCCCATTACTCTTCCTGGAGACAGCCAAGCCCCTCCCTACCCATTACACTTTTAGACTTTCAGTTTGGCCCCTTGTGAGTAACCCCCAACCAGTTTGGATGAGGTACCAAGTGCTGCCCCCAGAGTCAGATGTTTACATTCGGGATTGCTCAGAGACTTGGAGGCTTCAATCCCATCACTAGTCTCTTGCACTCTCCTCTTTGTTTGGCCCCATATGTGCAGGTCAGACCAACCACACTCCCTAACCTATATCTTCAGGGTTGTCCTGTATAGCACTGTCATCTAGTGAGGAATATCATGTCTCAACCTGGGGCCAGACCTGCAGTCATTTTTGGGAGCTGCTCCAACCAGAAACATCACCCTCAAGGATTGTCACACCGGAATGAGGTGTACTCTCGGTCTCCCTTTCCTGTGTATACATAAACAATACCCTCCCCTTGGGTGGATTAGCCCTTAGTCCCCTGTGTTATTCTGGGTAGCCTAGAGAAACAAATCCAGGAAGACTCATATGTGTGTAGGAGAGAACTTTATATTAAAGAGCAATTGTACATTAAGAAAACATCCCAGTCCAGATCAAGTCCATAAGTCTGATATTACCACATATGTCAATACTAGTCCATAATTTCCTACTTAGACTCATGCAGTCATGTAATGATGTTGAATTCAGAAAGATCACAGGTCAATGGGTGGAAAGTCTTGTAGATCCAGTGGTGGTTGAAGCACCTTAGCACTAGCATGGTGCTCCTCCAGTTCCAGGACTCTGGCTATGTCCATGTAGCCCCATGTGGCTTGTTAACAGGAAGACAAAGCAGAGAGTCTCCCACCTCCATGGAGGAATACCAGAGTTCCCAGAATCCTCAGGAGAAGATAATGCCCACATGGAGGCCTCTTTGGCTATGGCCTGATTGTTAGGCTATATTCCACCATTCACAAATTGACAGATTATATCCCAGACCCACTGCCATTTTTTTTCTTCCCCCACACCTCTGTGGGCTTTAAATGCATATGAGAGGTGGGGGGAAGATGTCTTTTGGCACAGGTGCTATCTGTATCTTTTTATTTTATTTTTGATGATGTATGTACCATTAGGTTTTGTCTGCCTCATACCAGAGTATCCGGTTCTCAGCCTCAAATCGTGTGCCAGTTCCACTGTTTGACCTTACCTCTGTGGAGTCATGTTGTACTTGATCTTTTGTGCTTGGCTACCTTCACTCAGCTAAATATCCTCTCTTTCCACAAGATGAGGTGTTTCATCTTTTCATCACTAAGTTTTAGGGATGTGTAGTATTCCTTTGTGTGTATATTGCACAGTTTTAAAATCCCTTCACCTATTAATGGAAATTTAGGCTGCTTCTAATTTTTTTCCATAGTGAATACTGCAAACAATGAACATTGGAGAGCAGGTGTCTGGTTGTGATCTGTTTCTTAGTTCTTCTGAATATATGCCCCAAAGGGGAATTACTGGATCTTACAGTAAATCAATTTCCATTTGCTTTAGGTATCACAAAATACCTTTCTGCAGTGGCTGTACATATCTACAAAGCCACTAACAGTGAATGAGAGCTACTATCTCACCACACCCCCTTCAAAAATTGTTGCTTTCTGTTTATTTGAATTGGACTATCTTTGTGGGTATTAGGTGGCATCTCATAGTTGTTTTAATTTGCATTTTCTAGATGGCTAATGATCAGGAACATTTCCTCATGTTTATTGTCCATTTGGATTTCTTCCTTTGTGAATCATCTGTTCAAGTCTTTTGCCCACCTACTCAGTGGGCTATTCTTTTTTTTTTTTCTTGTTGTAAGCTTTCAGGATTCTGTAGATTTTAGTAATAGCCCCTTTCTATGATACGTTATTACTAAATATCTTTTCCCTGTTGTGGGCTGTCTAATTATTCTCTTGCTGAAGTCTTTCCATGTACACAAGTGTGTTATGTTTAGTTTGTCCCACTCTTTATTTAATCTTCCTCCAATTATATATCCTTCCTTAATTCTGATAGCCCATGTAGTACTTGTGCTAAGGTTCTTTGTTCCAGTTTTTCATTTGTGATGCTGATAGTTTGGGATTTTACTTTTTTCCAATTTTTCATTTATGATCCTGATAGTTTGGTATTTTATCTCCAGGTCTGGGTTGCACCTTGAATTTGTTCTTGTGTATGGAGTGAGGTAAGGATCTTGTTTCATTCTTGTACAGGTTGATATCCAGTTTTTCCAGCACCATTTGTTAAACAGGGCATCCGCTTCCCATTTGATATTTTTGGAGCCCTTGTCAAAGATCAGTTTTCTGTAAGCTGCTGTTTTTTATTTCTGGATTTTATGTTCTTATCTATTGTTATGAGCATCTACCATTATACCAGTACCATGCTGTTTTGACAACTGTGCCTGTATATTAAGTTTTAAAGTCTGGAAATGCAAGTCTGTTCACTTTATTCTTCTCGAGGAGTTTTTTACCAGTTCTGAGCATCTTCCCTTTCCATATGACGTTGGTAATCGGTTTTTCCATTTCTTTCTATTATTTGTATTGTGCTTGCGTTTCACTTATAGAACGCCTTAGGTAAGAATGTCACCGGAAGACAATATTGAGTCTTCTGATGCACGAGCATTTGTGAAGGACCTTTTTGGTGTCTTGTAATAATATTCTGTAGTTTTCCTCATACACGTCTTTTATTTTTTTGGTTAGGTATATCCCTAGATATTTCACTTTATGCTTCGCTATTGTGAATGGTATTAACTTCTTAATCTCTTTTTATGTAACCTCATCAGTTTTATATAGTAACCCAATTGACTTCTGCTTGTTGATCTTGTATCCAGCCACCCCACAGTATTCCTCTATCATTTCCAGTACTCCTGTTGTGGATCCTTTGGGATTCTCAGGGTATAAAATCAGGTCCTCTGCAAATAACAATACTGTCACTTCTTTTCCTGGACTTATACCTTTGATAGCATTCTATTGCATTTTATTATTAGCTAGGACCTTCAGGATGATGTTGAAAAAAAGTGAGGACAAGGGGCATCCTTGTCTGGTCCCCTTTTCCAGTGGGAATGTTTTTGCCTTTTCTCTATTGATTGTAACACTGACTGTTGTTTTTTTCATCTATAGCTTGACTTATATTTAGGTAATTTCCTTCTAATCTTATCTTGTTGAGCGTCTTAATTAGGAGTGGGTGTTGAAGCTTGTCAAATGCTTTCTCTGCGCCTATTGATATTTTCATGTACTTCTTGTCCTTTTTCTTGTCAATATGATGGATTATGTTAATGGATTTTCAGATGTTGAACCATCCCTGAATCCCTGGAATAAATCCTACTTGGTCATGATGGATTAATCTTTTTATATACTTTTTATTCTTTTTTTTTTTTTACTTTTTATTCTATTGGCCAAGTTTTGTTAAGGATATTTGCAGCAGTGTTCATTAGAGATATCACTTGTAGTTCTCTATTCTTATGGGACTGTTGCTGGTTTGGGTGTCAGTGTTTTACACGCTTTGAAGAACGTATTTGGGCGTTTACAGTCCTTTTCTATGTTCTGGAAGAGCTTATGTAGAATTGGTGTCAGTTCCTTCAATGCTTGATAGAATCTTCTTCATAGTCCTTCCTTCAATGCTTGATAGTCCTTCCTTCAATGCTTGATAGAATCTTCCTGTGAAGTCATCTGGGCCAGGATTTTTTGTAGTAGGTAGTTCCTTGATAACCTTACCTATTTCTCCTTTTCCTATGGGTCTGTTCAAGTTCTTGCTATCTATATAAAATAATCTGGGAAAGATTTGTTTTTCCAGGTATTTGTCCATTTCTCCCAATTTATTGTATTCATTGGAGTAAAGTCCTTCATAGTACTGTGTAATTAGTCTCTGAATTTCATTAGGGTCCTTTGTAATTTCCCCTGTTTAATCTCTAATTCTGGATATTGACATCTTCTTCTTCATCTCTTTTGTAATGGTTTATCTATTCTGTTAATCCTTTTGAAGAACCAGCTTTTTACTGAGATGATTTTCTCAATCATTTTGTTTGTTTTTTTCTTTTCCCACTCATTAATCTTTGCCCTGATTTTTATAACTTATTTTCTTTTGCTATTAGAATGATTATTCTGTCAACTCTGTTCCAAAGGCTGAATGTTTTGTGATACGGTATCGACCCTAAGCTTTTCTTCCTTCTTCATATGGTATTTACCATGATCAAGCATCCTCTGATAATTGTCTTTTCTGTATCACATATATATTAGTATGTTGTATTCCCATTCTCATTAGTTTCTAGGAATTCCTAATTTTATCTCTAATTTGGGCCAATACCCACTCATTTAGAAGAAGTATATTATTCATCCTCTATGTGTCTGGTCTCTTTTTTTAAACATCTTGTTTGTTTATTTCCAGCTTTATGGCATAGACATCAGAGAAGGTTGTCTGAGTGAACTCTTTATATTTGAATTTACTCAAGATTGTCTTGTGTGCTAGGATGTGGTCTATTTTTGAATACCTACCATGTGCTCTTGAACAGTGTGTTATTGGGGTTTTTTCCCTTTTTTTGCAGCTGGGTGAAGAGCTCTGAATATGTCTATCATGTCAAGTTGCCTAATTGGAAAATTTGGTTCCGTAGCCGCTTTGTTGAGCTTCTTCCCCACTGATCTGTCTTTCAAGGAGAGTGGTGATACAGTATCAGCTTTTGTCATCTACACAATTATTATGTTTGAGCAAGTTATTGAAACCACTACCAATCTATTTTGTTTAAGTTTTTCCTCTATTTCAGTGATCCTCTACTTTACCAATCACAAGGTCTTTTCTTGGGACTGGTCTCTAGAAGAACGAATAGGTAATCACTTTGAGGAGTAATCACTGAAAAAATCTTTATGAATCTTGAATACATGGAAAAGAATAAAATACTACTCTGCTAACCTTACTGGCCCCACCCCCATGCCCCTCCTTTTTTAAATTTTCAAAATGTAATACTTCAAAGTTCTAGTTTAGATCAACCTTTTAATTAACAGTAGACATAAATAAATGAAAACGACCCTAGTCAAAAAAATACTACCCTCCAAATTACTTCTATTGTGTCCAATCTAACTCATAAACAACAATAAGCCTAGATAGAGACTGTATATTAACCAAGAGCTAATCACTCTTACTGAACAAAGGGACACTATAGGGTTTCAAATCAGGAAAGGTGTACATTGGGGTTATAATTTTCACTATAGGTACTCATTCTCTATGTTTAGCAAACAATCTAAAAATCTGAACAATATGGAGTAGAGTGTAGCATCAAAAAAAGTAGAGTGCTAATAAGTTTATTAGCAACCTATTATATAGATGGTACTCCATTGACTGCTGAAAGCTGAGGATTTACTGATGAGGATAAAAATATCAGCGCCTTCATTGTGGATTATAATTCAATATAAAGAAAACTAAAATCCTTACAATTAGACCTACAGACAACACCATGATACATGGGGGAAAAAATTAGAATTGTCAAAGATTTCATTTAACTTGGATCCACAATCAATGGTAATGGAAGCAACATACAAGAAATCAGAATGAAGTATTTCACTGCATTGTACAGTCTGCTGCAGAAGATATATTTAAAATGTTACGGAGCAAATATATCACTTTGAGGACTTATCTAAACCATAGTATTTCTAATCCCCTCCTATGCATGTCAAATCTGGGCAATGAATTAGAAAGACCAACAAAGAATTGATGTCTCTGAATTTCAAACTGCAGGCCTTGAAGAACACAGCCCAATAGTAACCTTGACGTCACCAGTGAAGATGGAGTCTTCCTCTAATGCTCTTTGGACATGCTATCATGACAGAGTAGTCCCTGGAAAGAAACACAACGTTTGGTAAAGTAGTGGGTCAGTGAAGAAGAATGTCCTCAGTAAGATGTATTGGTACAGTAGCTGCAACAGTGCGCTCAGACATACAACTGTGAGGATGTCACAGAACTGGGCGATGTTTTCTGCTGTTGCCCATGGGGTCGCTGAATTGGAGCTGACAGCTAACAACATCCTTAAGGTTGTAATCAGACACTTTGGCACCAATGTATGTTAATGTAGCAACAATAAGTCATTGTGGAGTCTGTCATTTAATTAAAACCAAAAATATATATATTGGCAATGACTAGGTAGGTTCTTGCTAAATAAAGCTCTTTTTAAAACCAAATATTTGCTCTTCAAATCTTTTTTTAATGATTTGAATATCCTGAGAGTTTCTAAAATTTATTCACAAATTAAGAATCCCACGCAGATTTCATCAATGTAGCTATAATAGATGAAAACTACATCTGTGGAACACAAGTTCACTAAGATTCTTTAATATTATGTATGATCACGTCTATTATTATTATCTATTTGACACTGCAAAAATAAAGTTTAAGATCTTCTGAGGCAGTCTTTAGAAGCCTTTGTGGCACAGTAGGCTTAGCTTGGGCAGTTCACTGATAGGGTCAGTGGTTCAAACTCACCAGCTGCTTTTCTGGAGAAGGATGAAAGTGTTTCTCTGAGGATTCACAGCCTTGGAAACTCTATAGAGCAATTCTACTATGTCAGAACCAACTCCATGACACTGAGCAAGACAGTCTTTTAGGGTTGGAAGAACTCCAAGTGTTCCTATAGTTTTAGCCTTTTTAAAGTAAACTCTCATAAAAATGATCTATAAGTAGAATAAGCCAATTTATATCATCATCTGACTGGTTAGATTCTCCTGGGAGTGAATTTTTCTTTCTGTAGAAGATGATGCCATCAAACAACATATAACCCCCAAAGTACTAACCATTCCAACGCTTTCTAACCAGATATACAAAATGTGGTTCTCGCTCATAAAAACTTGGAGAGGCTCCTTTAATTTTTTGTTTAGAAATACTTAAGTATTTGACAATTCTGTTAAATTTCAAATAAAACTCACAAAACTGATGATTTACTTAGAGAAAATAAATTATTTCACTATAAATAGCACTATTTTTTTTCTAAGAAATATCTACATCACACATGGCAATAGAAAATATGCTATTGTGCAACTCCTGAAGTAACTGCTATGTGTCCAAAAGATCATTTAATTTATTCTTAACGATTTGAATCTTTTCTCTGGGTCAAAGGGATCTTTTACATCAACTTCCTTTTACAAATTAACGTTTTGAAGGAAACAGTAAAAGTCACGTTGTTTGGGAGTGCATTAAATTATATGCTAGCTAATGGAGTTAGGGAGATGGCTTAAAAATAAATTGCCCATAATACCTTTTAATAAGGGAGCTAAATGTATTTTTTTTACTCTGTGTTAAAACCAGATGCCTATTTGGCACTGTTTGGAATCCCATTTGCCATGTATATTTTGATTAATATTGTGCTGGGTAATCTGCACTACGTGGTTTAGGTTCAGTAACCTCAGTGTAAAATAATGAGCCTTCAAGGATAAAAAATATGCTCACTATAAACTTGCATATTCTGAGAAGCAGTGAACGTATTCAAATGAAATGAAAAAATGAGGTTTTCACCCAGTAAATTTGCTCGAAGTGAAACTTACATTTCTCAATTTGTATTTAGCTGTCAGTCTGTGCACTAAAAACTGGACGAGCTATCAACCTTTTGCATATGCTTTCTATAAATACCTTTTCTTCTCTGATTCAACTGCCACAGGACTCTGCAGAAGCAGTGGTCTTAAGGGAGCACACAGCAACGGGGATGCAGCCAATGGCAGCGAGTTCACACACTAAGTGGCATCTTCAGAAAAGGACTAGCACATATTTTATGAAATATGTAACATGATTTACCCAGGGTTGTCAGAAGAGATGAATTTCAGCAAATGCAAAGTAATAAATAGTAATATGTGCTGCATATATTTGACTTATAACCCTTGGCATTTCGAAACAAAATTCCTTTCAAGAATTCATTTTATATGTCATAAACTTTTCTATTGTTTTCCCTGTTTGGGCTGTCTTTGTCATCAGCCTTCTTAGGAAAGTATCATTCAAAATTGTAAATGCAGCAATGTTTTTGAGAATATTCACTTAGAATTTTCTGTGCAGGAAACACGTGAAATAAGAATGTTAGTAGGGTAGAAAATAGTTGACTTCATTAAGTCAAAACCTGGAGAGGAAAAAGAAGTGAGAAGTTGTTTATTTCTGCTTATGAAAAATTCATTATTAAAGTTTAATGCTATTTGCTCTCAGGAAAAACTTAGTATTATTTAGAAACAGAAAATATAATTTTTTATATTTAGTTTTACATAATTTGCAATGAAATTTAAAGGCTAAGTTAAAGTACAGATTAATTTCTTTTTAATTCAAGGCAGAACATTTCCCATAAAATATATATGTAGCTCACTAACTTCCTTATCATCTATTGAGCTAATAGATACTGTTAAGACCTAATCAATGGCTTAATTTCACATTTACCAACATACCATTCTCATAAGAATATTTGTGTAGTCATATAGTTGTGCATTTCAGTTTACATTTTCTTTTTTGGTTTTCTTACCAGTTTTAAATTATACCAATATTTTGTGATGCCCAACGATTATCTTAACTACAAGTGACTTACTAATATTTACCTTTATATTGTAATCATATATAAAACTCATCATTTAAAAATAATTTGTCACCCACAATTTTGGGGGTGAGATCAGACATTTCCAAAACCATTTTAGAGATATCTCAAATTTGGATTATGTTCACAAAACACAAAGTGAGCAAAGAAACATACAGCAAACATAGAGAATTTTACTCAGCGTACATCCATTTGCCATGTAATATAGATCCTACCCCGAAATGCCTTTGTTTTTTAAACTTGTGAGTCTATGATGCAGTTCCTCCTGGCATACCTCTGTGAGTTCACACAGGACTCTTGAAGCTGGTCCCTGTAACAACACCCCAGAGAGTTTGCATTGGCAGTGCCTCCTTACATCTCAATAATAGAAAACAAGACCAGGGAATAGATATATCTTCTCAATCTTATGAGAAGTGTGAAGGCTACTACTTGAATTATTCATTGAACAAGGAATAGGAAGATTATATGACCACAGCCCACCTTTGCAATGGAACATTTTAACATTGTTATAAAAAAAACACCGTGTATTATGCCTCTGCGATGGTGCTGAGCCAGGCAGTGTAGAAACTGAATTTATGAGAATTGCCCTCTATAAATATCCAGATAAAACATAAATGAATAACTGTAAGACAGATAATGAACATCTACTTATGTAAATTATACAGATATGCCCATAAATATGTGACCAGAGGTGAAAATGTATACATTATATGTAATTAGACACAATTTTTTTGCTCTTTTATATAAGCTTTTATAAACCGAGATAATAGAATAAGAATCTTAATAATTGTAAGAGTCACAGCAAAAATAAACTTTTTATTTCCAAATTTATCCCCATCCAAGCACAATAAAATTATATATAACAAGTAACTATTCCATCATTTTTTATTATGTATGATTTGGGCTTCCGTCAGCAACTTAACTTTATATAAGCTTTCCTAAATGAAAATAAATTGAGAAGAAAAACTAAGAACATTGTGTCCCTGTTGATTTGGCTACATCTGTTTAGCTAAGGCCTGACATGCCAATCTCCTAAGAACAGAAGAAGCTCTACAGTAGGTACATTCAAGGGTTATTTTAACAATTTAATAGAGGCATATTTAAAAGCTTATTATTGGCCAGAATAATTTTTTCATTCATCTACTTAATTTTTGTCTCTATGCTAGGCATTGGAGGAACTGGGAAGAATATGGTACAACCTCTGCTTTCAATGAATCCTTAAATTAATTGGATAAGAATAAAGAGAATCAGGGAAAACATGAAACAAAGGGATAATAAAGTACCATGCATGTGGGCTAGATTAAGAGAATTTAGAGATGAAGTGGCCAGTCCAGATTAAAGGATTCTAAATTATTTCCCAGAAAAGAGTAAGTAACAGGAAAGCAAGACAGAACAAAGAAATCACAAGAATATGAATCAAATGGTACGTGAGTACTGTGGCAAAGTACTAGCAAGGACGTGGTGGCTTTAAGCATTAGAACTGTATTGTTTCACAGTTCTGAAGGCTATGAGTTTGAATCCAGGGTTTCAGCAGGGTCATGCTCTCTTTTTACATTTACCTTGGGACTCTATGATTCAGAGCAAGTTTCAGAGTCTCTTCTAACATCCACTTTGATGTTTTCTTAATGTCCTATGTTTTAAATGGCCTTTTGCTTTTTTCATCAGTTATGTTCCGGATGTCTTTCCTCTGCTCATCAGCTCTTCTGAATTTAATGCATCAAATCTTCTAGAATAATGCATCAGCTCTTCTAGAATTTAATGCACCAAATCTGTTCTTGAGAGGTTCTCAAATTTCAGATGGGATAGAGCCAAGATTGTTTTGGTTCTTGTGGACTTGTTTTGATTTTCTTCAGCTTCAATCAGAATTTATATAAGTAATCGATGGTCTCTTCCACATTCAGCTCCTGGCCTGGGTTTTGCTGCTAATATCGAGCTTTTCCATCTTCTCTTCCCACTGATGTAGTCCATTTGATTTCTGTGTATTCCATTTGTAGAATTTCATTTGTATTTTTAAACTACATTTCCTTCTACTTTCCAACGTTTGCGTTGTAATCACTAATAATTATCAATCCACTTTGACTGCGTGTTTTATCAATTTCAGACAGGATGTTGATAGATTTCTTCAATTTCTTGATCACTAGCTTTGGTAGTGGATGCATAAGTTTAAATAATAGTTGTATTGATTGAATTTCCTTGTTTGCACATAGATATAATCCTATCATAGAGATGATTGTACTTCAATGTCTTGATATGCCCTTTTTGATTACCGCAACACCATTCCTCTTGATTGTTCATTCCCTACATGGCAAACCAGATGATTTTCTCATTCAAAATGGCCAATACCAGTCTATTTCAGCTTATTAATACAAAGGATATTGATTGTTATGCATTATATTTCATTTTCTCAACTTCTAATTTTCCTAGATTCCTGGATTCTTTGTACATTCAAGTTCCAGTTAGCAACTGATGTCTGCAGCTGTTTCTCCTCATTTCATGTCATGCTCATCAGCAAATCCTCAAAGCTTTACTCCGACAGATGTTACTCCATCCATGTCATTACCACTGACTCTACTTTGAGAAGGCAGTTCTTCCTCAGTTCTATTTTGAGTGCCTTGTGATTTGAGGGTCTCATTTTATGTCATTGTCTACATCAATGTTCTGCTTTCTTCTTGTGAGCTTTTCAGTATCTGACAATGTTTCCATTCTGTCCATAAGGTGTTCCATGACTAATTCCCATAGGCAAATGGCTTATTTCTTCCTTGTAGTTCTTCTTAATCAGGAAGTTCTGCTGAAATCTGTTGTTGGTGACCCTACTAGCATTTGAAATACCAGTGACATAGCTTCCAGCATCCCAGAAACACATAAACCACCAAAATGCTACACACTGATTCGCGTGTGTATAATTTTTTTAGAAAAACTCTTATTGTAGTCATGCCTCATCAATAAACAAAGGTACTGAAAATGCTGTTCTATTTTGTCATTAAAAGGGACTCCACTTCTTCTGGTAAGGATCATAAAATGTTATGCTGCTATTCATAAGAATTTTAGTGGCTAATTCTTCAGAAATGTATTATGTATTCCTTCTTCCTAGGCTTTCTATGTCCAGAACTTCTGATGAAACCTGTTCACTATGGGTTATTCTGCTAGCATTTTAAATAATGATGTCATAGCTTTTACCATTAAAGCAAAAGCCATCAAGTTAATGCTGACTCATAATGACCACTGGTTGGTTTCTTAGACTGTAACACTTTACCGGAGTAGAAAGCCCTGTTTTTCTCCTATGGAACTGCTGGTAGTCTCAAACTGCCAACCAGGCAGGTCACAGCCCATTGCTTAACTACTGCACCAGAAGCACTCCCATCAGTTAAGAGATGGATCCAAAATTAGATCTCCTCTATTGTTACCTTATAAGTTAGAATTGACTCAATGGCAGTGAGGTTTTTTGTATGTTTGTTTGTTTGGTTTGAATTCCCTGTTAACTAAAATTAGAAAGGGCAATTTAATCACTTGTTTAGACTATATAATGAATTAGGGTGTATAGTCATTTTCAATGACAGCATTTGAGTTCTGCAGAAACTATGAAAAAAGGAACTAAACAAAGATATTTGGGATGTTCTCAAGATCAGAAGGTAAAAGCACATTAGCATGCTATTTATTTCCATGACTGCTCTTTTGAATCTAGAAGGCTGCCTAAAGATGACTATTTTAAAAACCATGTTTATAAGGGTACTGGGAAGAAACGTGTATAGAATGTTGTCTTTGGCTGACCTAGATAGTGCCCTCAGTTAAGTTATTTTTACTTAGTGAAATGTTTGCCTGGTTTTATGAAAAGTGATTAGGGGTATAACCTTTATTTTCAATAAAATTATTTTAAAAATACTATTGTGGATTGGAAGAAAATAATCAAGCACAAAGTTTAAAACCTAATGCTTTAGCAGATTTTGAGAAAAATAAAGATCTCTGTGTCATAAATAGCACACACACACACCCCAACCCCGACCTAAATAACTGCCACCTACTTGATTCCAACTCACAGCCACTCTAGATAGGGCTTCTGAGACAGGAGTAGTTGAATGCTTCATCTTTCTCCTCTGAAGAGGCTGATGATTTGGGACAACTAACCTTGTGGTTAGTATATCAGTACCTAAACCACATCACCCTCAAGGCATTAATAAGTAGACATATTCCCCAATAATAGACTGTTAGATTTATTGATAAGAAGGAAAATTGATTGACCAAAAAAATCCTCACTTCTTTATGTTTCCTTATTTGATAATATCACATATGTATGTATTGTACATTCAATAAATTCAAGAGGTAGTATAGAAGTATGAAACATTGTTACTGAAGGAAGATATCCAGGCTGCACTGCAGGAATAGATGAGATACCAATTGAAATGTTTCAACTAGTGAAGCACTGTCTTTGTCAAGAAATTTGGAGTTCAGCTAATTAGGCAATTGACTGGAAGGTATCCATATTTGTACTCATTCCAAAGAAAGATGACCCAAAATAATGCACAAATTATGGAGTAATTTCATTGCTATCACATACAGGTAACTTTTTTTGCTGAAGATCATTTGAAGCAGTAGCAGCAATACATTGATAGGGAGTTGCCAGGAGTTCAGGCCAGAATAAGAAGATGTGGAATAAGGGATATCACGGCTGATGTATTATAAATCTTGACTCAAAGCATATAATATCATAAAAATGATTTCTTGTGTTTTATTGACTATGTTAAGGCATTTATTGACTATGTGGACCATAGCAAAATATTACTAGCCTTGAGAATAAAGTAAATTCCAGAACATTTAATTGTGCTCATCCAAAACCAGTACATAAATTCAGGGGCAGTTGTGTGAACAGAATACAGGAGTGTTGCACAGGTCACAATCAGAATAGGCGTATGTCAGAGTTCTATCTGCTCATCATACTTATTTAATCTATATGCTGAGCAAATAATTAGAGAAACTGGATTATATGGAAAGTAATGTAGTATCAGGATAGTAAGAAGGCTTATTTACAACCTACAGGATGCAGATGACACAACCTTGCTTACTGAAAGTGAAGATGACTTCAAGTACTTGATGATGAAGATCAAGAATTAAAGCTTTAAATGTAGATTACCACTCAATGTAATGAAAACCAAAATCATCACAACTGGGCTAATGATAGCATCCAGGTAAATATACAGAAGGCTGAAGGTGTCAAGGATTTGACTTGCTTGGATCCACATTTAATGCTCATGGAAGCACATCACATTGGTTAGATCTGCTGAACAAAATTTCTTCAGCATGTTGAAAATCAAGGATGTTCCTTTGAGGACTCAGGTGAGCCTGTCCCAGATCACACTATTTTCAATTTTTTCACATTGATGTCAGAGTATAATTTTGACTGAGGAAGGCTAAAGAAGAACTGATGCATTTGAATTGTGGTGCTGTAAGGAATGTTGAAGGAATGTTGAACTGCCATAAGGACACATAGATATGTCTTCTGCGATTTACAGACAGAAAAACGCTTCTCAGAAGCAATGATGGTGACACTTCACACTTCGGGCATGTTAGCAGGAGACACCAGTCTCTAGATAAGAATATAATGCCTGGTAAAGTAAAGTGGCCATTAAAAAAAAAAGAGGAAGACCCTAGAGAAAATGGATTGACGTGATGGCTGCAAAAATTATCTCAACCATAAGACTGTTGTCAAGATGGTGCAAGTGGGACTTCCAGGAAGATGGTGACTGAGTAACATATACCAGAGGGACTCCACAGAAATCAGCCCAGGAGGGTTACTAAGAGGGAAAGTCCACACTGCTACATCGCAGGAAGAGCATCATAAAGATAGATGAGCATAGATCCACTAGGTTTTGAGAGCTGGGCTTTTTGTTTTACCACAGTGGAGGCCAGGTAGGGTTTGACCTTAGCCCCGCCACTGTCTCAGCCAGAACCAGGATCATTTGGAGCCAGTGCAGGGGCTTTATCTCAAAACAGCCACAACTTGCCACTGCCTCTGGGCAGGGATTAAACTCCTCCAACCCCAAGGTCAGGGGTAGGGGCTCAACTATATTGTTATTTTTGTTTCCCTCTCTTCTCTCTAATGCCCACAGTCTCAGGAGGCTTAGTTGTTTTTTTTCCTCTTGTCTCTTCCATTTTCTCTAGCATGCCACTGCTGACCTCCAGACCACTCCCTGTAGCCTAAGGCATTTATGTCTGCCCTCCACCCAGCTGAGAGAGCTACACCCTGTGCAGCATAATCCGAAGCTGGGGAAAGCCCGCCATTTCTGCACCAGTGGATATTCCGTCCAACTTCATCCTAGGGAATTCCTGCTTGCGTGGCTGGGGGAGCACCTATCTGTCCTCTGTGGTCCCAAGTGACTGAGGGAATGTCCTTCTTCTTGCCTTAGTGCCTCACATGGCCTCAAGCAGCTTGGCCAACACTCACCAATGTTCCATGCTGCAGGAACCTCTGTTCAACCTCTGAAGTGATCTACCTGAGCAGGGAAATTCTGCCCACCATTCTCAGTGCTCTACACCAAAGCAGGCAACCTACCAACTTTCTGTGGCACTCCCCTTGTAGCAGGAACCCCCATACACCTTCAGAGGTGCTTAAAGATGCAATGGGCCACAACTTCATGGCTTCTTGTGAGATCACCCAGTACAGCATCAACCTCGTGGTCCACAACAGCCCAACCAGTATCTACTGAGAGGATCATCCAACTTGTCCTTCAAATAAAAGAATACTGGCTGACTAGTGAAAGAGTGAAGGCTCAGGATAGAGTGGTAGGCCAATTCCATACGGAAATTGGCTGTAGGCAGTTTGAAGAAGCATTCCTATGAGTTTCTGAGAGAAATCCAGTGCTCTTTGACTCTCTGGAAAATGGCACCTGGATCTTCTAAAATAACACAATGCAAAGAGCAATCAGCTCCACCAACCTGAAAAACAAAACTGGAGAAAAAAAAGGCAATGGCAGAAGATGTCCTAAACCTAATGATATGCATAGAACAAGCAGACATTGAGCTACCACAGAAAGAAATTTTCAGAATGCTGCTTGGAGTCACACAGGATATGAGGGAAACAATACAGAAAAAGGACGAAATGATAAAGGAGATAAAGTAAATACACCAAAGGGAAATGCAAGAGCTTAGGGAGGAGATAATCAAAACCACTAGCAGACACACGGACCTTGGCAATCGACTGGAGGAGGCAGAGAAACACACCAGTGAGCTAGAGGACTAGCCAAGCAGACTAACAAACATGAACAAAAATCTAATAAGATCATCAGAGAAGCTGAAGACAACCTAAGAGCTATGTCTGATGCTATGAATAGGAACAGCATCAGAATTATTGAATTACCAGAGAAAGATACAACAAAGAAGTCATCTTCAAAAATAGTGAGAGAATTCTCGTAAGAAAACTTCCCCAGCTTAATGAATGAAAACTAGGCAACAATTCAGGAGGCTGAAAGAACACCAGCTAGACTGAATCCAAAGAATAAGTCCCCAAGGCAAATGATAGTTAAAATAGCCAACTTTAAGGAAAAGGAGAAAATCATGAGAGCAGCTAGGGAAAAACCAAGCAATTACATATAAAGATTCACAAATAAGAATATGCTCAGATATATCAGTGGACACCAGGAAGAACAGGAGAGAGTGGAGTAACATATTCCAAAAATTAAAGGTAAATAACACGAACCCAAGAATACTCTACCTAGCCAAATTATCTATCAAGAAAGATGAAGTAAGAGTCTTCCCAGACAAGGGAAAACTCAAAGAATACCTTAGAAGAAACCCAGTCCTACAAAAGATCCTCGCCAACCCACTATGGGCAGAAGAACAGCACTCACCACACATAAATAAGAGACTACCACAAAGAACAACCTCACCCAAAGGGCAACAAAGAGACAGCAGCCCCCAAGATAGCATTGGTTTAAGGGTGGAAATAAGTCAAGCATGATACACACACATACACACACACACACACACACACACACACACGCACACACACATGTATGCACAACAGACTGATAAGAAAGGGAGATAGGAAAACACCCAAAACAAAAGGTATAAGATGACATCACAGAATCCACAATGAGAGATAATAACCCTGAGTATCAATGGACTGAACCCTGTTAGTAAAAGACTGAGGCTAGCAGACTGGCTTAGAAAACACAACACGTGTCAAGACTACAGATAAAAATAGGCTGAAAATCAAAGGCAGGAGAAAGGCATACCATGCAAACAACAATTCAAAAAAAGCAGGGATTGCAATCCTAATCTCGGATAAAATTGACCTCAAAGTGCAAACCATAAAAAGGGATAAGGAGGGACACTATATAATGCTCAAGGGAATGGCAGACAAAGAACCAGTAAGCATTTTAAACATATATTCCCTGACTGAGAGACCCTCTTAATACATCAACCAAGCACTCCAAAAGATGAAAAAAGAAATCACAGCCTCAACAATTATAGTGGGGGACTTCAAATCACCATTTTCTGAGAAAGATAGATGACAGGGACAGAAACTCAACAAGGAGGCTAGAGATCTAAACACTACAGTTAGTAAATTTGACCTCATAGATATTTACAGAGCTTTGCATCCAAATACTAAAAAATTCACATTGCTTTCAAGTCCACCTGGCGCATATTCAAAGATAGACCACGTGCTAGGCCATAAGGCAAATCTACATATATTTAAGCACATTGATATCAAACAGACCTCTCTCTGTGATCACTGTGCCAGAAGGCTGGGAATAAACAAAAGGAAGATGAAGAAAACAAGAGCAAACAATTGGAGGATGAATAACTCTCTATTGTAAAAGGACTGCGTACTGTCCCAGATCAGAGATGAAATTAGGAAATTTCTAGAAACCAATGAGAATGAAAACATGATGTACCAAAACTTATGGAACACAGCAAAGGCAGTTAACAGAGAGAGTTTCATAGCAATATATACACACCTGACAAAAGAAGAAGGACTCAGGATTGATATGCTGGCACAAAATTTACAACAACTAGAGCAAAGTCAGCAGGAGAATTCTACTAATAGCCAAAGAAAAGAAGTAATAAAAATCAGGACTGAGATTCAGGAGAGGGAACATAAGAAAACTATGGGAAAAAATTAATGCTGCTAAAAGTTGGTTCTTTGAAAGGATAAACATGATCAACAAACCGCTGGCAAACCTAGCCAAAGAAAAGAGGAAACAAATTTCAATAACAAGAATGAGAGATGAAAGGGGGACATTACAACAGACTCTAATCAAATCAAAAGGATAATTACACAGTACTACGAAGGATTGTACTCCAATAAATTCAACAACTTTGAAGACATGGACAAATTCTTGGAAAAACAGTCCCTCACTA
>NW_022111373.1:56699461-56700543 GCF_000313985.2 Echinops telfairi
AATTACTTTTAATTATAACCATATAATTATAACCATATAACAAATAATTAACAATAACCAAGTGGGATTCATACCAGGGATGCAGGGATGGTTCAACATATGAAAGACCCTGAGTATCATTCACCACATTGACACAAAAAAATTATAAGAACCATATGATAATATCGATAGATGCAGAAAAAGCATTCGACAACATCCAACACCAATTCTTGTTTAAGATACTTGAGAAGATAGGAATGGAAGGAAAATTCCTCAAGACAACACAACCTATATATGAAAAACCAACAGCCAACGTGGTAGTTTATGGGGAAAATACGAACACATCCCATTAAAAAGGGGGTCCCGACAAGGATGCCGCTTGTCCCCACTCTTATTTAACAACATACTGGAATTTTTAGCTAACAGCATAAAGCAAAGAAAAGACATCAAAGGTATTTGCCTGGGGAAGGAAGAGGGGACATTATCGTTATTTGAAGATGATATGATTTTATATATGGAAAATATCAAAGCTCCACAAGGGGAATACTGGAAGCAATAGAGGAGTATGGCAGAGTGGCAGGGTATTGGATCTACAAACAGAAATGTATCATACTGATATATACATCAAATAAGACCACAGAAGAGGAGATCGAAAAGGTGGTACCCTTCACAATAGCCAAGCACAAATTGAAATATCTAGGGATATACCTGACTAAAAAAACAAAAGATCTATATGACGAAAACGACAGAACACTATTACAAGAAACCAAGAGTGACCTCAGCAAATGGAAGAATATCCCATGTTCTTGGATTGGAGGACACAATATAGTAAAGATGTCAGTTCTGCCCAATGCACTATATAAGTTTAATGCAATCCCGATACAGTTATACTTATCTTTCTTAAAAGAAATTGAAACACTGATTACCAACTTCATATGGAGAGGGAAGAAGCCCAGAATTAGCAGAGAACTCCTCAAGAAGAAGGACAGAGTGTGAGGGCTTGCTTTACCTGACATTAGCACATATTATACTGCCACAGTTGTCAAAACCGCATGGTATTGGTACAATGACAGATACTCAGACCAATGGAAAAGAACTGAAAA
>NW_022111373.1:56704308-56709461 GCF_000313985.2 Echinops telfairi
GGCAACAAATGTACAAATGTGCTTGACACAATGTATTGTGATATTAGTTGTATGAGCCCCCAATAAAATGATTAAGAAAAAAGATGGTGCAAGCCTGCACAGTGTTTTTATGTGTTCTACATGGGGTCACAGTGAGTCAGAAGGTTATGGACAGCACCTGACAGCATGCATTGTACATGTAGTAATGTGTATCCATATGCCTGTGTGCACTCACACATACATGGCATTAGTGATTCCCTTTCCATTAGGAGACTCGGGTTTCCTTCCCAGCCAAAGTATTGTACATAACAGTAACATCTATTCATTGGCAAAGTCTTCTCTGTTGCCATTGCACCCCATGTTATTTTACTTAATGCAGTTAGAAAAATCCCCCTAACAAAATATAGTTAGCCTAAGGTACTTAATGCAGTCTCTGTGGAATTTATATAACTTGATATGTGGCTCAAAAGAGACAGGTTGAATGTAGGTGTCACATAAAAGGGCTATATATTGCCGATAGTCTTCTCTTATTTGCTTCTTATTGATTAAAATCAGGCCGAGCTTCCTAGTTGGTCAACAAAGACATTTTGAGATTGGCCTAAGACTTAAGAAACCTTATTGTCCATTTGCTTGCTCATGGTCAACAGTTGTTTCCCAAATATTACCCTCAAACCTGAGTTAATGTACAATATCCATATGTGAGCCCCTCCCCAAGTATAAATTCCTAAACCAAAATTATATATTCTTTATGTAATCTTGTTTCAGAGAGGTCACCACAAAGATAGTCTTTCTCCAGAGGAACTGCTGGTGGTTTCGAACTGCTAACCATGGGGATTGCAGCTCAATTGTAACCACTACACCATCAGTGTTCCCTCCTTCATCTAAAGGACAGATTATTTTAAAAAACAAACAAGCAATGAAAACATATATTTATTAATTGATCCTTTGAACTCATTTCACTAATATTGTGTTAAGCTGGTTTGACTAGAGAAAAAAATCCAGTGACACTCATATGTGTAAAAAATAGCTTTATATTAAGAAGTAATTAGGCATAAATAAAACATCCTAGCCCAGTTCAAATTAAGTCCATAAGTCCGATACTAGACCATAAGTCCGATACTAGTCTATAAGGCCCTCTTCAGACTCATGCAGCCACATGCAATGACACAGCGTGCAGGAGATCAAAGGCGGGTGGGTATAGAGTTGTGTGGATCCAGTGATGGTGGCCAATCACAAGGCTCCCACAGGTCTCAGGGTGTCTCTCAACAGGAAGGTGAAGGCAAAGAGAAGGGGAAGGGGGTGTGGCAGCCTCAGAAAGCCATTTATATCAGTAGTACTTTCAAAGGAGGTCATCAAGCTGTGACCTGTTTGACAGACTAAGCTCCACCCATATCTTTTTTTAAAAAGTCATTTTATTGGGGGTTCTTACAGCTCTTATAACATTCCATAAGTCAATTGTATCAAGCATATTTGTACATACGTTGCCATCATTCTTTTCTAAACATTTACTTTCTATTTGAGCCCTTGGTATCACCTCCTCTTTTTTCCCTCCATTCCACCCTTGTGGATAAATGAGAAATTATTGTTTTCATATCTTATACCAACCACTGTCTCCCTTCACCCACATTCCTGTTATTCATCACCCAGGGGTGGAGGGGTGTTATGCGTTGATCACTGTGATCAGTTACCCTTTCCTCCCCCTCTTCCCTACACCTTCCCCCTTCCATCCTGATATCACTACTCCCATTTCTGTCCCTGAGGACTTATCTGACCTGGATTCTATGTGTCGTGAGCTTTTATCTGTACCAGTGTGCATGTTCTGGTCTAGCCAGAACTGAAAGGCAGGACTGTGGTCATGATAGTGGGGGTGAGGGGGTCTCAAAGAACCAGAGGAATATTCTGTGTTTCATCAATGTTATACTGTGACCTGGTTGACTCATCCCTTCTGTCATAGGATGACCTATTGTCTACAATAGGGTCCTGCTCCAACCCCCTCATTCTTAACAATATGTTCTGGATTTCTTTTTGGTGTGTGGTGGGGTGACTTCTGGTGCCTGTTACCTGATCCCATCAACACTTCATGATTGCACAGGCTGGTGGACTTCTTCCATGTGGGTTTGTTGCTTTTCTGCTAGTTGGACACTTGTTTAACTTCAAACCTTTAACACCCCAGATGCTGTATCTTTTGATAGCCAGGCATCATCAACTTTCTTCAGCAAATCGGCTTTTCGACGCCTTTTGTCTTCGGCGATGGTGTTGGCAGGGTGAACATCACAGAATGCTAAGTTGTTAGAAAAAGGTGTTCTTGTGTTGAGGGAAGGCTTGAGCAGAGGCCTAAAGTCCATCCACTTCCTCAATGTATTGCCATATAAATATATGTACATAGGCCAATACTTCTATTTTTATGAATTAATAGATTTACATAAATGTATACCTATATTTATACCTATATCCATAGTTTTGCTTCCTAGATCTTTCCTCTGTTTCTTTTGACTTTCCTCCTGCCTCACCATCAGGCTCTCCCTTCTTCTTCCTCTTAGTAATTCCTCTCAGCTAGATTGCTGTTGCTCCAACACCACCAGAATCTCTATGTCCTCCTCATTGTTGCTTTTAATTCCCTAGTTGTTTCCCTCTCTATGGCATTGTTTGTTCACTGCTCCTTTCCCCCACCCCCCACCTCCTCCCCACCAAGTTCCTACAGAACGTTTGGTCCCATTGCTTTCTCCTCAGGCTTGCTTCCCATGCCTATCTTATATAGGTAGGCAAAGCAACAATAACAGAGACAAAAAAAAAAAAAGAAAAGAAAATATTGAATAAAAAGAGGGGGGGCGGGACTAGCAAAGAAAACCCTGAGAAAGCATACATAGCTCTAGGTCTGTCTGCTGACCTTTATGACTATCTCCCCACCGGCTCTGGGGGGTTCTGGGAACTGTCCCTTCTAGCCTGAAGTGTTTTGGGGGGGGCTCCTCAGGGGTTTTGTGGCTTGGCTTTGCTCTCGTTGCTGATTTATGATGTTCCCATCTTGGTTTGCCCCACTGTGGGGGTGGTCAGATCACACTGTGTGTCCCCAGTATTATCTTGTGTCATGGTATGCTCCAGCTAGGGAACGTCATGTCTCAATCTTTTGTCAGCCCTACAGCCCTTTCTGTGCCTTAGTAGTTCCTGTGCAGTGACGTCATCCTCAGGGATTGGTGTGCCAGTATGGGTTCTAGTCCCTTGCTCTCTCTTTTTACTTCTTGGTTTGCTTCTTTATAGGTGTGGCAGGCTGTCCCCTCTCCCCAACCTGTACAGTATTGTCTTCTGTAGCACACTTCTAGTTGGGGAGAGCGGTGAGTCAGTTTGGCTCTGATTGGAATCAGCCCTAACCTCTCTGTTCATGATTTCCTCCATATGATTACATTCCCCTTAAGGTTTGGCATGCCATGGTGGGGTCTGCACTCATACTCCCATTTCTGTGAAGACATAAACAAGACCCTCCCACCGATTACTCTACTCCCCCAGTGCCATCATCTCCCTCCCTGTCCCATCTTTTCCCCTCCTTTGTGTTGGAATGACATGCACATCCTTGGTTTTGGTCTATCCCTGCCTGATTGCCTGCTCCTCAACCCGTAATGTAAGACAAGTGTTTTTTCTTCTATACCTACTATTCTAATTGTACTTACTTCCCTCCCTCAGTGGACTCATGTTGTACTTATACTTTTGAGATTAGCTAACTTTGTTTAGCATCATTTCCTCCAACTCTTCCCATGGGATGATGTGCTTCATGCGATCATCAATGCTTTTTAGTAATCCATAGTATTCCATTGTGTGTATGTGTCAGAGTTTTCTAATCCACTGTCTATTGATGGAAATTTAGCTTGTTTCCAATTCTTGGTGATTGTGAACTGTGCTGCAATAAACATTGGAGTGCAGGTGACTAGTTGTGGTCTATTTCTTACCTTTTCTGGGTATGTACTCAGTAGACAGACTGCTGGGTTGTATGGTAACTCACTTTCCATTTGCTTTAAATATCGCCAGATGGCTTTCCACAGTGTTATCTACATGATCACCAACAGTGGAGGAGAGTTCCTATCTCGCCACATGCCCACCAACATTTATTTCTCTCTGATTTTCTGACTTGGGCTATCCCCAAAGGTGTTAGATAGGATCTCATGATTATTTTAATTTACATTTCTCTGATAGCTAATGATTGGGAGCATTTTCTCATATAGCTATTAGTCATTCGGGTCTCTTTCCTAATGAAACTTCTGTTCAGGTCTTTTGTCTACTTCTACAGGGGGTTAAGTATTTTTTTCTTTTTGTAGGCCAGGAGGCTATTACAGATTTTAATAGTAAGTCCTTTGTCTATTGTGTCATTGCTAAAAATCCTCTCCCAGGCTGTGGTTTCTCTTGTTACTCTTTTGATGAAGTCTATCGATGCACACAGGTGTGTTATCATTAGTATATCCCGTTTGTCGAGTGTAGCTTCATCTGTTTATGTATCCTTTCCTAATACAGTTGGCCTATGTATTCTCTGGAGCAAGGTTCATAGGTTTGTGCCGATTCCTTCGTTGATGGTCCTGATATTTTGGGGTTTTACTTCTAGGTCTGTGATCTACTTTTGAGTTTGTTTTTGTACATTGGGTGAGGTAAGGGTCTTGTTTTATTGTTCTACAGGTGGATATCCACTGTATTCAGCACCACTTGTTAAAGAGGGCATCCACCTCCCACTTGATGCTTTTTGACCCTTGTCAAAGAGCAGTTGTCTATATGCTGGTAGTTTTATTTTTGGGTTTTCTGTTCTTTCTATTGGTCTGAGTGTCATTATCCTAGTACCACGCTGTTTTGACCACTGTTGCTGTATGTTATGTGTTAAAGTCAGGTGAGGAGAGCCCTCCAACTTTGTCCTTCTTCTTGAGAAGTTCTGCACTAATTCTGGGCTTCTTCCCTGTCCATATGAAATTGGTGGTCAATTTGTCAATATTTTAAAGATGGTTGTTGGTATTTGAATCGGGATAGCATTAAAATTGTATAGTGCCTTGAGTAAGATAGACATTCTTACTGTATGGAGTCTTATGATCCTCAATCATGGGATATTCTTCTATTTGTGGAGGTCGCTTTGGTTTCCTGTAGTAAGGTTCTGTAGTTTTCCTTGTATACGTCTTTGTTTGTTTCTTTGTTTTGGTTTCTTTTTT
>NW_022111373.1:56710279-56726304 GCF_000313985.2 Echinops telfairi
TGTCGGGAAGGTGTGCATCATGGAATGCCAGTTTAATATAAGTCCTTTTTGTTGTTGTTAGATATATTCCTAGATATTTCAGTTTCTCCTTGGCTGTTGTGAAGGGTATGGCCTTCTTGATCTCCTCTCCCACAGTCTTGCCCGATGAATATAGCAAATCAATAGACTTCTGTTTGTTGATTTTGTATCCCACCACACTTCTGTATTCCTCAATCACTGCCAGTAGTCCTGATGTGGAGTTTTTGGGGTTTTCAAAGTACAGAATCATGTCATCTGCAAATAGCCATATTTTCCTTTCCTCCTCTCCCAGACAGTTACCTTTAATGCCCTTCTGATGCCTTCTGTTGTTAGCTAGGACCTCCAGTACGATGTTGAAAAGAAGTGGAGACAAGTATCATCCTTGTCTGGTCCCCTTTTTCAGTGGGATTATTTTCATCTTTTCTCCGTTGACTATGATGTTGGCTATTGGAATTTCATAAATAGCTTCTATTAACTTGAGGAATTCTCCTTCCATTTCTATCTTCTTACGTGTCTTCAATAGGAATGGGTGTTGGATGTTGTCAAATGCTTTTTCTCTGTCTATTGATATTATTATGTGATTATTATTCTTTTTATTATCAGTGTAGTGAATAATATTGATGGACCCTTGGATGTTAAACCATCTCCGCATCCCTGGAATGAATCCCACATAAGCATGATGAATGATATGTTTTATATATTTTTGTCTTCTATTGGCCAGTATTTTGTTAAGGATTTTTGTATCTATGTTCATTAGAGATATCGGTCTATAGTTCTCTATTCCTGTGGGATCCTTGCCCAATTTGCCTATCGATGTTATACTGGCTTCATAGGATGAGTTTAGGAGTTTGCCATCTTTTTCTATGCTCTGGAATAGTTTGTGGAGGCTATGTGTCAGCTCTTCCCTGAATGCTTGGTAGAATTCTCCTGTGAAGTTATCTGGTCCAGGAGCTTTTTTGTTGGTATTTTTCTTGATAACCATAACAATTTCTTCTTTTTCTATTGGTCTGTTGATGTTCTTGATCCCTATCTGTGATAATCTTGGGAGGGATTTTCCCCAAGCAGATGTCCATGCCTTCCACGTTGCAGAATTCATTAGAATACAAACTTGCATAGTCCTTTGTGATTATCCTTTTAATCTTGTTGGGGTCCATTGTGATTTGCCTGCTTTATTCCTCATCCTGGCTATTGATGTGTGCTCCTTCTTTTCCTTGGGTAGGTTTGCCAGCAGTCTTTGGATTCTGTTGACCCTTTCAAAGAATTAGCTTTTTGCTACATTGATTTTTTTTCATCGTTCTGTTGTCTTTCCCCTCGTTTAACGCTGCCCTGACTTTTATTATTTCTTTTCTGTTGCTCTTGGAGGTGCTGTTCTCTTGACTCTGTTCTAGTTGCTGGAGGTTTTATGATGACATATCAGTCATAAGTCTCTCTTCCCTTTTCATATATGCATTAATTGCCATCAAACTTCCTCTGATAACTGCTCCTATGGTTCTACCCATATCTTCTTGCAAGTGCCACGTTGGCACAAAAACCCAACTAATATTGAGAATTCTCTGGAAAGATGGGTTAAAAAATAAAGTAAAATGTGATAAATCATACTTGATATTAATAAAATATATCAAGATACATATATTTTTAAATTATTTGTAACAATTATGTATATCAATAAATTTCAAAATATATAAAATACATACACATTTATAAAATAAATATTAACTGATTCAATAAGAAATAGAACTTGAAGAGTTCTATAGTCAAAATGAAAAAAGGTAATTAATTCAGAATATTCCTACAAAGAAAGCAATACATGGTTTTATACACAAGTTCTATTAAACACTCAAAGAACATGTTATATTAATCTTATATGTATTTTCCATAGTATAGAAAAAGAGGAAGTTATTTGATGTGTCAGGGCCAGCCTTAATACTAAAGTAGATCTTTACTTCCAAATCAAAAACCATTCTCATATGCAAAATCAGTGCTAAAATTATGAAAAGAAGTATTAATAAAATGAAGGCACGTAAAGTATTATTCAGAAAGTGTTAAGACTAGGTACAATCCAAATGTCCATGAGTAAGAGAAAGGATTAGCAAGTATAGCATGAGTGTGTAAGGAAATAGTAGGATATATGTGATGAACACAAAATTGAAAAAATACAGAATGCTGTGAGAACAGAACAAGGAAATACTGAGTGGTTTACAAGGAGGAAAGGTGTGCATCAGGGGTGTATTTTCTCACCACTTACTCAATCTGTATGCTAAGCAAACAATCCAGAAAACTGAATTATATGAAGAGGAATACTTTATTGGGATTGGAAGAAGGCATATTAAAACCTGAAATATATAGATGACCCAATGCTGCTTGCTGAAATTTAGGGGAATCTATAGCACTTGCTGATGAAGATGAAGGATTGCAGCCTTGAGGTTGGATTACATATTAATCATGAGTAGCAACTGGGGAGTTAAAGGATCATAAGTGGTTATCTAATGGAAATAGTGGTCTTTTCCTCTTTAGAGAAAGAAGGATTAAAATTGAAGACACATAAAAGCAATTAGGCCAATGAACTAATTAGTCTCCATGACTCAGAGAGCAGAAGAATTGGGAATTGCCCGCCTACCACTTTCAACTGCTCTGAGAAGGATGACATTTGAAGATCCTGGATAGAATGGGGAGAAAAATGGAACAAATCTCAAAATTATAAAAGAGGCCAGGCTTACCAGTTAGATATATATGATGAAACCCCTAAGACAATGGCCCTTAGTCACACTTCTGGTTTGGAAATAAACTCACCCTTCATGGTTCACTTTTCAGCAAATAATGTACTCACCATCACTGAGCCAGTCCTGACTCATAGTGATCCTGTAGGACAGAATAGAACTTACCGGTTTGGTTTCTGAGGCTGTAAATCTTTATAGGTTTGAACTTCTGACTTTGAGGTTAACAACTCAACATGTAAACCACTGTGCCATTAGATGTCCTTCAAGACAGGTCTATAAGAGGAAGAAGAAAACAAAGGAAGTAGTCACACCTTAGAATAGTCACTCATTTGAGATTCAAACGGTGTTGCTTACCCAGAACCAAATTTCAGAAGGGTCGGGGGCAAAAAGAGGAATATAAACAGGAACCAAAGGGAGAAATGAGATTTTTCATTGAGGAGATTGCAATCAATAAGATGAATTAAACTGTGTATGAACTGTTGAATATAAAACTGATGTGCTCTGTAAACTGTCGCACAATTCAAAATAAAAAGTAGGTAAGATAAATGAAAAGTAATATTTTTGAAAACCAAAACATATCTACATGTCTAAGTTTGGGAATCTAGAAATATTTAGGATTCTGCAACATGGAGGTTGTCCATGTAATAATATCTTCAACAAGTAATTTGATACCACTAGTTTTTTTTTTCCAATATTGAAACCACATACTTAAAAAATAAGTGTGCCTGTGTTAGACAGTGTTCTCTAGAGAAACAAAAGCTGGAGATATATAGAGAGCTAATTAGTCTACACAGCAGCAGAGAGGGCTCCGTTCAACTCACTTTCATGGAACAGTTAATATAATGGAAGTTCTTCAACTCACATAGGCTGCTGGGTCCAAGATCAAGGAAGCAGACAACGGAGTCCTCCCTTGGGCAAGGCAGGCAGAGTCTGCTGGCAGGCAGCAAACAACAGGGTGGGTCAACAACAGTCAGTAACTCAGGAGCTTAACGAAGCAGGCTTAGATGGGATATCAAACTCAAGCAATGCAAGGTAACATACAGGATCCACTAATCTAAAGCTCAAGCGATGTACACTCAAGAAGTCTCAAAGAAGCCTCAAGCTCTAGCGACAAGATCCACAATCCCTGGGTTGGCTTGGCACACAGGTGGTGTAGCACACAGGTTGAGGCAGAGAATTAGCTAAAGCAGCAACACACGGATATGATGACCAGAGAGCAAGAGAGAAGGGGGCGGGCCTTGCAGAACCATTTATCTCTTTGCCCTCCAATCAAACTGTGACCTGATTAAACCCATATGTTCCTATTGGCCAGGTTGGCACAATAAACCTAACTATCAGTGCCTTTTCATGAATTTCATAGTACAAAATGAGAGACAGTCTACCCAGATGCACTACAGAGACAGGCACCAAATGAAGTAGAGATGGATGATAATACTGGACTCCTGAGCTTCAGTGGAAAATATAGAGAGGTGGCTCAAATATTGACTAGGAGAAGAAGCTGAACAGAAGCAGTGAACCAGGATAAAAATAGAATGGTGACCTCCACCTGACCTGACACAGAGTGGCTTTTAGATCTTTTGTAAACACCGTTCTATCAGGGTAAGGTCTTGATAATAAATTCTGCTAACTCAGGACTCAACAAATCCCCACCCTGGTGGCTAGAAACCAGAAAGGTGAATTCTTCCTTTGCTCCCCATACTCTCTGGGTCCCAGAGTGTGGCTAACTCTGGGAGCTGGTGAGAGCTCCTACCCTTGCTCTGCCTCAGCTTGGAGGCAGGCCATTGCGGATTGGAAGCCAAGTACACACCACTTACCCGTGTTTAGGCAAATGTACTCTGCCTTCTCCGGTTAGCAGTGCCAGATGGGTGTCTGATCCTAGCCACTGCTTGGGCATACAGAAACTCTTTCTGCCATCAGGCTACCTGACCACAGTTGTCTTATGAGCTGGCTGGAACTTCTGAGAAAAGGTGCCCTGCTCCTACTTGCATTGAGGACCCACATGTTTGAATAAGTGGGATTAAGTGTGCTGAGCACAGCAACCTTCCGAGCTTGTCGAAACTCCTTCCAGGATCAGTCTCTATTTAGACTGTCAGAAAACTATTGAAGACCAGGCATGCATCCTTCGGCTTGCTGGAGCACTGCCCATGTGTCTAACACTGACTTCTTTGCCTTCTCCTTTCTTTCTTGACTTTCCTTTCCCTTCAGTTTTTCTTATACTTTCTCTTTTCTTCTTTGTGTTCAACTTTTCATTTTCTTTACTGTTTTCTTTTTTTCCTATGCCCTCCCTAATTTGTATTTTTAATGTTTTTCTCTATTTTCCTTCTTTTCTTTATCTTTTTACTTCTTATATATTAATTTTTTCTTTATAATTCTTTTTTGCATTTCCCCCCCTTACTTCCCACTTGCCCTATTGTGTGAAAGAGAGAAACAATGTATAAATGCCCAGTCACACTTGTACCTCATGAAACCTCACTCAGTGCCTGAAGACCTCCATCTACTCCTCCTCCATGTGATCAATGCTGGGCAACAGCCAATACAATCCAAACAAACCCACAACACTCTATGTGAATAAAAACCAGAGAAGTGCAAACGCACTCCCAACCTCTATCACGCACAAACCAAGAGACAGGTGTGGGTGCCCAAGAAGACACCAACATACCATTAACAATTAAATACAATAAAACCACAGGATGTCGGAGAAAGCAGAGAACATTGGTTCACACAAAACACATGATAGAGTGGCTGAAAGAAGAGGAAATCCAGAAAACTTTCTCAAGGAAAAAATGGCAAAAGAATAATATCTTGATCTCCAATAGACTGAGAGAATGATCAAGAAAACTGCAAGAACAAATGAAGAAAAATATTAACACAACTGCATAATAATTGGGGGGAAGACTGGAAAAAGAATAAACCGGCAACATGAATGAAAAAACAGTAACCATTCAAAGCAAGAAATTGAGGAAAGTGAAGCTAAGCCTTCAGAAATAATGCATTGAAAGGGCAAAGGAGTAAACTGAGTGGTATGGAAGAAAAATCTCTCAATTCTAATCTTCTAGGAGGACAATGAAAGCAAGCCTAAAATTATTCAGTATACCATCAAGAAGAAGAATTCGTGTGTGACTAGAATTCTAGAATAGGAAGAGAAAAAACAGTGCAGAGAATATTGTGGAAACTTCTTTGGTAGAAAATTGCCCAATAACAAGAACGATTAGAGGATATACATTCAAAAGTTCAATGACGCCAAAATATAATCAATCTCAAAAGCAAATAAATAAAGCCAAATCATAACAAACCTCCTCAAAGAAAGAAAAAACTCTTCAAACAAATATTGGAAATAAAAGCAAAAGATAACTTTTTAAAAAAAGAAAAAAAGAACTTGAAAGTAGTCATGAAAAATTACCTGCATGACAAATCACTAAATATAACCCCTAAATCCTAACTGACATCCAACCATTTTAAGAGGTAGCCTATGAACAAAAATAAATGGTACTGAAGTAAGAAGTTCAAGCTTCCCAGAAGGCATTAGCCAAGAACAGGGCTCTTGGAATTGATGGAATAATAGGTGAAATGTTTCAACAAGTTGATGAAGCACTGGAAGCACTCATTCCTCTATGCCAGGAAATATGGAAGATAGCTATTGGCCAACTAAGTAGAAGAGATCCATATTTATACCCATGTAAAAGAAAGATGACTCCACAGAATACTCAAAATATCAAATAATATCATTTATATAACATGCAAGTACAGTTTTGTATAACCAATGATCATAGAGGCAGCAGTCAAGAGATCAAACAATGCATTTCATTGGGTAAATCTTCTGAAGAAGCTCTATTTAGAATATCGAAGAGGAAAAACATTACTTTGAGGACTAAGATGAGCCTAATCCAAGCCATGGCATTTCAGTTGCCTCCCATGCACATGAAAGTTGGACATTGAAAAAGGAATAGCAAAGACGTATTGATGTGTTTAAATTATAGTATTGGCAAAACTATCGAAAATACTTTAGACTGGCATAAAAAGAAACCCATCTGTCTTGGCAGAACTGCAGCCAGAATGCTCCTTAGAGGAAAGGATGATGAGACTTACTTTGGACATGCTGTCAGGAGATACCAGTCCCTGGAGAAAGACATCGTGTTTGGTAAAGCACAGGGACAGGTATAAAGACCCTCAACAAGATGGACTGATACAGTGGCTGCAGAAATGGGCCCAGACATAAGAACACTTGTGAGGACGGGAAGGACCAGACACAGTTCAGTCCTGTGGAACACAGGGTCACTTTGAGTCAGAAATGACTCTAGGGCACCTAACAACAACATTTTTTTTTTTTTTGCAGGAACTGTGCACATAAGAAGACAATGAAATCGCGTACATAAAACTCTCAAAGGAAAAAAGAAGCAAGCAAAGAAGTATAAATGTTGCAAAATGTCTCTCACAGAAAAAAGCATTGCCATTGCGTCCATTCTCATAGTGACCCTATAAGACAAGGTAGAACTGCCCCTGTGAGGTTCTGAAATTATACCTCCTTACGGGAGTAGAAAGCCCTTGAATGGTTGGTGGTTTCAAATTGTTGACCTTGCAGATCGCAGCCCATTGTGTAGTCACTGTGCCACTCTCCCTTACATACAAAAGCAACATTAGAACATTTCCAGATAAATAGCTATTAATGGAATTTACCCAAAAAAAAACAAAACATAATAAACTTAGCAAAAAAACCTCAAATCATTATAAGGAGTTCTCAGACAAAGAACAAGTGACCATTACTTGAGATTAACAAATATGAAACCTCACAAGCTCACCACAAAAGGGTATATTATGGTAGTGTATGCGTTGCCTTAATTAATTTTCTCTAATTTATCTCTCTAGTTCCTAATATCCATTGCAATGGCTACACAGAAACTCAGACAAAATTCATGATTAAAAGGCTTATTAAGGAAGTTAACAAGTTGTGATGCCAGTGAGAAATGCTCAGAGTAGTTATTTACCAGGACATGTTACAATGTTTCAGGTCTGTAATAAGTGACCAAAGAGCGAACTACTCAGATTGAAGCCTTCACCAGAGGCATTCAGCTCAAGTTGCAGGAGTCGGCAAGCCCAGCTTCCTGAATGAAGTGCACAGAGCTACCCCACGCTGCAAGAGCCTCCTGCACACAGGCTCCTGGAGTTGGGAAGTCTTCACTCTTTCCATGCTCAGTTCCTGGTTCTTCTGCCACTCCGCTGATGTAATAGATTTCATCTGGAGCTAGGAGGTTCACTGCACAGGGATCTTCAGGTCACGGGATGTACTCCATCCACTCCTTACTATGACAGTCATGAGATAAATCCCTCCTTTTGCTTCTCAGGGGGCTCATTTTAAACACAATAGGATGCTCCAGGGATTCCCAGGTAAATCATAGCAATATCTCCCCCCACCTTCTTGCCAGACTCATGCAGGCAAAGGTTGTTTGGTGAGAGTTAGAGACTTGGCTAGAAGAGCTAAATTTAAAAAAAAATTCTCTCCCCTGCAGCCTGTTCACACTAACACAAACACATACTTTCTCTCACAGATGCCAAATAAAGATTTTAAATAAATATTCCTAGAAAAAATGATAGGTTGTAAATAAGCACCGAAAACAAAGGGCAATGGGAAACTATTAGCAAGTCTGAAATACATTTTGACTCTATCTACAATAGTTTACACTATTTCCAGGAGTATAAATTCCCAAGAACACAAAACATTTAAATTATTTTGCAAATAGACTAGCTTCTGTCAAATTATGTCAGAATTTTCACTTACAAATATTGTTTTTTAAAATATAATTGTTTTGTTGGTTCATCATTTAATATTCTACTTATTCAGCAAAGGAAAAGGTAATTAAATTACCAAAATAGTGCTAGTCACATGAATTATGCACTCCTTAATTATGCTTTAAAGTATGGATATCAATTGCTAGAAGAAAGCACAAAGACATTTTCTGCTTTTGGTAAATTATTCAAATATTATTATGCAATCATTATTAATATCTTTCTTTAGGTGGAATAGAGCTAAGTCAGAGCAGTGGTAATGTGGTTACCACTGGGTTGCCAACTACAAGATCAGCAACTTGACACCACCAGTCACTCTGTAGCCATAAGAAGGGGCTGTGGACTCCCTTAAAGAGTGACAGTCTTGGAAGCTCATGGGGCAGTCCTACCCTGTCCTATAGGGTCACTGTGAGTCAGAATCAACTTGGTAGCAATGAGTTTTTGTTCAAATATGTGTCCTTCTCTTAAGTACAATAACTAAGGACCAGTCAATTAACATAGCACTGTGTGGCTAAATTAGAAACTTGTACAAATCAAGATACAGCACACTAATATTGAAAATATGGATTAATTGTGTTTTAGGGGATAAATAACAAAGTATGAGCAGCCTTGGGAAGATGATACAACCTTGTTTGCTGAAAATGGGGACTTGAAGCACATCTTGATAAAGATCCAGGATTGCAAACTTCAGTATGGATTACAACTCAGTGTAAACAAACAAACAAAATACTCACAGTGGGACCGGTAGGTAACATCATGATAAGCAGAGAAAACATTGAAGTTATTTATACTATTTGTATCCACAATCAGTGCTTGATAAGGCAGCAGCCAAGAGGTCAAACAAGGCATTAAATTTGACAAGTCTGTTATAGAAGAACACTTTAAAGTAATAAAATGAAAGGATATTACTTTGAGAAGTAAGGTATGCCTAACCCAAGCTATGAATTTGAATTGCCTCCTGTGCATGTGAATATTGGACATTGAATAACATAGACCAAAGAAGAATCCATTCATTTCAATTATGGTGCTGACAGAGAATATTGAAAATATCTTGGACTACCAAAAGAACAAATACATATGTCTTGTAAGAAGTACAATTAGAATACTCCTTAGAGGCAAGGATGGTGAGACTTTATCTCACCTATTTTGGACATATTGCCAGGAGATACCAGTCCCTGGAGAAGGGCATCATGCTTGGTAAAGTGGAGGGTCAAAGGAGAAGAAGACCTTCAACAAGATAGGTTGGCACTGTGGCTGCAACAATGGGTTCAAACAGATAACCGTTGTGAGGATGGTGTCTGACTTTGCAGTGTTTAGTTCGGTTTTACACAGGATCTCTATAAGTTGGATTGGACTAGATGATATATAACAACAACAGGGGATAGAAGATTCAATTAAAATGTGGTTCAGAAAGACTATTTGTTAAAGCTCAAGCATTACAAGGAAAGACAAAGAGAAAAACAAACCACCCAAAGGAGGGAAACCATTAGTTATAAAAATGTGGCTATAATAGTATATGAAGATTTACAGTCCAGTGGATATTCTATAGAACATGGAAAGCAAAGGAAATTGCTAGATAATCATGATTAGCTTCAGATAAAATAATGACAATAACAAGAATAATACTGGAAGTTAGAAAGCGACCATGACTGACATACATAAAGTTTGGAAGATTAGAAAAATTCAAGAATTGGTTCTGGGGCCTTCTAACCATTTTGGTTAGGCCCAATTCTTACCCTTATGACTTGAGAAACTCATTTCAATCAAGGGCACACCCAAACAAGTCTTTGTTGCGACTCCACCAGCCAGTCCAGGAAAGAGCAGCCTGAAACTCGTACATAAATCTTTCTGAAGGCATAACTTTTTCAATTTCTGATCAGTGGTCAGAAAGAAGTTAAATTTATGAGGAGACTCAACATTATTTTGGGCTCCCACTGTAAACTTTAGCCTGCCACAAACCTAGTGCTCAGAATTTAAGTTTTAATATCATTTTTACAAAGCAGGAGGTTAAAATTTGGCAAGAAAATAAGCTGTAGAAAGATAATTCATTAGAAGCTAATTTGGACCAACTAAACTGATGCCATTACTCATAAAATTAAAGAATTAGAAGAATTTTACCATTTAAAAAAATTCTACCTTCTCAGCATTTTCTTGGCATTTAAGTATCTTTTTAATTAAATCTTTATAAATTAACAATAATAAAAACCCTATTTACAGAGGAAAGAAGAATTATATTTCATTATAACAAAGAATAACATAAAACTCTGAGAGTCCTTACTTATTTTCTCTATTTGGTCAATACTGTAATGTACTATGTGTTAGTTTGGGTTGAGTAGAGAAACAAATCCGGAGACATTCAAATATGTGTAAGAAAGAGCTTTGCATCAAGAAAGAATTGTATATCGAGAAAACATCCCAGCCCAGTCCAACTCACATCCATAAGTCCATTGCTAGTCCATAAATCCCTCCTCTGACTTACGCAGCCATATGCAGAGATGCAGAATACAGGAGTGTCACAGGATGGTGGAGAGCAGAGCTGTGTGGATACAATGGTGGTGGATCTGGCAGCAATCTGGGTGAGCCAGCAGGAAGGTGAAGGCAGAGAGAGAAGGGAATGTTCCCAGGGCCGTTCTTATGAGAAGGTCAGGCCACAAGGAGTCACCTTGAGACTGTGATCTAATTGACAGGCCAGACTCCACTCCTACACTTTTATATATCTTCAAGTTGACATGGAATTAAGTAACTACCACATATTGTATAATAGTATTGACCTTTTCTTTTCTCTACACTCTTCATTTTGAATTAGGTCATTTACAAAGCAGATCATCAACCTTATGATCAATTCAAACACATTCTTTTTCACCCCATCCATTGCAATCGCCTCTGTGTACCATCACCTTCTCTATTCCACCCGGTTGCTGTTCCTTTTGATCTTAAACAATCAGTTACTCTACCACAGGGAGAGATCAGCTTCACAACCATAAACTGACTAAGGGCGTTCATCTCAGGAATCTCACTTGCGTCTATCAGCAGGAAGCCTGCCTCTTTGATGATTTCAAGTCTTATTTGATATTTTTCTTCTACTTTCACCAGAATTGACTAAGATGATCTTCTATAACTGGTAATGGCAGCTGAGAGTTCTTCTGCTCTCAGGGTTGTGAAGATTGATGTTCATGTGGTCCCATTTCTCCACCACACTAGCTGTTCCCATATGTCTTTCAATTGTAATCACTCTCTTTCCTCTGGCTGGAGTGAGACCAGTGATTGCACCTCAGATGGCTGCTTAAGAGATTTTAAGATCCCAATAGCTACTCACCCAAGCAGGATGTCGAATACTGTCTTTGTGAACTCTATCATTCCACTTGACCTTGATGTCCCCTCAGTCTATGGCACAACGTTGAGTAGTGTTTTCTTCTGCTGTTTTAGGGCCACTGGGAGTCACCACCAACCGGATGGCACCTAAAAACACCAGCTAGTTTTGTAAATATCATATTCGCTACGGCCTGTGATTTCCCCTTCCTCTTCCTCCTGCATCTTGTTATTATCAAAGTATGTTTCTTTAAGTGTGAAAAACATTCTCTTGACGTTTAATAATAGTGGCCTCCTATAATAATTGGGTTTTTTTTGTAATTGACTAATTTCATTCAGTATACTATCATCCATGTTCATCCATGTTACGAGGTGTTTCACAGATTCATAGTTAATTCCACTGTGTGTATGTGCCAAAGTTAATTTATCCCTTCTTCCACAGGTTTAGGTTGTTTCCTTTTTTTTTTTTTTTTGCTACTGCAAATAGTGCTGTGATGACATATGGGTGTGCATATAACTATCCATGCCGTAGCTCTCATTTCTTTAGGATATGCACCAAGCAGAGGGCTTGCTAGGTCATTTGGTATTTCTAGTCTCAACTTTTTGAGGACGCACCATACTGCTTTCCACAGTGGCTCTATTTTACATTCCCACCTGCAATGTTAAAGGTTTCCAATCTCTCGATAACCTCTTCAGCATTTGTTGTTTTCTGGTTTTTCTGGGCATTGCTATCGATGCTGGAGTGAGATGGCATCTCATTATTGCTTTGATTTGTATCTCTCAAAGAGTAATGATCATCAGCATTTCTATCTATGATTTTTGGTTGCCTGAATAGCCTTTCGTGATATGTCTATTCATATTTTCTGCCCATTTTTAGTTTGGATTATTTGTTTTTCTCTTGTTAAAATAATAAAGTCTTCTGTAAATTTTTGAGATTAGTCCTTTATCTGATGTATTTTTGCCAAAATTTTACTTTCAATCTATGCAATATCTTTTACCTTTTTTTTTTTTTTTGGTGAAGGGTTTTGAAATTATTTTAAAAATAAAACTAAAAAACTAACAACAATAACAAATCAAACTAGATAACCGCCAATAACAAAACAAACTAGATAAATTGTTTCATATTTAGGAGGTCCCAATCCTTGATTGGCCTTTTGTGTTTGTTTCTGCATTGTTATATTTGATAGTGTATTTATGCCGTGTATTATCGCCCCTGTCTGCCTATACTTTCTCATTGAGGATCTTGATAGTACTTGGTTTTACATTTAGATATTACATTCATCTTGAGTTCATTTTTGTTTATGGTGAAAAATATGGGTCTTGTTTCACTGTTATGCAAAGGAAATATCCTGTCTCACTAACAACATTTGTTAAAGATCCTATTTCTTCCCCATTTGCTACTTTGTTTAGTCCCTTTGTCAAAGATCTGTTCTCTGCAGACAGATAGATTATTTCTAAGTTCTCATTTTAATTTAATTTTTCTATATATCAGTTTTTGTATCAGTATCCCGCTGTTTTGACTACTTCTGCTACATAGTAGGTTTATTTTAAAGACAGTTTTATTGGAATATAATTCACATATCACATAGCTCAATAGTTCCATCACATCAAGAAGAGTTGTACAATCATTACCACAATCAATTTTCAAGATTTTCCACATCCCTTTACTCATCCTAATTAGTTCTCCATTTCTCCCCAACCTCTCTTGCCATATCTCCATATTAATTTCTCTACAGATTTACCTATTCTGGGTTTCATATGCAGAAATTATTTTAAAAATAAAACTAAAAAAATAACAACAGTAACAAAGCAAACTAGATAACCGCCTTGAAAACATGTAGTAGTGTTACAGATTGGCAACTGAGAGGCCTCCTCCTTTAGTCTTCTTCTTTAGTAGTACTGTACTTATCTGAGCTCTTTTCCTTTCCATACAAGTTTGATGGCTACATTCTCCAACACTTTAAGCATGGCTCTGGAATCTGGATCAGGATCGCATTGTATCTATAAACAGCATTGGGTAGTAATGACATTTTCACGACGTTAAATCTTCCTTTCCATGTGCATCATATATTCCTCCATTTATGTTGGTCTCTTATAGTAGTGCTTTGTAGTTTTCTCTGTTGACTTCTCTGATTAGATTTTCCCTAAGGATTATAGCTTTTGAATCTCTATTGGTTTCTTGATTTTCCTTTCGGAATTTCTTGGTTAATACAAAGAAATACCACCAAATTAACGTGTTTTTCTTGTACCTTGCCACTTTGCCGAATCTTTCAATTAGTCATTTTCTTTCTGACTCTGGGATGTTCTATGCATAGACTCATATCATCTGGAAATAGAGTTTACATCTTCTTTGCCAGTAAAATGCTTTTAACTTCTCTTTATTACCCATATAGTTCTGGCATGACTTCCAGCAAAATACCAAGTAGACGGAGTGGTAAATATCATTGATGTCTAGCTCCCACTTACAAGAAGAAGACTTTAAGTTCCTCTCTATTGACAATAGTGATGGCTGTTGACTTTGTATACATAACCTTTATTACACTGGTGGATTTCCATTCTATTCCTACTTTGTTGAGTGTTTTTATCAGGACTGGGGTTTGTCAAATGCCTTTTTATATAAAGGAGAAGAACCACATGATATTTATTCTTTTGATTTACAATTCTATTAATTTTCATAATAGGAAAAAATGAATAATTTTACATTAAATAAATCTAATAGCACTGAGGTAGTTAGTTTATTGTGCAACCCTGTCTAACACAAGCACTTTAAAAATGATTATTGTTAATGCCATCTGCAATAAATCCTGCTGATAATAGGTATCCAGCATGATGTCCTATAAATGGTACATATATTTTGTGGTATTCTTCCCCAAAATGCATGACTTCAGTCTAATCATGGAAAAACATCAGAAAAATACAATTGGTTTTAAATACTCTTCTGAAGTTTCATGGTCATTGTAATTTTTTTAGGGCTTTCAAAACAAAGGACCACAAATTGGGTAGACAGAAACAATGCTGGAAATTGCGATAGCATTTTGCATGAACAATGACCTATTCATTGAAAATATCTTTTCTCAATCATGTTAACAGAAACTATCCACCTGGATTTCACAAATGCAAAATACAGGAATCAAATCTATTATATCTATATAAAGAGAAGATGAAAGAACTTAGTATCACCAGTCAGAACAAGGCCAGAACATTCCATCAGTTGAGTATATGCAAGTCCAAGTTGAAGTTGTATAAAATTAAAGGAAATCTCAGAAGTCAAAATACAACCTTAAATATACCTCACTTGAATTTAAACAGCATTTCAGTATGATTTGATTTGAGAATGCTAATGACTGAAGACCAGATAAACTGGGATGACAATAAGAACACCATCTATGAAGAAAACAAAAATTCATTAAAGACACAGGAAAGAACAAAAAGACCAAAATGAGTATCAGATGTTACCATGAAACTAGCAATTTAATGTAGAATAGTTAAATTAAAGTGAAACCAAGTCAACATAAACAAGCAACAACAAACACCATTGACTTGGATTGAACAAATAGGGATCTGATAAAAAAAATAGAACTCCTCCATAGAGTTTCCTTAAGGGAGCAGGCAGCTGCGTCGTTCACCCAAGGAACAGCACATGTGTTTGACCTACTAGATGAATGTTCTATTCACTGTGCTGTGAAAATGCCTTTCATAAAGCATATGGCAGAAGTGATGAAATACAACAACTGAACAGAAAATTTCAAAGGGTGGATCAAGACAAAGTTTCTTTGTTGGTTGTCATTGACTCAGTTCTCATTTAATGTACAGCAGAATGAGACACTGCCTAGTCCTGCATCTGCCTCACAATCACTGCTACGTTTGAGTCCTCACTATGGCAGTCCATGTCCTTGACACACTTCCTTTTTCCTTGACCCATCCACTTTACCAAGACACATAACAAACAAACGAACAAAATCATATTGTTGAGAATGAGGGGGGTTGGAGCAAAGATCCAAAGCCCATCTGTAGTCAAGTGAACAATCCCCCACAGCGGGGCCACAGGGAAGGGAAGAGTCGAGCAGGGTACAGTAAAGCATTGATGAAACACACTATATGCCTCTGGTTCCTTGAGGCTACCTCATCCCCAACTACCATGACCTCAGTGCTGCTTCTCAATTCAGACTAGACCGGAACATGTACACAGGTATAGATGAG
>NW_022111373.1:56726470-56731192 GCF_000313985.2 Echinops telfairi
ACCCCTCTCCAGGGGAAAGAGCAACCAAAAACATGGGGGAAGGGAGACAGTAGTTGGTGTGAGATATGAAAATAATAACAATTCATAATCTATCAAGTATGGGGGGAGAGAAGTGGGGAAAAAAGAAGAGCAGATACCAAGGGCTCAATAGAAAGTAAATGTCTAGAAAAAAATGAAGGCAACATATATACAAATTCACCTGATGCAAGTGATATATGGATTGTAACAAGGGTTGTGAGAGTCCCCAGTAAAATGATCTTATGAAAAAGAATGAATGATTTTCTGTTTGAGAGACTAGTCATTCCTGATAACATGTCCAAAGGAGGTCTAGTTATCCATGCTTCTAAGGAGCATGCTGGCTGTACTTCTTCCAGATTGACTAGTGCTTCTGACAAAGAAGACGTTGCCACATTTTCAAGTTGGATTCAGAAGAAACTCTGGAAAAAAGAATGTCACTGGTCATGCCAGATGGATTTGGGCTGAAAGCAGAGTACCAGAAAAATGTTTGCTTGTGATTTATGACTCTGAAAAAACATTTGACTGCATGGATCATAACACATTAGGGTTAACATTTTGAAGGATTGAAATTCCAGAAAAACCCTAACCACTGGACAAGTAAGCAATATCATCATCCAGGGAGAAAAGATATTAAGTTTTCAAGGATTTTATTATAAACAGATACATAATCATCTCCCATGGAAGCAGCAGCCAAGTAATTAAAGGATAGATTGCATTGGAAAAAAGCTCCACAAAAGACCTTTTTAAGTTGTTAAAAAGCAAAGATACCACATTGAAGACTAAAGTCTGCCTAAACCAAATCCATATTTTCAGTTGATTCATAAATATGTGAAAGCTAGAGAATGAATATGAAAGGCTGACAAAATTGAAATGCCTGAATTGTGTCATTGGCAAATAATATTATATATAATATGAATTAACAACTAAATATTAGGAGAAGTACAAAGAACATGGTAAAAGGATGGCAATGATTGCCTTGTTTCACATATTTTGGACATAGTATCAAGAAAAGTCAGTCCCTAGGGAAGGACACGATGCTGGTAAAATGCAGAATCAGGTACAAAGAGGAAGAGCTTCAGTGAGATGAATTGACAGTATCTAGCACAATGGACTCATGCAGAGCAATGAGGATGGAGTGGGAGAGGACTAGGAACTATTTTGTTCACTTGTCCATAGGATGCTATGAGTGTGAACCAATTTGATTGCACTTAAGAACAACAGCAACAAAAGTTGTAAGTCTCCTACATAATGATTTGGACTTTTCAATTTTGTGAGTCAATCAACTAATACTCTTTTCTAGTTCTCTGGAGCATTTGAGTTAGGTCATATACGTACAAGAATATTCTTCAAAATTACTGATGTAAGTATTAGATAAAATGAACCCCAAGTATTTATTTAAGTCTGTTTTTAGGTAAGAAATGAGGCAATAATATATGTTGAACTCTATTGATTTATTCCATAGCCATTCCATTTAGCTAAAGTGTAAAATGACCATCTATCTTTCCTTTCAAATGTACATCGCACACAAGGCATTGCAAGAGAGTTTATAACATGTATACTGGCACAGAACAAAGCAATCAATCAGTGCTACAATACTATTAGATGATTACATGTGCAACACTCATTAACTGAAGAGAATATATATTGTCTATGATCTAGAAGTGGCCCCCAAAGACTAAGAGAGCTCAAAGTCAAGAATCTTTACAACATCATATACATAAAAGTTACCGATTTTCTGGCACTAAATTAGAGAAACAGCAGCCCAAATACAGGACTTCACAGAAAGAGAAACTTACCCAAACAAAAGCATGTTCTTTACCGCTACTTGACTGTACAGCAGAAACTGGAATAAGATGAATTTCTCTTCTACCTTCTAATGCAATCAATGATTCAGCTCCATGTGAATCAGTGTTAATCTGAAATGGTTTATTGGTGTATCATAATTCAAAGTGTAGAAAGAATGGACTTGTATTTCTCTTTTTTAATGTACTGAATCATTTAACGACATATCCAAAAGGAAAATGTGTACTTTTGAGGGAAATAAAATATCTCTGAATATAGGATATGGTATTAGTGGATTTTCCTGAAAACCTTATCAGGTATGTCAAGACTATATCCATGGAATATAAGTGTATCCATTTTTAAAATAAAAAGTCAATGGATTCTTTTACCAAAAGAAACAAAAAACAAAACAAAACCTTTGAATGATTATGACATTTCTCACTCTTGACAAACTATGTATCCTCTCCACACTTATGTATCCAAATATGTTGCCAATTAAGTGACTGAGAACTCTACCGGACCGATTTACAGGGCCAGGATAGAGGGCTGCCAGCTGTTCTGGCTGTCACTCTTTGAGAGGTAAGGACCTGCTCAAATGGCAATAGTTTGAATGACATTTGGTGGAATGGCCTGCCAGTCTGCTGGCACTTTTAGTGTTAAGCAAGTGATCTGCAAAGTGAAGTGGATTCACAGTTAGAGTCAGCACCAGTGCACAGGTCGCCCGTAAAAATAGAAGATTCCATTATTCTTTGGGCTCCCTAGAGGGAGCAAGGTCTCCAGCATCATTACCAGGACTGAATCAGACTTTTCTACCTCCCCTCATTTCCTCCTAGTAATTATAGGTCAAGCACTCTTTTGTAAATTATAAAACCTTTGTTCTTATCAAAAATGAGTAACTGAGGAAAAAAATTATTAAAAAAAAAAAAGAATCCAAGGAAAAAAAATTTCAATTAGAAAACCAAGCTAATTTGGTATGACCAAAGACTGTCAGGCACACTGACAGTGCTCTATTATGCAGTCATTTGGGCTCTTTCAAATTAGTTATGTTAATGTCCTGTGAGTGAATGTAACACTTGGATGGGACAAGATTTCTGCAATTAATTTCTGCAGTCAGTGGAGAGACAAGCAAATTTATTTTCCCCCTCTCTGGGAATTGGTAGTGGAGGGTGTGAGGTAGCGAAAGTGCATTTAGGAACAGAGTACAAGCTAAACACAAGCCCTAAATAAAGCAGAAACAATGGGAGCCAATGCCTCCTCATTCATTCAATTGACAATGTTTTGCAGCTTAAACCTGTTTTATTAATTATGTTTGACATTTCCTTAATTAGTTTCATTTACACCAAATCAATCCCTACTGCTGTATGGCATCATTTATCATTTTGAAAAATTTGCATACTGAGTGCTGACTTTTCCTACTTAATTATACATTAAAAGTGTCAAGCGCACTTGCTGCCTGGCATTATCTGCGGCAGAAAGGTTTGTGGCTGGACGGTGATGGTATTAATCATTAAGAGCCCCCAAGTGCTGCTGGGTAATATCTGGGGAGTCGAGTGGCTCTCATTTTAACGCTAGAGAGCAGAAGTACTTTTGTAAAATGACCCAGAGCAAAAACAAAATAAATGACCTAAAACATCCGGTGTACTGTAATGCTTTGCTCTTTCAATAAAAATATGCTTTGGTGGGGAGGTTTACTATTAACTATTCATTTTCTGTGCATGGAAACACTATGAACTCACTAGTCGTAAATTTGTGATCTCTGCTTGGACTTGAAAAGACATGTTGCTTGAATGTATAATGGGGACTTAGTAGCATACAATCCAATGTATGGCAATTCAAATGTGTTACTTTACAAATGAAAGCTGGAAAATATAGTATACCATTAATACAGTGATTGATGTTGCTCATTTCTTTTCTACTTATAACTTACAAGAAATAAGCAACTATTTTTCACTGAACAACAAGGAGCACAACGGCACTTAAAGTGTGGCCAGAAAAAGCTAATACTCCAGTGGAACTTCGTTTCAATATCCTAATAGTTAAGATTCAGGATTGTGGAATTTTCAGTGGCTAGCATGATAAGATTGTGCAAATTTTACGCACAGCACAAGATTGTGAACAAAGTCAAAGAAAGGGTTAACAAGAACCTGTTTGTAAATTGTGTATCAACTGTGCCTTCCTTCATGTCAGAACCCAAACTTAGTGCATTTAATATTCAAATTCATTTTCAAATACTTGCCCATTAACATAATATATGCCACTTTGCAAGCCTGGTCAGAGAAATCTGTAACTAAATAATTTTCAAGTTCCCTTCATATCAGATGCATTATATGCAGTGTGAAATTATTTCCCCCACTCGATTCCTTTGCTGAACAGCAGAAAAGCTACAGACAATATAGTGGATATTACTGCAAGTGCATTGCATTCTTTAGTAGCTGCTATATATGCATGAAAGTTTATAATTGCTCATTTTAAGTCAGCATTTAATTGCATAGCTTGTGTATAATTATAAAGTTAGTGTGCAATTTCAATACAGCATTAGTTAAAATTTAGAACAGAGGAATGTATAGGGCTCAAATACACTTATGGAAATATTATAACTAACTCATTCATGCTTTAAGTTTAAAATGTCCTATTTTAAATGATTCCATCATAAATGTACTGTTTTTCTGTACATAAAAATAATTCAGTAATGAAAATATACAACTGCCTTAAATATTTAATGGTGGAAAATACCAGTATAATCCATGTATCTGAAAAGGGTTCAATTATATTTCAAAATAATGTGGAAACAATACTGCTTTTCTGTGTCTGGTGTCTCACGCTTTGCATCTTTTTTTTTAAAATAATTTTATTAGGGGCTCATACAACTCTTATCACAATCCATACACACATCAATTGTGTAAAGCGCATTTGTACATTCAT
>NW_022111373.1:56732274-56748234 GCF_000313985.2 Echinops telfairi
CCAATGTCCTTCTGCTACCTTAATACTAAACCTATAAATATAGGCTCATAGATCTATTTCCCCATCCTCATATAAATATATTTGACACTTTGCATCTTCAAAGCTGTACTTTGTGGGGTCATTTCAAGTAATGGAACTAATTTTATCTATAGATTTTTAAAAGGAAAAATGGCTTCCTATGTCAGGAAAGACTAGTAAGATAGCATAAAAAGCAATGATGGTGATAATAAGAGATAGCGTGTTTTAACATCGTCACTATGCTAAATGTTTTATATTTGCTATCTTAATCTTGATGAAACAACTGTATGGTTAGTGTATATAGGTTTGGAGTTTTAAGTTACTCAGTAGATCTATTTATTAGTAAAATCATTGTCACAACCAAATTTCCCTCTAAAGACTACGCTTTCAATGATTTCCCTAAAATACCCACTTTCATCTCATTCTTGTCAAGTCAATGCCAACTCATAATGAACTTACAGGAAAGACTAAAACTATTCCATAAGGTTTCCATGCCATAAGTCTTTATGGAAGAGACAACCACATTGATCATGGGAGGACTGGAGTGTTAGCAGCCAAGCCTTAGGATTCCCATTCACCCATAATATCCCATATAAACCTCCAAGAGGTGCATATACTATTGTGATGCAATGAAATTTCTTTATAAGGATCTTCTACCAACGTTTCTGTAACTCTCACCAAATTATTGGGTGAGACTATGCAAACAGGGTGTGTATAATGCTAATAGAAGGGATTGGTCAACTTCTGTTACCACCCTATACGGTAAAAAGATTAGCCATCTGTGAAGAAACAGCAGAGGGAGAAATCACAGGACCATCTGGAAGTCTGGCAGGTCTAAGGTTGTTGTCTGAAGTAGCAGAGGCCTTCCAGAACATATGAAGTAGAGACTGTGGCAGAGACATTTAGAGAAGTAGTGCCTAGACAATGGATTAACTTTGCCTCATCTGGCACAAGACTATGGGACTGCAAGACAGAGTGACAGACAACCTGGCTTCCTGGCCCATCGTGGTAAAGCAACAAGATGGAGAGACTGAGGCCCCAACAGAGACTTGGCTTCTGGCTGAAAAGAGGTATTTCTGTGGACCAAAGACAGTATGCTTACTGTTTGCTGACTCGAACTTGTGTTAATCTATTAACTTCTGTAACAAATCCCCTTAACTGTGGGTATTGTCTGTGAGTTCAGTGGAGCCATTGCAATGGACTATAGAGAAAAATGCATAGAAGTGGAGCACCATGGGAGGAATATTGGTGTCAGAATAGGTAAAGCATTATGGCTTGGAGAGTCATGTGAACCCTTGCCTCATGGCAAGAGGGAAGGTAAAGGCAGTCAGATAGGTCTAGGAGGGCAGATATGTCTAATTCCACTGCTGTTTATTACAGCCATAGTGAAATGGTATCAGCTTTCTCAGTCTGACAGATATGCTTAGATCCAAGTAAATCATTCACAAGTTATATAGTTTGGGCAAGTTATTTATATTTGAGGAACTCTATTCTAATCTATAAATTGCAGCCAAGGCACATTTTTTCATATATTTAATATAGTGATGATTATTATTCACAGACAAACTAGCACGTACTGACAGTGACTCATCATCCTTTCCCGATATTGTTCTTAGGTGCCTTCCAGTCCTTTCTGACCCATAGTGACACTATGCACAACAGAAGGAAACATGGTCTGTTCTGTGCCATCCTCAACACTGTTCTTATGCTTGAACCCACTGTGGGAGCCATTTGTGTCAATTCATCTCATTGAGATCCTTCCTCATTTTTATTGCCCTTACATGTTCCCAAGCTTGCTGTCCGTCTCCAGGTACTAATCTTTCTTGATAACATGTCCAAAGTTCTTGACTGGAAGTATGGTCATCCTTGATACCCTTTCTTGATAACATGTCCAAAGTACTAGTCTTTCTTCATAACATGTCCAAAGTACTTGACAGGAAGTTGGGTCATCCTGGCCTCTAAGGAGTCCTGTGAGGTGCATCTTCCAAGGAAGATTTGTTTGTTCTTCTGGCAGTCTGTGAAACTTTCAATATTCTTCCTCAGCACCACAATTCGAATACATTGATTCTTCTTCATCTTCCTTCTTCCAACTCCAACTTTCACATGTGTATCAGACAATGGAAAATACCCTGGCTTGTGTCAGGCACATCTTAATACTCACAGTAACATCCTTACTTTTCAATACTCTAAATATGTCTTTAGCATCAGATTTACCCAATGGACACATTTTTTGATATCTTGACTGCTGCTACCATGAGCATTGACTGTGCATCCTAGAAAAAGAAAAACCTTGACATCTTCAACCTTTTCTCTATTTAGCATGATGTTACCTATTGGTTCACTTGTCAGGATCCTGGGCTTCTTGGCACTGGGTTATAATCAATACTCTATGCTGCAATCCTTGCTCTTTATCACACGTGCGTCAAGTTCTCCTCACTTTCAATAAGCAGAGTTGTGTCATCTGTACATTAAAGGTTGTTAATTAGTGTCCCATCAACCCTGATGCCACATTCTTCTTCATATAATCCAGCTTCCCCGATGATTTTCTCAACACACATACGAGTAAGTATGGTGACGACACAACCCTGTCATACACCTTTCCTGGTTGTAAATCAAGAAAGTATGTTTTTATGCTGTTCACACAACAGTCTCTCGATCCACATACAAGTTCTTCATAGCAGAATTAAGTGTTCTGCAAATCCCATTCTTTTCAAGGTTATCCATTGTTTGTCATGATTGAATGCCTTGGCATTGTTTAGTCATTAAAACACAAATAAATATCTTTCTGGTATTTTCTATGTTGAACCAAGATTCATGTGATATCAGTAATGATATCCCTTGTTCCACTTTCCTTATAGGAGGTATAAGAAAAACAGCCAAGGTCATTGCCATCAAGTCAATTCTAACTTTTGGCAACCCTATTGGATAGAGTAGAACCATCACCTCTAAGGTTTGCAGGATAGAGAAGCACTGCCTCATAAGATTTCCAGGGTAGAGTAGAACTTCCCCATAGGGGTTCCAGGGCTGCACATCTGTATGGGAAAGAAGCTCCCATCTATCTCCTGCAGAGTGATTAGTATGATTAAACTTCTGGTTTTTCAGTTAACAGTTGAGAGCTTAACTGTTGTTAGCAAGTGAGGGCTTAATCAAGACTCTATAAACTAGGCAGCTGTTTAAATTTGAAAATTTAATGGGACTCAAACATTGCTTGCTGGGCTGCTAACTGCAAGGCCAGTCATTCAAAACCATCCATTGCTTTTCAGGAGAAAGAAGGGGCTTTCTATTCCCTTAAAAAGGCACGGTCTCAGAAACCAAGGGGGTATTGTCCTATGGCATTGCTATGAGTCAAAATCGACTCAATGAGAGTGAGTTTGTTTTATGTTTAAAAGTGTTCCTTGTTGGCATGGTTCACCATGGCTTCTCAAGCACCTAGCACATTTGTGGGAACCCCAGGAGAGACATTTGTTTCATAATGTTGCACCTGCCCCCTCCTTTATTGTCAAACAGATATCCTCACTCTAGTCCTCACAATCTATCTAGAATTTGCAATTTCTATTTGTTTCAAGAAACTGTCTCTGACCTCTTCTAATGGATCTTCTCTTTATTTTTACTCTGTGTCCAAGAACAAGGTCCTTCTGCCTCTCCCTCAGTTGTCAATTCGATTTATAGAAATTGGAATGAGAACAAAGGTTAATATATTTTTATATGTAGACATAACTAACTCAAAAAGAGTTCTACCAAAGATAAAACCAATTATTCACAAAAACAAACTATGTCCTATTCCATCGACTCACTGCCACGGAGTCGACTCAAATTCAGACCAATGCCGTTGGACAGAGTGGAACTGCGCCTGTCATCTTCTTAGACTGTCAACCTTCTCAGGAACAGAATACCGAATCTCTCTCCTATAGCTATCTGGTTATTTTAATATAGTTATTGATTATTTCATACAAAATAAAAGACAAAATGTTTCCAGAGTAATGTTGTGCCAAAAATTTGAGGTCTGTGGAGGGGAAATTTGAAATTATATACATTAACACTATAATAGTGGCTTCCCATAAACAGACACATCCCCACATAGATTTACTTACTTGACTATGGATTCTCAAGGATATAGAAAAAGCAATAGAGATGGAGAGATATATAATTATATGAGAGGATTTCTTATAGTTTTGGAGGAAATATTATTAAGAGATAATGCAAATTTTGCACAAACTTTTGAGATGAACCATATACACTCATATATTTTATAATATATAGAATGCATAATTCAGAAACTCTACTAGTTAATAAGTGAAAAACACTCATTTAGTAGTTTCTTGCAGGACTCATTAACCTTTGTCTTCTTTTAAGAAGATAGAAACTATTCTAAGACTGGCATTGTCATTAAAAACCAATAGAAAGTCACCATTTTTAAATTAAAGTCATTAGATAAGTTTTCCAAGAGTTAAAAAAAAGGACTGAAGAAAATTCAAATGAGAAAAATAATTTTGCTTTGGGTGTAAAAAGACCCCAAGAGGAATCCCTGGAGTTTTTTTAGAAAGTATAATGTGCAATCAAATATCTATAGGAAATTTCAACTTGGAATGCTTTTAGAAATTAACTCTTTCATGAAATGGGTCTTTAATAATAATTATATGATTATTGCGTTATGCAATTTATATAGCATTGGTGGCACCGTGGTTATGAGGTGGGCAGCTAAACATGTTATCAGTGTCTCAGACCCACCAGCAGCTCCACGGGAGAAAGACCGGCTTTCTGCTAACGGGAGAGTTAGGGCTCTGGTACTCACAGTCACAGTTATACTCTACAGAGGTGATGTGAGCCAGAGGGGACTGGATGGCAGTGAGTTTGGTGTTGACAGATACATATTTATATCCCTCAAAAGCATAGAAAATGTTTCCAATTAGTGACATACATTATTAATTATTTATTAATCTGTTACTTATTTTTAATTACATATTCCTATTGTAATTTTACTTTTCCTCTAATTTGTAATTGTATTCTGTATTTGAAAATATGATTCTAAAAATAGTGAAATATGCAAAATATATGAATTTTCATGTGACCTCTTAGTACCTCTTTCTATTGTCCAAATAATGTTATAGTTATTCTAACACTTTTTTGCTTAAATCATTCATATCTTTGAAAGAAATAGCATCTGTTTAGACAATAGTCAACTAAAGTTAATAGTATGATAGGTAAAATTAAGAATATGATAGGCAGCATAAGAATTTTAAAAATTCTGAATTTATTCTAGCCGTAGATTCAGAAGGACCACTCACTGACAAATGACAGGAGCAAAGCTAGAAGTTGCTTGATAGTATTTTTCAAGCACGCTGGCCTTTTTTCAACAGCATAAACATTGACAATACATATGGACCTCAACGAATGTAATACACAGGTGTCAAATTAACTATATATGTGTAAAGAGATGATGAAGAAATTCAATATTATTAGAGAAGACAAGGCTACCTGCCGATTGCAAAACAGACCATAAATTGCTCATATGCAAGTTTAGATTGAAGCTTAAAAAAAAATAAACCAAGGACACCACAGCCAAAATACAACCTTGAGTGAAATCCATCTGAATTTAGAGAGCATCTAAAGAACAGATTTGACACATCAAATACTAATGACCTAAAGGCAGACACATTGTAAGATATTATCAAGAACATCATACATGAAGAGAGCAAAAAGGCATTCCAAAATTATTGCCAGGGATTTAATTATGAGCCATAGTGACCCTATAGCATTGAGTAGAACTACCCTTCTGTGTTTCCAAGACGGTAAATCTTTATGGGAGCTGAATGTCTCATCTTTCTCCTGCTTAACAGGTGGCAATGGTTTTGAACTGGTCATCTTGCGATGAGAGCAGCCCTTGTAACCAGGAACATCATCAAAGACAGGAAATAGAAAAACAAAGTGGATCTCAGAAGAGACTCTGCTGATGTAGAGGGGAACAGAGCTTTGAAAGGGACTGAAGCATTTAGTGTCATAGATTATACCTGAATGAAGAAAAAAATGCCTACAAATTGACTAATAGAAAATATAATTTAAAATGGAGAAATATTTGAAGCTGTAAAGGATTTAATTTTATTTGGATTTATAATCAATGCTCATGGAAGCAACAGTCAAGAAGTTAAATAATGTGTTGCACTTGGCAAAGCTTTGCAAAAGACCTCTTTAAAGTATTGAAGAGCAAAGAGTTCACTTTGAGATAAAGGAACACTTGATTGAAGCCATAGTATTTTCCTTTTTTTATTTTAATCATTTCATTGGGGACTCATTCAACTTTTATTACAATCCATCCATCCATCCATGTGTCAGGCACGTTTGTATATTTGTTGTCATCATCAGTTTCAAAACATTTTATTTCTACTTGACTCTTGGAATCAGCTCCTCATTTTTCCCCCTTCACCCACTCTTCTGTTGTTCATCCTCCTGGGAAAGGGTTATGTGTAGATCATTGTGATTGGTTCTCCTATCTCCCCCCACCTTCCCCTTCCCCTCCTGGCAGGGCTACTCTCAATATTGGTCCTGAGGTGGTTATCTGTCCTGGATTCCCTGTTTCCAGCTCTTATCTGTATCCATGTACATACTCTGGTCCAGCCAGATTTTTAAGGTGGAATTGGGATCATGATATTGGGGGAGTTGTTGGGGGGAGGGGAAAGCATTAAAAAACTAGAGGAAAGTTGTGTGTTTCATTGGTGCTATACTGCCCCCTGGCAGGCTCATTTCCTCCCAGTGACCCTTCAGTAAGGGGATGTCCAGTTGCCTACAGAGGAGCACTGGGTCTCCACTCCACACTTCCCCTCATTTACAATGATAATATTTTTTGTTTGGGGGTCTTTCATGCCTGATACCTGATCCTATCGACAACACGTGATCACACCAGCTGCTGTGCTTCTTCCATGTGGGCTTTGTTGCTTCTCAGCTAGCAACAGTTGCCTCATACACATGTGAAAGCTGAACCATGAATAAGGAAGACTGGAGAAGACCTGATGTACCAGAATTATTGTGTTGACAAAGAATATTGATGGTATCAAGGTGTCCCAGAACAAACAAGTCTTTATTAGAGGAAGTACAGCTAGAATACTCCTTAGATGTGAGGCTACTGAGACTTTTCTCAGGTACTTTGAACATAGTATCAGGAGAGAGTAGTCCTTGGTGAAGGACATTGTGTCACAAGAAGGCAATCCTCAATTAGACGAATTGCCACAGCATTGCATTTATGGACTCAAATATAACAATTGTGAGGATAACACTGAGGGGATCTGTTTCATTATGTTGTATAGAGAGTCCGTATCATTTTGTGGGTTTGAGGTGCCATCACAGCATTTCTGACACATACAACCCTATGTGCAACAGAAAAAACCCATGGCTGATCCCACACCATCCTCACAAATGTTATTATGCTTGAACCGATTGCTGCAGCCACTTTACCAATTCATCTTGCTGAGCTGCTTCCTCTTTCCCATTTCCCTTCAATTTTAACCCGTATGATGTCCTTTTCCAGGGACTGGTCCACCCTAATAACATCCCCCAAGTACCTGAGACATAAGCTGACCATTTTTGTCTCTAAGGAGCATTCTCTCTAGAAGTAACTAGGAGTTGAAACCAAGTCAACTGCTCTTAACAACAATACGCTTGGTGTGCAGAGCAAATAATCTGAGAAGCTGGACAACATGAAGAACAGGACGTCAGGACTGGATAAGAAAACAGCATCTAATCCTGTGCCTGCCTCAGAATTATGTTTGTAAGCTTTGAATCGACTGTAATCTTTGTTTGAATCTGTTGTTAAAGACACCGCGTCAATCCGTCTCGTCGAAGATTTCTCTCTTTGAGGCGACCTTCTTCTTTACCAGCCCCTTTTCCAGGGTCTTTCCTTCCTGATCACATCAAAAGTACATGAATTGAATTCTCAACATCCTCTCGTCTGAGGACCGTTTTGGCGACACTTCTTCCCAAACAGAGTTAGATGTTCTTTTGGCGGTCCACTGCACTCAATATTTTTCAACAACACCATAATTGAAACACATCAATTCTTCAGGACTTCTTACTCAATACTCAGTTTTCACATGCTGATGAGGTGATTGAAAATACCATAACTTATGCCTGTCACACTTTCCTTATCAAAGTGATATCTTTGAGCTTTATCATTTAAAAGAGGCCTTTTGCAACCGTGTGCCTATTATAATACTTTATTTGATTTCACAACTACTGCTTCCATTGGCATTGATGATGCTAAGTAAAATAAAACCCTTGATCACTCAATCATTTCCCCCTCTTTCATGATGTTTTTATTGGTCTGGCTGTGAGATCTTTGTTTTCCTTACACTGGGTTACAGTCCATAAGGAACCCTTCAATGTTTGATTACCATCAGAAAGTGACTTGAGCCCTCTACATTTTCCACCATGTTGTATCATCTGCACATCAAGGGATCTATATTCCTTTTTTTCCTGTAAAATGTTATCAGACACATTTTAGTTCTCTTAGAATAGTACCATTTCAAAGAATCTGACAGAAATTATAGGCAAAAGTTAAATAATTAGATTAAAATGAATATCTACATCTAACTATTGTCTACAACTTTAATAATTTAAAGGAATACACCTACATTCAACTCTTTCAGTTAAATACATTCAGTCATTAGAGCAAGCATGAAATGACTTTTTCCAGAATTGGCGCCCCAGAATATTTAAAACATTTAGTATTTTAACAGGGCCACCACTGGTCTATCGATTTATTGTATGATGGTGGCTAGTGTGTGGCTGGGATGCTAAAGGCTATGCGACTGGTATTTGAAATATCATCAGGATCACCCAAAGAGGACACATTTCAGCAAAGCTTCCAGACTAGGAGCAGACTACGAAGGAGGAACACGTGCATTTTGGAGGAAGTAGCCTCTCAAAATGTTATGCTCAGAATTGGAACATTGTCAGACTGAAGGCCTAATCAATGGAGACAGAAAATTGTAAGAGATAATGCTAGAGGACGAACCCCTCATGAAGGGAATCTACTCAAAATATGACTGAGGAAGAGCTGCCTTCTAGCCTGTCGGAGTAAAACTTTCAAGACCTTCATTTGCTATTGGAGCATAATTCAAAATGATAAGGAACGGCTGAAAATATAAATTAATAATTTGAACTTGGAATGTGCATAATGTTAATCTCATAAAGTTGTTGTGTTTGTTGTTGTAGTTCGGTGCCTTCATGCCAACTCTAACCCACAGAGACCCTGGGCACAGCAGCACAAAGCACTGGCCTGCCCTGTGCCAGATTCAGAACGGGACATCACAATGATGAAGTGGGGCCCATAGAGATCTATGTTCTAGTTGTTAGAAATCTGAAATGGACTGGTGGTGGCATTGGGAATCAGAAAACCATATGGTTTATAAGCCTGGAATGAAAAACCAAGAAGAATAGCTCTGTATTCATCGCTTCAAAGGGCATTTCAAGGCTGCCCTCTCATTGCCTCTGTGCTATGACAGCTTGGCCTTGCCCCTTCATCCTGAATGTGGAACAATTCTCTACCTGACCAACAAGGCAGATCTATTGTATTTATTTACATGAGAGGCAGACCTTTGTTTGTGGGAGTTTTTGAAATTTTCCATAGTTTTGTGTTTATTGTGTGGGTTGCACTTATTATTGTTGATATTGATGTTACTGTAATGATAACCTATGAGAAGCAAGATGATGCAACAGCTTTAGGAATTATGAATAGTTGTACCAAATTTACTTAAACAGGAATAGGAGGTTTAATAATGAAAGAGTTGAATTATGAAAGCTAATGGGCAACAAGTAAATGTTCATTTTTTCGTCTGTTCAATGTCTATAGGATAATATTTCACTTTTGTGATGATTACAGCAATGTTTCACTTCGTCTGTAGCTATGGCCAAATAACTATAGAATTTCTAGTTTTAAGTATATAGTCTTATGAAGGCAAATGCTACAAATGAATATCTTTTCTTATTAGTTTTTAATTGTAAAAAAATCATTTAGATACTTATTATACAGGTATCCATTTAAAAAAATCCCCATCATACTGAAATGACAGAATTGCATAATTTCCTCTGTTGAATACTCTATTGTGAAATTTCTGATCTACTTCCTCTTGTCCTTTGATTATCCTCAAATTTTCAAAGCTCCTGGATAAAATGAACACATAGTTTTTAAAAAATTAAACAAAAGTAATGAGAGTTAATATAGAATCTTCATTATATTCCACTTAGGTTTAGAGAAGATCTCAAGAACAGATTTCATGCACAGAACACTAATGCCTTGTGAATGACATCCAGAATATCACACAGGAAGAGAACATACAGTCATTAAAAACTCAGGACGCAAAGAAAGACCAAAGTGGATGTCACAGGAGACTCTGAAACTTGCTATTGAACATAGTGCTGAAGTGCGTGGATGAAATGATGAAGTGAAAGAGCTGAACAAAAACTTTTAAATGATACTTTGATGAAACAAAGTCGAGTATTATATGCAATCTGCAATGACCTGGAGTCGGTAACCCAAAACAAAGGACACAGTCAGCAGAGCTCTAGCTGAAAGAACTCAAGGGAAACTCGCACCTCCTGTTGTAATATTGAAGGATCCTGTTGACAAAATATTGATTGACACAGGATGCATCAAAATAAGATGAAAAGAAATACAAAGTATAGGAAGTAAAAATAATTTTCCTTGTTCAACCATTTCAAGAGATCACATATGATGAAGAACTAGTGGTTTTGCAGGAAGAAGTTCAAGCTGCACTGAAGACATTAGCAAAGCACAAGGAATCCGCAAATGACGGACAATAATTGACATATTTCAATAATCTGATGAAGCACTTGAGACACTCACTCTTTGTGTAAAGAAATTAGGAAGACTGAAAGAGATACATATGTGTGCCCATTCCAATAAGAAGTGGTCCAACATAACTGTCAAACAATATTATTAAGACCATATGCATATAAAATTTTCCCGAATCTATTTCAAAAAAAGTTGTAGTCATATACTGACAAGAAGCTTCCAGCAATTCAAACTGAATCCAGAAGAGGACTGGACGCAGGGATGCCATTACTACAGTCAAAGGATCTTGACAGAGAGCAGAGAATACCATAAATGTGTTCCCTGGTGTTTTACTGGCTATGCGTAAGCATTTGTGCGGATCACAACAAACTGTGGATCACATGGAGGAGAATGGGAATCCTGAGACACTTCATGATACTCAGGTGAAACCTGTACATGGACCAAGAGGCAGTTATTCCAACAGGACAACGGTTAAAATCAGGAAAGGTGTGTGTGAGGGGAATGTCTTTCCACCATATTATTCAATCCGAATGCTGTGCAAAAAACTGACAAGCTGCACTATATGAAAAAAAGTACAGCAATACCATTGAAGAAAGGATCCTTAATAATCTATATTTGCAAATCACACAATCTTCCTTGTTGAGTATAGGGGACTTGAAGCATTTACCGATGAAAAATCAAAGACATCGGTCTTTGATACAGATTACATCACAAATGGACAAAAATACTGCATCTTGATAAAGAGAAAAGATTAAAGTTTTCAAAGATTTCATTTTACTTGTATCTGCAATCAACGATCATGAAAGCACCAGTCAATAAATCAAAAGATATACTGCGGTGCTGCATTGGGAAAATCAGCTGTGAAAGTGTTAAAGAAAAAAAATGTCATGTTAATTACTAAGGCACACCTGCTTCAAATCATGCCATTTTCAGTAGCACCAGACGTATGTCAAACTTGGACAGTGAATAAGGAATTCACTGAAGAATTGCTGCGTTTGAATTATGGTATTGATGAAGAAGAATATTGAAAGTACTGTGGACTAACAAATCTATATTTGTACACTCAAAACACTACTTAGAAGCAAGGATGGTGAGATTTTGTGCCATGTACTTTCCACACGTTATCAAGAGGAACAACCCCCTGAAAAACTGCATCATTCGTAGTAAAGTTGAAGGTCAACACAATGAGGAAAATTCTTAAAGAGCGGAGTTGACACAGTGACTTCAACAAGTGCCTCAAACACAATAATTATGAAAGAGTACAGGCCCAGGCAGGATTTTACTTTCTTATACACAGGGCCACTATGAATCCAAACTGACTAAATGGTATCTAACAGTGTAAGTTAAATATTAAGTTTAGATTTTATATTTTAAAATAGAGTGATAAATTTATCATAAGATGGATACATAATTTAGCTTATTTAATTTTACATTATTAATACTATTCTCATGATCATTCAGTCAATGGTACTCATAGAAACACCATCTCTCTCCTCTATCACTGCCATCAAATTGATTCTGACCCTTGGTGACAGAGGAGACCTGCCCCTGAGGGTTTTGGGGACTCTGAGGACTGCCCCTGTGGATTTTCTACTATGGGAGTAGAAGGCCTCACCTTTCTCCCTCAGAGCACCCTAGTTTTTTCAAACCACTGACCTTGGGGTGAGCAGCACAATCCAAAATCACTACACCACCAGGGCTCCTTATAGTAATCTGATAGGATATAGTAAAATTGCCCCTGTGGGTTTCTAAGAATGTAAATCTTCATGGAAGTATAAAATCTCAACATTTTATCATGGAGTGGCTAATGGCTTCAAACTGCTGACCTTGTAGTTAGCAGTCCAATGCACACGTGACATTTATATTCTTAGGGGTAGAATATTTAAAAGAAAATTATTCAGAGGATGGCCTAAAATACTCTCTAAATTCAATCTTCATTAGCATTAACCTTTTCTCTGTTAATTATGAGCAAAGCTTATTGCAATAGACTACTAAGGAGAAAAGAGACAGCAAACTTCTAACACTCTAATCATATCTGAGCTCTTCTTTTCTCTAATTCTTCTCTATACGTATCACAGACATACAGGTAGGCTCCGTGTGTGATGTAAGCAATTAAGACAACCACATATTTCACATATATTGAAAATACAACTTCTTTTAGAAAGATAAACACAAGTCTATTCTCAATGAGGTAGAGGTTAAAAATGTCTCCAAAGTACCGTTTTTCCAAAAGACTATATCGTACCATCATCTCTTATGGAAAACACCATTCCTACTCTCAACATCCTCCTCAAGTCACTGGATTCCTCAATCCGCTACACCGACTCCAAAACTCGTGGACCATAAAGGCAGCCGTAGAGGCTATGTGTGCTGTTTATTGTCATTGTTATCAGTTCTGACTCATAACAATGCTAGGTACAGCAGATCAAAGCACCAACCTTTCCTAAGAAATACTCACGATTGTTATTAATTGTAGCCACTCTAGAGGCCCTTCCTCTTCTTTTCTGTCCCCCCACTTTACCAAGCATGATGTCCTTCTCCAGGTCCTGATCTCTCCCGATAACATGTCCAAATATAATTGATATCACATGTAAGTAAACATTTGCTGAAAATCATCCAACAACAGTTACAGTAGTACATTGACAGGGAGCTGCCAGAGGATCAGGCCAGATTCAGAAGAAGATGTTGCACAAAGTATATTATTGCAGATGTCAGATGGATCTTGGCTGAAAACAGAATACTGGTTAGATGTTTACATGTGTTTCATTGACTGTGACAAGGCATTTGACTGTGTGTAGCATAACCAACTATAGATAGGCTTGAGAAGAATGGGAATTCCAGAACAATTCATTGTGCTCATACAGAACTTGTACATGAATCAAGAGGAAGTTGTGGGAACCAAGCAAGGGAATACTGCATGGTTTACATTCAGGAAAGGTGTGGGTCAGGTTTGTGCCATCTCACCATACTTGTTTGATGTGTATGCTAAGCAAATGGTCAGAGAAGCTGGATTAGAGAAAATATAGCATCAGGATTGGAGGCAGACACCAATAACCTGAACAATGCAGATGACACCGCCTCACTTGCTGAAAGTGAGGAGGGCCTAACACTCTTGCTCATGACAGTTAAGGATCGAATCCTTCAGTATGGATGACAAGTCAATGTAAACAAGGCTGAAATCCTCACTCCTGGACCAATAGGTAACATGATAAATGGGAAAAAGATTCAATTTGTGAAGGATTCTATCTTGCTTGGATCTACAATCACTGCAGTCAGATCAAAATATACATTAATTGGGTAAATCTCTGCAAGACCTCTTTAGGGTTTTAATAACAAGGATGTTACTTTGAGGACTAAGCTACACTTGACCCAAGCCAAGGTATTTTCAATGGCTTCACATGCATGTTAAAGTTGGACATTGAATAAGGAAGACCAAAAAAGAATTAATGTGTTTTAATTGTGCTGGAGAAGAATATTGAAAATACCATGGACTAAAAGGACAGACCAATCTGTCTTGAAAGAAGTAGGGCCAGAGTGCTCTTTAGAAGCAAGCACAGGGAGGCTTCTTGTTACATCCTTGGGAATTATATCAGAGGAGACCAGTCTCTGGAGCAGGATATCATGCGTGGTAGAGGGCCAGGGAAAAAGGAAAGTCCTCAGGGAATGGATTGACACTGTGGAACAATTGTGAGGATAGTGCTGACAGAGCATTGTTTTGCTCTGGTGTACGTGGGGTCACTATGGATCGGACATGACCTGATGGCACCTAACAACAACCACTTTGATTGTACAACCAAAGCAAAATCCTTGCCAGCTTCAATATTTTCACCCTTTTGTCATAATGTTGTCTCTACTCGAGATGAGAGAAATCGGGTTTTCTTTCCATGAAGTTGTGGTCTGTGCTGAAGGCCCTAGCCTGCGACCTTCACCCGCAAGTTCCTCAAGCCCTCCCGCAAGGAGGCATCATCTCCACAGCACGGCCTCCTTCTCATCCCCATGCTGAGGTCTTCATCATAAAATTCAACTTCACCCTGTGACCCATTTAAATTTTTTCTAGTTTTTAATATTTTCTTCCTTTTTAATTTGAAGTTTTTATGTTTTGCTTTGTTATTCTTGATAGATTTTTTTTGCTTGTGTATTTTCAATGTTTTTGTGTGTATGAAATCCAGGATAGGTATTTTTATACAATAACTGGATTCATGGTGCCTTAAGGGTCTCTCGGGGAGGAAAATGGGGAGCTAATAATGATGAGCACAAGAATGAAGAAAAAGTTCTAAAAGTGTGCTAATGGTGGTACAATTCTTCTTGATGATTGAGCTATTGAATTGAATCAACTATATATATGCCAATAAAACTGTTAAAATAATTAATAAGTAAACAAATAAAACAAGTCTTAAAGCCAAAAAAAAATGTGTTTACAGAGTATTATGTTGTTTGTTTTGCTCTCTGGTCTGTTGATCCTAAAGTTCTAGAAGCTAATGCCAAATTTTATGTTTTAAAGCAGCTTGTGCAGATTTCCATTTTAAAATTTGAATTTAAATTTTGTAATGAGGATATGTTGTTAAAATCAGAGTTGATTAATATCAGAAGTTGCTGGTAAAATTGTGATTTCAGGAGTGTCCTGTCTTGCTGATCCCCTCCCCAATGAGGTGATTCACACACTTGACTGGAATACATTTACCAGGCTCTTGTACTCCGGCTTGGCATTCTGTCATGCTCATTCTTTTCATAGTGCAATTCATGGGACTCTATGAAATGCAGCTATTGGTCGTTCTGCCTGTACTCAAATGAAGTGATATTGAATTTCTATTATGCATGGGACTTGGAAACCTCCCGGCTCTCCATAAAGATTTTATTCACACAGCAGATTTGTTGTGACTTAGATAGTTTCAGACAATTTCAAATTTGAATGGACATGGCAGGATCTGACAATATAAAAGAAATATCAGGCGAAAGAAACATGTAATACCAAATGATATATTAAGCATCTTACAGAACAAAGCAAAGAGAATGCCTGTGATTGTAGTAAACAAAACCAGAATGTATATAGTTGAAGAACCTCTCACAGGAACTAATCTTTACATATTGTATGCATGAGTTGGTGATTAAATTTTCCAATTCCTTTCATTTTACAAATT
>NW_022111373.1:56750506-56752613 GCF_000313985.2 Echinops telfairi
AAAAAAAAGCCAGGGGAGAAATTTCGGTGATTCAGCCAGTAATAGATATTTGCACCCAGAACAAATTCAGGTCATGTCTATAGGGTGTCGAGTTCAATACAGCATAATCAAAATAACAATAGTCTCTAGTAAGGCTGATCAAGACTCTTGCCTGTGGCTAGAGTGGATCTGCCAGTGTCTTAGCCTGACCAGATATACTGCAGATGAGTTCTGGACTCTCATCACCCCAGAGCCCTCCACCAATCGGGTGTTCATGATTTCTGCTCTGATGCTTTTCTCCTCACCATAATTTGAGTTTTGTAATAGTCATCTTTGGATCACACAAGCTGGGGTACTTCTTCCAAGTGGAGTTAGTTGACTCCTCACTTAGCTGGCTGCCTGTTTGAATACATGCCTGTAAGACCCCAGACACTATTCTATATGATAGCTGGGCACCATCTGCTTTCTTCACCACACTTTGCTCTGTAGCACCCTTATCATCCGTGATCATTTCACAAAGGTGGGTATTGATGTAAGAACTGATTGTTCTTAAAGTGGGACTAAGATTTACTGCAAGACCAAACCCATTCCTAAATCCATGCCTTATTTATTTATTAAATTGATTTAAATTAGGAGCCAATACATGTGTCATATCATCACATAGTTAAATCATGTCAGGCATAATTGTGCAATTTCTTGCATGCACGTACATGTTTTCCAAAACATAAAATTCCTTCCTGGACTTCCTGACATCATCTTCCTCTTGTCTCCCTCACCCAACTATAACCCCCTTCCCCCAAACCCTTTTTCTGTGTTTTTTTCTCTGTAGGCTCAACATCCCTGGGTTTCATTTTCTGAAAAACAATAAAACAAATAACACAGCTTCAAGAGGGTGAGCCCCAATGGCCACGTACCTGTGAGATACACTCTAATATAAATGAGCATAAGCAGAATATAACAGAATGGCCATCACAGGGTTGCCAGGGTAATACATGTCTTGATATAGCATATAGGGCCTTGATGTACCAGACTTTGTTTATTTGTCACCCAACAGTACACTATTGGTATTGGTATAGCATTCTTCTTCTACCGCTGGCATCGTGTGTTTTCCAGCTTAAGTCCTCAGTTTACAAGTGTGTCTGAGGTAGAGTCCAGTTTACACAGTGATGTTCCCATTTGGGGTTTCACCGATGTACCCTCTGGAGCATGAAGTGTACCCCAAAGATCAAGATTCAGTGTCCCAGTGCTGCAGCACCCAGCATGGGTTCCTGGGCTACCCCCAGATGCCTTAGGTCAATTCTGCCCTCCCGCTGCATGCTACTAAAGACCCTCTCTATCTAGTGATCCCAAAAGCATCTTCAGTCTCTCCCTGCCCAACCTGGTGGTTAGCCCTCCCTCCCCTCTCCCCAACTGACATGTCCCTATGCTCACTCAAATTTGACCACTCCCTTTCCCCTCTCCTGTGCTGCCCCTCCCATCAGTAAGCGTCATCCCTCTAACAGGGCCACCTTCCTTTCTGGGGGACTTCACTCCAGGTCCACATGGCTACCACTTAGGGGACAGGTCCCCCCATGTACCCCTGTCCATTTGATCCAAGTTGTCGTGAGGTGAACTCCGGTCAAATGACCAACACTATACTTACCTGGAGCAGATGATGTGTGGTTCATTGACACTGGTCCAGCTCTTTACCAGGCTGTCTGGTCCCCAACCAGAAGACTGGATGCCCTAGAAGCTTGAGTTTGTGCCCATTCGGCTGTGTGTTCCTACTGCAGTGGACTCAGATAGGATTTGCCCATTTGTGCTTGACTAACTTCAGTGAGCACAATGTCTTCCAGCTGCCTACACAAGTTGAGGTGTTTCATGGTTTCATAGCTGTTTTAAGGGTGCATAGTATTCCATTGCATGTATGTATATACCAGAGTGTTTGTTTTCAAGTCTCATAATGATGGAAATTTTAGGTGAAAGTGTTTCCAGCTTCTTGCTATTATGTCCTGTGCTGTGATGAACATGGGGGAGCGATATCTGTTTCTTATTTCTGATGGATAGGAATGGTATGCCCTCATAATGGTATTGATGGGTGTGGTAATACATAATCCGTTGTCAATTCGAGGGTTAAGAGTGAAGGAGT
>NW_022111373.1:56752907-56754689 GCF_000313985.2 Echinops telfairi
GGAATCATTGCATGTGTTTCATGAGCCTGAAGAGGAATTTATAGATTGGTATCGAGCATATGGGCTTGATCTGGACTGGGCTCTTTTCTCAATATTCAATTGCTCTTGTATACAAAGCTCTTTCTCAGACACTGTGAATTTGTTTTTCTAGTCAACTTAGGCTAACACACTGGGTAATTCAATTGACATCTGTTTTAGGTATTGCCATATTGTCTTTCATAGTGGCTGTATGTATCTACAAGTCCACTAGCAGTGGATAAGAATTCCTATCCCACCATATGCTCTCCAACATTTGCTCTTCTCAGTTTTTTGTTTGTTTGCTTGTTTGTTAACTGGGCTACAGTAATGAGGGTTAGGTGTGTCACATTGTTGCTTTGACTTGCACTTCCAGGATGGCTAATGGCCCAGAACATTTCCTCAGGTGTTTATTAGCCATTCAAGACCCATTGTGTTAGTCTGGGTACTTTAGAGAAACAAATCCACAGAAACTCATATGTATAAGAGAGGGTTTTATATAAAGGGTAAGTGCACATCAAGAAAACATCTCAACCCAGTGCTGTCCAAGCCCACAAGTCCAACATTAGCCCATATGTCTGACACCAATCCACAAAGTCCTCCTCCATCTCACAAAACACATGCAATGATGCCGACTGCAGGAGGAAAGCCAAATCAGTGAGTGTGTAAGCGCCTCAGCGCTGGCAGGGGTCTCCACACGGCTGCTCCAGAACCTAGGTCTACATCAGGGTAGGTCCATGTGGCTTCTCCTCAGGGTTGTCTCACAGTAAGTGAGCCTTGCCAGCTGAAGCAGGGAACTGCCTAAGGCAGCTGCACCCTGATCCGACCATCAGAAAGCAAGAGACCTGAGAGCTCAAAAGGCAAGGCTTACCAAGCCATTTATCCCTCTGTCCTTTAATTAACCCCACATGTGTTTATAGGCCAGGTTGGCACAATAAACTAACTACCTCAGTCATCGTTTGTGAATCGTTGGTTCGGGTCTCTTGCCCATCTTCTCAGAGGGCTATTAGTTTTTTTCTTGTTGTAAGCTTGTAAAATTTTGTAGATCTTAGTAATTTGTCCCTTTTCTGTTATGCCATTACTAAATATCTTCCCCAAAATTGTGGGCTCTCGTTTTACTCTTTTAATAAAGTATTTTGAGGTACATGAGTGTTTTTGATTTTTATTTTATTAAAGTTTCATGGACTTTACATATTCCAATGTATTCATTCACATACAATTCTTTTGTTCAATCCCATCGGATGGGATTATCAATCATTGATGCTATCTGCTCCCCTTTCTGCCGCTTCCCTACCCCTCCTCCCATACCCTCAGGGAACCACCACACTCCTGTCACTGTCTCTGAAGGGTCATCCATCTTGACCTTCATGTACTGAGGAATCCTAAACAAACAAATGAACATTTGAAAACCGAATGTGATCAATGAGGTAAAACACATAAGAACCTTACTAGTAAGGGGAGGAAATGTTAAAGAACTAGAGGAGAGTTATGTGGTTAATCAGTGTCATACCACACCCTGGATCTATCATCCGTGCCATGTGGCCCTAAAGTTTTATTTATAATAAGTCTCATTCATCTATTTCTCTTCTGCAGAGTGTAATTCCTTTGCTAATTATGCCCATTTCTCCTGCACTAGGGCTCCAAAGTTTTTCCCAAATTTCCCAGTGATGATCCTGATAGTTTGCAGTTTTACATCTAGGTCTTTTTTTTAAAACCATTTTATTAGGAGCTCATACAACTCTTATCACAATCCATACACACATCAAT
>NW_022111373.1:56762795-56764162 GCF_000313985.2 Echinops telfairi
GACCCTTCTAGTCATAATCTCTTTTGTGCTGAATTGTAAATTCTCACCTCTCCCTGATTTGATAAGCCTGTCTATGAGAGAGTTCTTTGTTATACTAATGTACAGGATTAAGGCCAGATTTATTCAAAACCTCCACATTACTATAGGGTTTGACTTAAGCCAGACCATTCTTTTCCTTGGAAATGTGGTCTGTTGAAAGACAAAAAAAAGTACCTCCATTAAAGCTTTACTTTTTTTTAATTTTTAACAGTTTTAGTGACATATAATTCCCTTATAGAACTCAATGGTTTAGTCATATTAAAAAGAGCTGTGCAATCACCACCACTATCAATTTTTGAACATTTTCGTCTTCCTTGTTCTCATTACTATGAGCCCGCTGCTTCCCCCGCAACCTCCCCTGCCATAACCCTGTTGTTGTTAGGTGCCATTGACTTGGTCCTGACATGTAGTGACCTTATGCACAGCAGAATGAAGTGCTGCCTTCTCCTGTGTCATCCTCACAATTGTTGCTATGAATATTTACTATTAGTCCATTCACTGTCTCTATAGACTTACCTGTTCTAGATTTCAGGTATAGAAACACATATCCCCTGAGATAGTTAAGGTTTATTGTGCCAACCTGGCCAATAAACACATGTGGGATTAATTGAAGGGCAGAAAGATAAATGGCTCAGTAAACCTCACCTTCCTAGTTCTCGGGTCTCTTGCTCTCTGACGGTTGAACCAGGGTTCAGCTGCCTTAGCCAGTTCCCTGCTTCAGCTGGCAAGACTCACTTCCTGTGAGACATCCCCGAGGAGAAGCTACATGGACCTACCCTGATACATGATATAGCCCTGGGTGCTGGAGCAGCCTCGTGGAGACCCTTGAAAGCACTGAGATGCTTAAACCACCCTTGGATTCAAAGACTTTCTACCTACTGGCCTGTGATATTCCTGCATTCGCCATCATTGTGTGTGGATTTTGAGTCTGAGGAGGACTTTGTAGATCAGTGTCAGATAGGCAAAGTTGGACTTATGGGCTTGGACTGGACTGAGTAGGGTTGCTTTCTGAATGTACCCTTACGCTATATGTAAAACTTTCTCTTATACATATATGAGCTTCTGTGGATTTTTCCTCTAGTTACCTAGACTAACACCCCCCACAAAAAAGAGACAAATAAAAAAACTGAAAACCAATAATCATAACAAGATAAAGAGAAAAACCTCAATAGAAAATACTAAAGAATAGTAAAACTTAAAATAGGTCAAAAGGAAGAACAAATGATAAAGTGCTAGATTTTCACCTAACTGCAGCCACATTAATCCACTTTCCAATGCTCTCTGTCTGACAGGAAGGCCATTTATATCCCTGTTTAATGATCAGGGGG
>NW_022111373.1:56765861-56767100 GCF_000313985.2 Echinops telfairi
TAGAGATAAGGGTGATGAGATTTTGTCTTATGTAAGTTGCACATGTTTTCAGGAGAGGCTAGTCCCTGGAGAATGGCACCATGTTTGGTAAGGCAGAGGAGCAGAGAAAAAGAGCAAAGCACAGAGGAATGTAGTGACACCCTGGCTGCAGCCCTGGGTTCAAGTACAAGAACCATTGTGCAGATGGCACAGGAACCTGCAGAGACTTTTGCTGTGTGCTGAGGGTCATTATTCTTTAGAACTCAATGACTCCTAACAACAATAACAGTAATGTAAGCTGCGTTGGAGGTTGGGGGGGAGGTACTCTCTTGGTAAGTCTCTACGATAAAACTGTAGGTATCTGTTGTTTTTAAAAAATTGGGATTCATTTAAATTTGTCTTAGTTTTCAATATTTTCTGCTATCATTTCCATTAAAGTTATTATCTGTTTTACTTGAATTGTTGTTAGTCTTAGATTTTTAAAAATGTTTTTCTATATATGAAATCCAGAATAGGTACATCTGTAGAGACAGTAACTGTATTAATGGTTCCTTTAGGGTATGGCAGGGGAGGTTGGGGGAAATGGGATGCCAATAAAAATGAGCACAGAATGAAGAAAATGTTCTTGATTGTACAACCTTTCTTGATATAGTTGATCTACTGAATTGTGTGATATTAGAACTATACACCAATAAAACATGTGAGAACAAAATTATTGGGAGTACATAGATAGGGAAATGGAGGATGGTCAATAGGCTCTGGAATTACTTAACAGAACAGATCCTGGCTAGGTTTTAATGTTCTGTTTCTTTATAAATACTAAGGTGAATGCAATGTGTTTTTAAAATCCCTCCATTGTTGTTGTTGCTGTTGGGTGCCATCAAGTCAGTCCATCTCTAAGGCCAGCAGGGAAAACACTGTCCAGTCCGGCTCCAGCGTCACAATTGTTCTTCTGTTTGAGCTCATTGTTGCAGGGACTGTGTCTAGCCATCTTGTCAAGCTCATTCCTCTTTTATGCTACCCCTTCCCTCTACCAGGTATGACATCCTATTCCAGGTATGGGTCTTCCCATTCTTGCCTCTACGAAGCAAACTGGCTGTGCCTCTCAAACACAGATGCGTTCTTTCTTTTGGCAGTTCATGGTACTTTCAGTATTCTTGGGAAACACCTCAGTTCATAAGCATCAACTCTTCCTCCATCTTCCTTACTCAATGTCCAACTGTCACAAGCATATGAATTGACTGAAAATATCATCGCTTC
>NW_022111373.1:56767411-56769926 GCF_000313985.2 Echinops telfairi
TTATAGATCATCGTGATCAGTTCCCTCATTCTCGACCACATTCTCCTTACCCCCTTAGTATTGATACTTGCATTATTGGTCCTGAGGGGTTTAACTGTCTGGGATTTCCTGTGTTTCCAGTTCCTACCTGTACCAGCGTAGATGCTCTGGTCTAGCCAGATTTGTAAAGTAGAATTTGCGTCATGATAGTGGGGGAGAGGAAACATTAAAGAACTGGAGGAAAGTTGTATGTTTCATCTGTGCTATAATGAACCCTGACTGGCTTATCTCTTCCTTGTCACCCTTCTATAAGAGGATGTCCAATTGTCTACACATGGGCTTTGGATCTCCTTTCCACATTCCACCTCATTCACATTGATGGTTTTCCATTCTGGGTCTTTGATGCCTGGTACCTGATCCCCTCAACACCTCATTATCACACAGGCTGGTGTGCTTCTTCCATTTGGGATTTGCTACTTCTCAGCTACATGGTCGCTTGTTTATCTTCAAGTCTTTAGGACCCCAGAAACTCTATCTTTTGATAGCTGGACACTATCAGCTTTCTCCACCACAGAACCCTGCATATGACCTTCAATTCTTGTTCCCAATTGCGATGCCAATTCAACACCGTGAAACCATAACTATGTGAGCATAGTTACAAAGTGTCAATTTATAGAATTTATTTGAGTGAATATTTGCCAGTTTTTTTCTGCTGTGACTCATGGTTTGCTGTATGTCAGGAGCACCCAATGACTTGAACTTCACACGTTCAGGAAACAAATGGGAGCATGAGGCACTTTTACTAAGAAATATTGTGATTAAAAAATAGTTATACAGCAAAAAACAGTCACAAACACACAGTATCATTCATTGCTAATGAGTTAAAAGGATACCACAGTGCATGTATAAATCACTAGACAGTATCGTGCAGTTTATTTAAATTCATTGTGCCTCATTATAACTGAGCTATGCACCTTTAGGTCTGAGTTGATTAGGAATGCGATAGCTCAGAATAGCTTTTAATTCAGAGAAACATGGCCTGACCTTTACCATAATCCTGTGTGAAACACACTATAGTTTAGACATTAATAACGATGCTACCTCTTTTTCATACTGGTGAGATGCTACTTAAATTTGGTATTATTAGTTAACAGGCTCAGGCCAATACATCAAAACCAAATTACCCTTCTGTGCATAACTACAGTACTTAATTCTGAGTTCTTCATCCCTCATAACTATTACCTCCTCTTTAAAAATGCTAAAACCCAAATGTAATAGTGTCATGTCATAGCCATAAGTCACAGATACAAACTAAAGGCACTCCTTCTCGCTCCCCATGGACTGCCCTGTATGCTGTTAAGGATTTGTGCTTGATGATATACGTTTTAACAGCTAAGGCATTGCTTGTCTTTGACCTTTGTCTCTCAATTTAAGAATGCGATTTCCTTAAACCACCTTCAGGTAAGTCAAGTAGCACAAATAATAGGACTTGCTTAAGATTCTGATTCAGATCCACTAGAAACTACAAATCACAGGCTTAAATATTCAATTTATTTGTAAAATAATTGATAGTGCTTATAAAATAATACATGTGCATCATTTAATTAATCTAATAGTTCACAGAAGTACTTAATAAAAAGTAACATATATTTATATTTAAAACACTGCTAACATGTCAGTTACAACTCATAGAGATTCTATATAGGGTTTCTGATGGTGCAAATCTTTATAGGAAAAGATAGCCTTATGGTTCTCCCTCGGAACATTTGGTGGATTTAAATTGCTAGTCTAAATAACAGCCCAATGCTTATCTGACAGTACTATCAGGGTGTGATATATTATATGTACATATTATATATAATACGTGTATATTATACACACATAATACATAGTATATTGTGCTTATATATTATACATAATATGTGTATATAATATAGATATGTATATAATATAGATATATATCCATGTAATATATGTGTGTATATATATATATTTATATATTCTGTCTAAATGAGATTTCTCCTTATTACCAATCTAGGAAAGTTTTTCTGTTCTGTCTTATGTTAAGTCCTCTCTTTCACAGAATCCTTGTTTGTGTGAGGGAGTCCTTTGAGTCCTTGTAACAGAAAGCACAACACAAAAGATTCGACGAAATAGAAGTCTCTTTATCAGACACATAAGAATAGTCGAATGGTGAAATAGAAACTATTTTTTTTGGAACAGGGATTCACATACGTTGTTATTCAGTTATTATGTTTTCCTTCCTTTCCCAAGTCTCCTTAGTGTGAAAGCTAGGAGAATGCGATCCATACATGCACTTTTACAGAAAAGGAAGAGGGACAAGTCAGTGTCCTTTCAAAACACCACCTGAAAACTGAGCACCAGTAGAGAAGCACAACCTAATCACAGGGCCATGCCTCTTACACGGAAGTAGGCAATGTAAGTATCTACATACTTTAACATTTCTATTGCTAAACAGGAAAATTGAAGTAGCAATGCTGTGGGATACTTTGATACCCTATGTCATCGCTCTAAA
>NW_022111373.1:56771261-56772907 GCF_000313985.2 Echinops telfairi
AAAATCATATTGATGTGAATGAGGGGGAGGGTGGAGCTCCAAAGCCCATCGATAGACAATTGGACATTCCCTCACAGAAGGGTCACAAGAAAGAGATGAGCCACACAGGGTAAAGTATAGCACCAATGAAACATACATCTTTTCTCGAGTTCTTTTATGCTTCCTCTCACCCACTATCATGATCCAAATTCTACCTTACAAATCCGGCTAGACCAGAGCATACACGTTGATACAGAAAAGAGCTCACAACAAAGGGAATCTAGGACATATAAAACCCCATTGGGACCAATAATGAGAATAATGAGAGTAGCAATACCAGGAGGGTAAGGGGAAGATGGGGGGAGAAAGGGGGAACTAATCACGAAGATAGACATGCAACCCCCTCCCAGGAGGATGAACAACAGAAAAGTAGATGAAGAGAGAAAGTGGTTGTTGTAAGAAATGAAAAAAATTTATAAATTATCAAGGGTGCGTGGGGGTAGGGGGAATGAGGTGATACCAAGGGCTCAAGTAGAAAGAAAGTATTTTTTAAATGATGATGGCAGCATATGTACAAATGCACTTGACACAATGGATGTGTGTATGGACTGTGATTGGAGCTGTAAGAATCCCCAATAAAAGATTAAAAGAAATAAATGTTTGGATACCCTGTGTCTGATTTAGAGTGATTCTATGTACAATGCAGTGAAACATTGCCAGTTTGATATTATCCTAGTAATTGTTGTGTTTGAGCCTATTGTTGCAGCCACTGGGTCAATCTCATTAGAATCTTCCTGCTTTTTGCTGATCTATTTTTCCAAACATGATGCCTTTCTTCAAAAAATACTCCCCTCTGATAAATTGAGCAAAGAATGGGAGATAAGTTGCTATTCCCATTTCTAAGATACAGTATAGCTCAATTTCTCTCAAGACAGATATATTCACTCATCTGTGAGTCTCTGGTATATTCCTACCACTTGCCAATCTCATATCAAGAAGAATTTTGATACATTTAACACTACTGAGAGAAGATCTGATGAGCTGTAGGAAAACATCAAGAACACCATTCATAAAGAAAGCAAAGGGTCATTAAAAAGATAAGAAAGATATAAAAGATCAAAGTGGATTTTAAAAGAGACTCTGAAATTTGCTCTTTATCTTAGAGTAGCTAAAGCAAATGGGAAAAGGGATGAAATAAAAGAACTGAATAGAAAATTTCAAAGGGCAACATGAGGAGACAAAATAAAATATAATAATGAAATGGGCAAAGACAGAAAAACTAAGAGGGATGAACACATTCAGCATCCCTGAAACTGAAAGAATCTAAGAAAAAATTCAAGTCCCAAATTGCAATATTGAAAGGTTTAATGGGCAAAATATTGAATGATGCAAGAAGCATCAAGAAAACATGGAAAGAATGCACAGAGTCGCTGTAGTGAAAACTAGTTGACAGCCCACCATTTCAGGAGATAGCATATAAGGAGGAACCAATAGTGCTGGAGGAAGAAGTTCAAGCTGCACTGGAAGCATTAGCCAAAAACAAGGCTCTCCAGAAACTGATGGAATACCAATGGAAATGTTTCAACAAACTGATTATTATTATCTCTGCAGATCTTTCTCGATAAGATAGGCTGGATAAACAATCTGGAGGAGAAAACAACGGGACT
>NW_022111373.1:56774007-56792086 GCF_000313985.2 Echinops telfairi
AAGAGATGACAAAATAATAATTTATAAATTATCAAGGGTTCATGAGGGAGGAGGGAGTGGGGAGGGAGGGGAAAATGTGGAGCTGATACCAAGGGCTCAAGTAGAAAGCAAATGTTTTGAGAATGATGAGGGCAACAAATGTACAATTGTGCTTGACACATGGACTGACGTATGGATTGTGATGAGTTGTACGAGCCACCAATAAAATGATTTTTAAAAAAACTGATGAAGTACTAGAAGCATTCACTAGTCTTTGCCAGGAAATATGGAAGACAACTACTTAGCCAATTGATGTGCAGAGATCCATATGTGTACCCATTCCAAAGAGAGGTGACCCAACAGAAAGATCAAATTATAGATCAATATCATTAATATCACATGCCAGTAACGTTTTGCTCAATACTATCCAAGTTGCAGCAGTGTATTGACAGGGAGCTGCCAGAGGTTCCAATAGAATTCAGAAGAGGATGTGGAACAAAGGATATCATTGCTGATGTCAGATAGATCTTTGCTTAACCCTGAAAATGTTTACTTTTCTTTCATTGATTAAGCCAAGTAGTTCGACTGACTGGATCATAATAAACTATGGATAATATTGAGGCAAATGCAAATTCACGAACACTTCATCATGCTCATGTGAAACTTGTACGTGGATCAGGAGGCATTTATATGAATAAAACAAGAACATACTGCATTGTTTAAAATCAAGAAAAGTGCATGATAGGGTTGTATCCTCTCACCATACTTATTTAATCTGCATACTGAGCAAATCATCAGAGAATCTGGATTGTATGAAGAAGGATATGGCACCAGGATTGGAGGAAAGTTTATCAGCAACCTAAGATATGCAGAAGACACAAATTAACTTCCTGAAAGCGAGGAAGATTTGAAGCACTTGCTGATGAAAATCAAGGATTTCAGCAATGTAAGGGAGACCAAAATCCTCGAGCATCATGATAAATGCAGCGGCAGTCGAAGTTGTCAAGGATTTTGTCTTGCTTTCATCCACAGTCAAACCTTATGGAAGCAGCAGTCAAGATATCAAAAGACAAATTGCATTAGGTAACTGAGCTGCACAAGATCTCTTTAGAGTATTGAAAAGCAAGGCTGTTACTTTGAGTACTAAGATGCACTTGACCCATAGTATTCTACATTTCCTCATATGCATGTAAAAGTTAGACATTGATTAAGGAAGACTGAAGAAGAATTGATGCATTTGAATTGTGATGTTGGAGAAAAAATATTGAAAAGGTCATGGATGATTAAAATTACAAACCAAACTGTCTTGGAAAAAGTATGTGCAGACTGTTCTATGGTGAGTTTTAGTCTTAAGTACTTGGGACATGTTGTTAGGAGAGAGAAGTCTCTGGAGAATGACATCCTGCTTAGTAAAGCACAAGGGCAGCAAAAAGGAGAAAGGCCCTCAAAGAGATGGGGGGACGCAATGACTGCAGCAATGAACGCAAGCATAGAACAATTGTGAGAATGGTGCAGGGTCATCGTGCAGTATATCTTTGTGTTGTGTGCAAGTCACTATGTTCAGAACTGACTAGACAGAAGGTAATAATAACAAAAGAGTACATTCGATATCATTTATCAACACCAAAATTCAAAATCACCAAATTTTCTTATATCTTCATTATCATTGTCCAACTTCCTTATATATATAGGAGGTAATTTTAAAATTACACGGTTTGGGCCATGGGTACCTCTCTCTTCAATGCAACAGCTTACCCTTTAATGTCTTAAAATGTCAATCATTTTCTAGCATAATCCTCTCTTTTATTATACCTACATAAACATCACTGGTTCTACTTCTCTAGAGAACCCAGCCTGGCACACATAATGTAGGACGTTGCTGCTGTTGTGAGGTGCCATAGAGTCCCTTCTGGCAATTTCATGCAACATAACAAACCATTGCAGTCCGGTGCCTTCCTCACAGATGTTCCTAAGCTGTGACCATTGTTGCAGGCTCAGCATCAATGCATTTCCTTGAGGGTTTTCCTCTGTTTCGCTGCCCCTCCACCTTACCAAACATGATGTCCTTCTCCAGCGACTGGTCTTTCCTGGCAATATCTCAAAGTGTTGCCATACTTACTTGTCATACTTTGAGGAGTACTCTGGCCACACTTCCACTAGGACAATTTTGTTTATCCTTTTAGTAATCCACGATACTTAATATTCTTCACCAGCACCACAATTCAAACACTTTCATTTTTTAAATCACGTCTTCATCACCTGTTTGCTCTCAGTGTGCTAGATCTCACTCTGTACATCACAGATGGTTTGTGAGTCTTTCTCAAACACTGCTCCCCTCCTTCTTCATACAGTTCAGCTCTTAGATTATTGGCTCAGCCATACATTATGTATGGTGAAAGTATACAACCCGAATGTACAGTTTTAAAAATCATTGTAAAACACAGAATCTCCAGGCAATATTCTAACAACTCTTGGTCTGTGCAGATTCCACGTGAGCATATTTACCTATTCACTACTTTTCACTATGTCACCCATTTTTTGCTACGATTAACATCGTCCACAGTATTTGTATACTTAATAGAATACAAAAATATTTTTTAAATATTCACTGCTATCAGCAAACATATACCTGACATTAGAAATGATAATCCTCTTCTCATTTCTTATTCTGAATGTGATTGAACTCCTAAAAGTTACCAACTGATACATGTATGGCTGCAACAATTTTTAAATTATCTTCAGCAAAATTTTACCATGTGTGATATTAATGATTTTGTTGGATTGCTTTTCATTGGAATGGATTAAAAGGTGAGATTTTTCAGTCAATTAGACAGTTAGCTAGCTGTTTTCCAATGTTCTTGGTATTATCCAGTGAATACATCCACCATTCTATGCTCTTGTGAAAGAGGTCAGTTGGTTATTCATAAATTTCTGGATCCTTGTTTTTCATCAATGCCTTCAGTTCAGTTTATATTTATTCCTTTAATACCATCACTTCTTGATCATATGCTACACCTTGAAATGGTTGAATATCAAATTATTATTTTTGTTATTGTGATTCTGTGAATTTATTTTATCTTCTTTTAATGCTACATGCCTTGTGTTAGTCTGGGTTGACTAGAAAAACAAATCCAAAGACACTCATATATGTATAAGAAAGAGCTTTATATACTAGAGTAGTTGAATATTGAGAAAACATTCCAGCCCAATGCAGTTCAAGCCCATATCTGATATTAGCCCATATGTCCAATACCAATCTATAAAGTCATCTTCAGACTCACACATGCAATGATGCCAAATGCAGAGAGAACACAGGTCAGTGGGTGGAAATTCTTGTAGATCCAGTGGCAGTGAAAGCATCTCAGAACTGGCATGAGTCTTCACATAGCTCCTTCAGCTCCTAGGCTCTACTGTAGTTCCATGTGTCTTGTCAGCAATCATATCTCGCACGGAGTGAGCCTGTGCCCTGCCTCCAGTGAGCTTTTTATCTCTTTAGCGGCTCCAAATGAGATCATAAAGCTGCGACCTGATTAACAGGCAAAACTCCATCCCCTCACTCTTAATACTCAAACTGACAACAGATTATGTAACTACCACTGGCATCATTCAAAATTTTGACCCTAGAAATTTTCATTGTGAAACCTCAAGTGTTATTTTCTTCAGTTCTTCCAGCTTGAGAAATGCTGCCCATATTCTTGCCTTTTGGTTTTTGAATTCCAGTTCTTTGCACATTTCATTTTAATACTTCATCCTCTTGAGTTGCCCTTTAAAATCTTCTAATTTCACATGAGCTATTTTATTTCATTATTTCTTCCATTTGATTTAAATAATCTATATTTAAAAACAAGTTTTAGCACAACCTTTTATGTCTGTTTTGTCTTTATTTTATTTCTTGCCTTTTTAATGACTTTTTTATTTCTTCCTGTGTTTTGTCTTTGATGCCATCCCACAGCTCATCTGATATATGGTCTTTGGTGTTCAGTGCATTAAATCTATTCTTGAGATGGTCTCTGAATTCAGGTAGGATATACACTAAATCATGCATTTTCTCATAATTTTGTTCACTTAAACTGGAACTTGCATATGAGCTATTGATGGTCTATGCCACAGTGGCCCCTAGCCTTGTTTTGACTGATGTTATTGAGATTCTTTGTTGTCTCTTTCCACAAATATAGTTGGTTTGATTTTTATTTGATTTTGTGTACTCCATCTGGTGAGGTCCATAGGAATATTCACCATTTATGTTTTGAAAATAATGTATTGGCAAAGAATAAGTTTTGGTCTTGCAAAATCCTATCATTTTATCTCTGGCATCATTTCTATCTACAAGCACATATTGTCTAACTACTGATCATTCGTCCTTGTTTTCTTCTTTCACATTCCAATCACAAATTGCCAATGAAATTTGATGGCATGTTTGCTCCGTTTCAGATTACAGAAGTTGCCAGAAATGCTTCGCTTTCATGGTTGTTGCATATGTTTGAATAATGATTGATTTAAATGATCTTCTTAGTATTATTATTCTGAAACATGAATATTATTCTGTCACTACAAACACTGTAATTCAGGATACATTTAGAAATATTCCTTTTGACGATGAATGTAACACCATTTATCTTCTATTTGTAATTCTCACAATAGTGAACCATATGGTTGAATTAAAAATGCCAAATACCAGTCTACTCATTAATGCCTAGAATATAGATAGAGCTTTGTGTTCCAGTTCATTTTCACAACTTACAATTTTCCTAGAATCTTATTTTGTAGATTACATGTTCTGATTTTTAATAGATGTTTTTAACTGTTTCTTCTTATTTTGAGAAATGTCACACAAGCAAATGAAGACCTCCAAAGATTTTCTTCCCTCACAGCAGTGAGCTCACTCTACCTTTCTTGTAGTCATATTTTATAGATTTCATGTTTCATTTTTTTCAGTTGATTATTAATTTGGAGTTAATACATACATATATCATATCATTCCATAGTTAATACATACATATGTCATATCATTCCACAGTTCAATCACATCGAGCAGAATTGTACAAATGCTACCACAATCAGATCCCAACATTCTTTTTTTTCCTGGACTCCTTGACATCTTTTCCATTTTACTCGCCACCACCCCTGTACCCACCCTGCCCACTTCTCTGAAGCTTTAACTCTTGCCATCCCTATAGGTTCATCAATCCTGTCCCTATATGTTCATCAATCCTGGGTTTCCCTATAGGTTCATCAATCCTGGGTTTCATACAGGAACACACAGAAAAACATATAACACAACTTCAAGAGGGTGACCTCAAATGGCATCCCACCCCATGATACACCCTAATATGAACAAACAAAACACATTTTGAGAAATGTCACATCAGTATATGAAGGTCTCAAAAACTTTACTCCATACATATCAGTAAGGCTCACTGTACTTTAAGAATATATTTATGTACCCAGTCATATTCTGAGTGCCTTCCAATTTTAGAAGTCCCTCTTCTATTACTAAATAAGACAAATATGTTCACTAGCTAACTTTTTTATTTTGCAAAAGCAGAGATCAAGTCCTTCTTTCTTTAGCCCAGGATCAGAGGGCTAATATCATGTTTCAGAGGCTAATGAATCTAAATTGTCAGATCAGATAGCAGGTCAGATGATATGTGGGTGAGGGGGTTCCCCAACACTCAAACGGTCCTCAAGAGCAGCTTTGCAATTGTGGAAAATATTAAAGACAGGCAGCAAGACACATCAAACATATTACATAGTCAATGGGCAATATCATAATGCCCATTGACTATGTAATATGTTTGATGGGTGAAGTATATGCCTTTTGAAAGATATGTAAGCCCCATTATATGTACCCATTGGAAAAGACATTCACTCTGTTGGTCCTAATATAGGGAAATAGATTCACTGTGTCTTGCTGTCATCTACAGATGACCGTAGGCATAGTGGATAGCTAGACACAGGAATTATTCATCTTACATGGTAGCTCCTTTAGAACTGCTCCTTAATAGAGGGATTTGGCCTGGAGAGTGTGTATTTGAAAACATTTTCATCTCAGAACAATGGAGATCTTTCTAAAAATAGGGTTAATTGGAATTTCTGTCAGAGATGGAGCCCAGGGAAGCAGCCCATACGGGGAGCTCCAGAGAGTCTAGTGTCGAGGAGGTCAAGTGAGAGTGCTCTGATGAGTAGAAAGGTCCTCACACAGTCCCAGGGGGCCCTCTCTGCCTGCGAGGTGGCTCTTCCTGGTATCTGCTTTGTTCCAAGCCTCAGAGATCTGGGTCCATATATCAGGGATTTCCCACCAGCTGTGTGACCATTGTGCACCTCAGTCACCACCTGACAGTGCCTCCCTTACCCCCTAGACTGGTCACCATCCCAGGAACTGGACGGCTGTCATGGTGATCTCCCCAAAGCTGTGACCTGACCACTACATAGCAATTGTCCACTCATGGATCCCACCCTGGGGAGCTGCATCCTTCTCTTATGGTTCCCCTCTCTCCACGGGGCTGGGCTGCAATTCTGTATACAAGCTCTTGTCCCTCCCAGCAGCCAGCCAGTGGTACTGTGCCCACCATTTCCAGGGCACCTCAGTTCATCGCAGCCCTGGCCTCTCCCTGTCCACACGGAGTGGTGCCCGCACTTCCTGCCCACCATTTCCCTGGATCTGTGGTTTCTAGCAACCCTTACCCTTCCAGCCAGCCTGTCCTTGCAGGCCCACAGTGCACACCACCTCGACCAGAGCCGCAGATTGTTGTGGACTGGCTCCCAGAAGAACCGGATCCCTGAAGACCTGCCACAGCAACCTTGGCCCAAGTGGTGAATAGTTGAAGACCAGGTCCCTGCAGGCCGGCCTGGAAAGCACCCAGACCCCCAGGGCCATGGATAGGGGTGTCTGGGTTTCTTTCAGCTCATGGGTCATCCCTGCCTCAGCCCTTCCCAGCCCACACAGTGAGCAGAACAGTGGAGAGTACATCCCTGGTCCAGAGGGCATCCTTCCCCAAATCTAGCCTAGCTCTGGAACCAGGGGACCAGCAACCCAGTTTTGGGAGCTCCCAAGCTCATGCTGGCTACACCACCTTGGACCCCAATAGGGCCATCACCTGCCCACTGGTCCTCTACAGACCTATCATTGTATCGGGAACTATCCACCAGTCAAACTGAGTTTCCCACAGCTGTCCCCACCGGTGCCTGAAGCCTCTCATCGCTGTTGACTACTGAGTCACCTGCAGCACCTACCTACACAACAGCCTGACCCACCTCCACAGATGGCCACAGGCAGCCCTTGAAAACACTGTTACCAGTCACAGAGAAAAAGAATTCAGGGTCTCTTGGTTTCCCAGAAATATGGTGCCCAGCTCTTTGAAATCATCACATAAACAACAGCATACCACATCACTCCCAACAAGAAAACAAAAAATACAAACTACAGCAGCAGAGCGAACAACACTCGTAGAAGAATCTGATGTGGATCTGCCACAGAAAGAAATTTTCAAAAGGCTGCTTGGAGTAATACAGGAGATGAGGTAAGCTACACAGACTAAGGATGCAACAATAGAGGAGATGAAGTCCACGATAGAGGGGATGAAGTGTTTGATAGAGGGGTGAAGTCCATCCACCAAAGGGAAATACAGGAACTACCGGATGAAGTAGCAGAAGCTGCACACAAGATCATGGCTCTCACGAACAGACTAGAGGAGGCTAAGAATAGTATCAGTTGTCTCAGAAAATCAGGCAAACCTCAGCAAACGAAAAAGACAGTGAAAGAAGATAATAAAAGAGGCAGAAGAAAACCTGAGATCGATGACAGATGCTATGAAGAGGACATCTGAATTATTGGCCTACCAGAGCAAGACACAATGAAGAAGTTGACAGTTAAACCAACAAGAGAATTTCTGGTAGAAAACTTCCACACCTTAATGAATGAGAATCAGTTAGTCATACAGGAAACAGAGAGGACACCAATTAGACTAAACCCCAGGAAAAACTCACCGAGGCATATAATAGTTAAACTATCCAACTTCTAGGAAAAAGACAAAATCCTAAGAGCATTAAGAGCAAGGAAGACAGTCACAAACAATGGCTCTCAGGTAAGAATATGCTCGGATCTATCATCCAAAACTGAAAGAAAAAAATACCTCCCCAAGAATCCTCTAACCTACCAAATTATTAAGATAAAAGGAGAGATAACGGCTTTCCAAGACAAGGAAAAGCTTAAATAATATGCTACAACACATCCAACCCTGTGGAAGATACTTGCCAACTCACTATGGCCAGAAGACCAACAGCCACCAACCACAAACAGAAGAACACCATATAGCCCAACCAGAAGCCAATGAGCCGATAAAAATCACCAAGATAACATAGCCTCAGAGGGAAAAGAAAGCAATAAAGAAGCCCCCTACAAAGACACAGCACAGTGTTAAGATGGGTGATAGGAAAACACCAAAAACAAAAGGCACGAGATGACAACAATGAATCCACAGATCATGATAATAACTCTAAATGTCAACAGCCTTAATTCTGCACTAAAAATAAAAAGGCTTGCAGACTGGTTTGGAAAACATAACCTATCGATATTTTGCCTGCAGGAAATACATATTAAGCTCGCAGACAAGAATAAACTAAGAATAAAATACTCGCAGAATATATACCAAACAAACAGCAACTCAAAAAAAGCAGTAGTTGTAATCCTAATCTCAGACAAAATTGATCTCAAGGTTCAAACCATAATATGAGATGAGGAGGGAGCACTATATAATGCTCAAAGGATCACTCTACCAAGAACTAGTGAGCATAATAAATATATATGCGCCAAATGAAAGACCTGCGAAATTTGTCAAACAAACTATTCAAAACGTGAAAAAAGGTATCACAGATTCAACAATTATAGTAGGTGACTTTAATACACCATTTTCATAGAAAGATAGATCATTGGGGAGGAAGCTCAGCAAAGCAACTATAGAGCTAAACACTACAATTAGGCAATTAGATCTGATAGACATATTTAGAGCTTTCCATCTAAATGCAAACAAATTTACATGCTTCTCAAGCATGCATGGCTCATTTTTAAAAATAGACCACATGCTGGGACATAAGTAGTGCCTGAGTAAATTCAAACAAATAGAGATTACGCAGATGTCCTTCTCAGATCACCAGGCCATAAACCTGGAGATCAATAAAACAATGATCAGAAAAAAACAGGGCAAACAACTGGAGGATGAATAACGATCTTCTGTGACATGAATGGGTACTGACCCAGATTAGAGAGGAGATCAGAAAGTTTCTAGGAGCTAATTAGAATGAGAATACAATATATCAAAACATATGGGATATGGTGAAAGCAGTCATCAGAGGTAACGTGTTAGCAATAAAGGCATATATGTAAAAGGAAGAGAGATTTATGACGGATACACTCTCACAAAACCTCCAGGAACTAGAACAGAGTCAACAGAACAAGCTCATCAATATCAAAAGAAAAGACATAATAAAAATCAGGGCAGAGTTGAAACACTGGGCAGACAAAAGAACGATGCAGAAAATTACTGCAGCAAAAAGCTGGTTATATGAAAGGATTGACAGAATCGACAGACCCCTGGCAAACCTAACCAAAGAAAGGAAAGAGCATACAATAATAGTCAGGATGAGGAATACAACAGGGGGAATCACAACAGACCCTAAACGAGATTAAAAAGATAATTACAAAGTATTATGAAAGTCTGTACTCTAATGAATTCAACAATGTGGAAGACAAGGACAAATACTTGGAAAAGCAATCCCTCCCTAGACTATCCCAGGTAGAGGTCAAGAACCTAAACAAACCATAGGAAAAGAAGAAATAGATATGATTATCAAGAAATACCAACAAAAAAAGTTCCCAGACCAGAGGGGGGGGTTTACAGGAAAATTCTATAAAGCATTCAGGGAAGAGCTGACAACGATCCTCTACAAAGTATTCCAGAGTGCAGAAAAGGATGGCGAACTCCCAATCTCATTTTACAAAGCCAGTATAACTTTGATACCCAAACAGGGCAAGGATACCATGGGAATACAGAACTATAGACTGATATCTCTAATGAACATAGATGTAAAGATCTTTAACAAGATATTGGCCAATAGAATACAAACGTATTATCCACCAGGATTAGGTAGGATCCATCCCAGGATGAAGGGATTGTTTAACATCTGAAAATCCATCAATATTATACACCACACTGATAAGTATAATAATCACATGATAATATCAATAGATGGAGATAAAGCATTTGACAATATCACAAAAGGAGAAGTATAGCATGAGTCCCCTGAGGTAAGTGTAATCAACACAGTACATATTGAAGAGAAGCCACCAATATCAAAACATTCACATTGAGGTACAGGGAGTCAGGAGTAGATTAGACCAAACCCAAGAAGGTACATGTTGGTACTCAAAAAAGAGGGGAGGGGGCAGGGAGAAAAGGGGGGGGGTGCAAAAGAGATGATGATGGAGGGAGCAGGACACTAACCCACCCAGGAGGAGATCACTGGTTTTGTCTCCGCAGAATTGGGAGTGAGCATGCAGACCCTACCACAGTGTCCCAAACTATGATAATGTGGCCACGTGGAAGAATGCATGAAAAGAGAGAACCACAGGGCTGACCCCAACCAGAGCCAAACTGATCCCCTCCCTAGAAATAGGTGTGACAGAGAGCAACACTAAACCTACAGGTTGGGGAGAGTGGCCAGCTTGCCACATCCACACGGAAGCAAACCAGCAAGGAAGAAGGGAAAGAGAGCACTGAGCTGGGCCCCACACTGGCACACCAGGCCTGCAGGATGACCTCTTTGTGGGGAGCTAATGGGACACAGTGGGGCCTGGGTGACTGACAACAGCTCGTGTCATGATGTCCCCTTACCGGAGCAGACGCCGACAGAAGACAATTCTGGGATCACACAGTGGGGAGGTAGTGAAGTCTGAACTCTTGACAGCGGTGAGAACCGACATGTGAACATACCAGATTAACAGATGAAGCAAAGCAAGCTACAAAGCCCCTGAGGAGCCCCACCCCAAAGAGACTCCAGGCTGGGAGGGGCAGCTCCTGGACAGTCATGAAGGCCAGCAAACAGACGTGGGATTTTTGTATATTTCTTCCTTTTTTTTTGTTTTTATCATTTCTCCCTTTCCTTTTTCTTCTTGTTTTTCTCCTTTTCTCTCTTCAGTCTTTTTTTTTTTTTTAAATCAATTTGGGCTATATAATAGCCGGTGTGCCTACCGATATATAAGATAGGCATGGGAAGCATACCCGAGGAGAAAGCAGTGGGAGCACCAGTCGCAGGGAGACCTGGGGGGTGAGATTAGGGGGGGAAGGGGCTGGTGAGCAGGCAGCGCCATAGAGAGGGGAAAGATTAGGGTATTAGAGTCAATAACAAGGAGGAGATAGGGATCAGGGGTGGGATGGGGGGTGTGTGAGCAACAGCAAAGTAGCTAAGAGGAGCTACCAAGAGGCAGAAATAAGGGGAAAGTGGCAGTGGAGCTGGAACAATGTAAAAGGAAACAGAGGAAGGACATAGGAAGCAAAGCAATGGATAGCTGTATAAACATCTATGTACATGTATGTACATATGTAAATACAATAATCCACAAAAGTAGAGGTATTGGCCTATGGAAATATACTTACATGGCAACACACTGAGGTAGTGGACAAACTTTGGGCCTCTACTCATACCCTCCCTCAGTACAAGAACACTTTGTTAACAAATCGGCAGTTTGAGATGTTCAGACACAATCACTGAAGACAATATGGGTACATAAGTAAATGTGATGAAGAAGGCAGATGGTGCCTGGCTATTAAAATATAAAGTGTCTGGGGCCGTAAAGACTTGGAGTTACACAAGCCGCCATTCAGTAGAGAAGCAACAAGCCCAAATGGAAGAAGCACACCAACAGTGCGATCATGAGGAGTCATTGGGTAATAGACATCAGAAGACACATAACAAACAAAAAATAAGGGGGGTTGGAGCAGAGATCTAAAGCCCATCTGTAGACAATGGAGCACGCCCCCTACAGAGGGGCCATAGGAAAGGGATGAGTCAATGACGTTGCAGTAAAGCATTGATGAAACACACTATATTCCTCTGGTTCCTTGAGGCTTCCTCACCCACCACTACCATGACCCAAGTGCTGCTTCTCAATTCAGACTAGACCAGAACATGTACACAGGAATAGGTAAGAGATGGGAGTTCATGACACACAAAATCCAGGAACAGGAGTGGGAATAGTGATACCAGAAGGGCAGGGGGAAGAGAGGGAGAGGAAGGAAGAAAGGGGGAACCGATCATAAAGATGGACACATAACTGTACACCCCTCTCCAGGGGGAAGAACAACAGAAAACTTGGGCGAAGCGAGAGAGCAGTCAATGTGAGATATGAAAATAATAACAATTTATAATCTATCAAGGGGTTATGAGAGTGGGGTGGGGGAAAGAGGACCTTATACTAAGGGTTCAATAGAAAGTAAATGTCTAGAAAAGAATAAGGCAACATATGTACAAATTCATCTGATGCAAGTGATGTATGGATTGCAACAAGGGTTGTAAGAGTCCCTAGTAAAATGATCTTTTAATTAAAAATAACTTTTTTTTTAAGTGGGGAAAAAAATAGGGCTAGTTTTCCATGCCCATGGTTGTTAGTATAGAAATAAGGTCAAATACTTTCTACCAAGCCTTCAGTTTACCACAAGATGGCAGGCTGATGCTGATTCCTGTGTTGGCAGGCCATTAGATTCAATCATCTCGGGGCTGTGAGCTGAGAAATAGGGTTACACTCCACCCTAATGTTCCCACAACTGTTTTAGATCCCATGATGGACTTGATTACCTGATGTTAGGACACAGCATGGGGGCTGCTGCTGTTAGGTGCTGTCGAGTTGGTTCTGACAGCCAGTGACCCTCTGAAACATCGGCACATCAGCACAGCAGAACACCACTCCTGCTCCATTCCTCACAACTGTTCTTATGCTTGAGCTCATGGGGGCAGCCACTGTATCAATCTGTCTTGTCAATGGCATTCTTCTTTTGCATTGCCCCTTTACTTTACCGAACTTGACGTCATTCTCCAGGGTCTTGTCTCTCCTGGCAACATGTTCAATGTGTGTGAGATGACGTCCTACCATAAGCATTCCACTCATATTTCTTCCCAGGCAGATTTGTTTGTTCTTTGGGCACTCCATGGTACTTTCAATGTTCTTTTCCAGTAATATACAGCAAAAGCGTCAATTCTTCTCTGGTCTTCCTTATGCAATGTCCAGATTTCACATGAAAATGAGCCTATTGAATATACTATGACTTTGGTCATGCATACATTAATACTCTTTAATACTTTATTATACTCCAAAGGGGTCTTGTGCAGCAGATTTACCCAGTGCAATGTTTTATTAAATCTCTTGACTGCTGTTTCCAAAGCATTAATTATGAATCCAACCAAAACAAATCCTTGGCAATTTCAGTCTTTTCTCCAGTTATCAAGATGTCAACTCTCGGCCTACTTGTGATTTTGGTTTTCTTTCCATGGAGTTGTAATTTATGCTGAAGACTTCAATTGTTGATCTTCATCAGCAAGTGTTTGAAGTCTTCCTCACTTTCAGTAAGCAAAGTTGTGTCATCTGCATTTGATGTACAGGCTTTCCTAAAAATTTGATGCCAAGTTCTTCTTCGTATAGTCCAGCTTTTCTGTTTATTTGCTCAGCATACAGATTGAACAAGTACGGTAAAAGAATGCAATTCTGCCACAGACATTTCCTGATGTTAAAGCATGCAGTATCCCCTTGTTCAGTTTGCACAACCACCTCTTGATACAAGTACATGTTCCACATAAGCACATTTAAGTGTTCTGAAATTCTTCTCAAGCCTATCTATGGTTAGTTATGGTACAACAGTCAAATGCCATGGTATAGGCAACAAAATTAAAATAGGGATCTTTCTGATAGTCTCTTCTTTCAGCCAAGATACCTGGTAGCTTCAGCCAAAACAATGAGAATCTTGGCCCGCCCATGTTGACATAAAATCTATCAGATGCCTGCAATTCAATTCCATCATAGACATTCTTTATAGAACACAATGAAATATTAACTTGTCCTGCTCTGTCCTCACCACCTTTCCCACACTTGAGCCCATTTTTGCGTCCGCTGTGTTAATCCATCTATTTAAAGGTTTCCTTCTCTGTCACTGACACTATTTATTAAAGGAGTATTCTGAAAAAGATCAACTAAGAGAGTCGTTCTTATGTTGCTTTTGTATTTATACCCTTTTACTTGTTGCAACAATAGGCCAAGACTTAAGCACAATTGTGAGGATGGCAGAGGATTGGCATTTCATGCTGTTGCGCGTAGGACTGCCATCAGAACCTAAGGCCAACAAATTGCTTGAAAGACTGGTTGGCTTTTGAAACTAGAAAGCAAATATTTGTTGTAGAATTTTGAATGTGTAAACTGTATCATTTTTTCCCTAGCTTCCAGTGTTGATAGTAAGAATTATAATTCTGTTCTGAATCTTAATTCTTTGCTCATAATTATTTTGTACTATAGAAACTTTTAGGATAGTCTCTTTACCCTGGTTTTCTAAAATGTAAGAAGAGCATGCATTCATTCACTGATTGTACTCATCACTAATAGGGAATTAATATAGTTCCATTACAGGTCATGTTTTTGTGTTATTTCTATGATGATTATTTCAACTAACACTTCGCTCTCCTTCTGGAAGTTGGATCTTAGCCAAAATGAGATATATTGAGCTTCAGTAAAAAGAAACTTCCAATACCAAAAGCATTATGAGATTTATTTCTCAATTGTGCTGTAAGTCTAACAAGGACCAGCTGAGACTTTGCTTCCATATTGCCTTCACACTGAGACCAGAAGGTCAGAGGCAGGACTGAAACCGGGAAAGAAGTGCACAAAAGTTCCCAGGCTGACTGTTAAATACCTTTACCCTAAAGTAACTTGAAGCACTTCTACTCATGTTTTATCAATCAAAATATGTCACATATGCTTAACTTTAGTAAATTCAATAGTGTCCCTAGTATGATATGTTGAAATCCTAACCCTTTAACTTGTGAACCTAATTTCATTTAGAAATAGGAACTTTAATGACCTTACCAGTTAAAGTGAGATCACACTGAAGTAGTGTGAGTCCCACCTCCATCCTTGTGGTGCCTTACAAAAGAGGAGAACAGATATAAAGAGTGAGATTGAGAACGGGTGATAAATAAAATAATTGCAGTTACAAGACCATGAATGCAAAAGATTTCAGGAGGCCACAGCAGCTAAGAGGTGGTCGTGGAGCAGTTTCTCTCCCAGAGTCCTAAAGAGGCATTGGTATGGCCGATACCTTGATTTGGACTTCCAGTTTCCAAACTCATGAGAAAATAAATATCTGCTCTGTTTATTCAGTTATTTTTAGAATTTAGCTGTCCTAGAAAACTAAGACAATGCCTAACTACAAGAGTAGGTGCAAAAAAGTGTGTGAAATCTCACCAGGTAATAAAGGGTAAAAAATCAGAATTTTGGTTATTAGTCCTTATGATCCCTGGAAATATAATGGCGTAGCAATGGTGATATAGTGGTCACCCACTGGCCTGCTAACTGAAAGGTCAGCTGTTTGAAACCACCAGTCACTCTGAGGGAGAAGGTTTACTCCCATAAAGAGTTATCTAGTCCCAGAAACTGATTGGATGACACTGAGTTTGGTTTCTTTTGGGTGGTGCAGTGGGTTATGTGTTGGGCTACTAAACACAAGAGCGGCAGGACAGCACCACTAGCTGTTCCGCAGGAGGCTGATGGGATTTTCTAATGCTGTGAAGAGTTACAGTCTCAGAAAACCACAGAGCAGTTCTTCCCCATCCTGTAGGGTTGCCACAAGTAGATATCTACTCAGTGGAAGGGAACTTTTGTTTGTTTGAGCCTGAAGGGTTATAATACATCTCTTGAAAGGATGCCTTCATTTGCTTTTCCTTTTCTCTTCTTGTTTTTCCTTTATTGGGTTGAATGCCAGCATTTAGACAATGAAGGGCATATGAATTAGGTGTGTACCGTGATAGGTTTGGGCCTCTGTATACAACCATGTACTTTAATCCCAATCCAAAGATGAAATATTTCTAACACTGCAAAAGATTTCTTCTGCTATCTTCTCTACTGTAGACCAAATTTCCTTATTCTTAGATAACATAAACATAGAATCATGCGCCATGCACCCTTTTGTATTTGACTTCTTCCTTTCTGTAAGACATATGATTACTATTACATGTAAAATTTTTTGTAGTGCAGCATTTAATTATATAAATATAGTAACGGTGGTAATTACATAATTTGGGGTCAACTGAAAGTGTAGGGATGGGATCTAGCCTGTCAATTAGGTCACAGCCTGATGGTGCCTCCTTATGGACATGATCTCTTTATAAGGAGGGTCCTGGGAAGCATTCTTCTGGGAACCCCTCTGCCTTCATCCTCATGTCAGGGTGCCACACTGAGACTTGCATGAGTCCTGTGATGCTTCCACTACTATTTGATCCACAAGACTTTTCACCCACCAGTCTATGCTTTTCCTGCATTTGGCATCATTACCAGTGGCTGTGTGGGTTGGATGATTGATATATGGATTAGAATCAGAATTATGGTCTAGAATTGGATTTATGGACTTGATCCAGACTGGGCTAGGATGTTTTCCTAATATATAACCTCTTGATATGAAGCTCTTTCTTACACATATATGAGTGCCACTGGACTTGTTTCTCTAGTCAACCTGGACTAACACAGTTACTTATCACTTCAATTGTTATTGGACATTTAGGTTATTTTTAATCTGAGGCTACCATGAATCAACGTGTTATAAACTTTATTATATGTCTTTTGCTGGATATATGGTGATGTCTTAGGCTGCGTTCTCTAGAGAAGTCAAACCACAAAAAGCTTATATATGTATGCAGAAAGGTTTATATCAAGGAACTGGCTCACCTAGTTGAAAGGCTTCCAAGTTCCAAGTCTATGGGTCAGATGTGAGGCTGGAGGGTGCTCTTGATTCATAGCTGCTAGATCAGCAGGGTAGCCTGCAGCCTTCTGTCTACAGAGGCTAAATCATGCAGCTTCCAGGATTTTAAGGCAATATAAGTACTGACTCAAGTCCAAAACACAGGATGCCAGATGATGATCCATATGCGGGACCCAGACCTGGCAAAAATCCAGCAAGTTTTTCCCCTACAGTATCCATATATATTGAAAGCAGGCTAAACCCCCAAAGGAAACTCTCCTTCAATTGATTGGCTGATCATAGTAGTTCTCAACATGTAATTAGTTACATCATATTAGATCTCTTTGGTGGCAATTAAATGTCTTAACCACCAAGTCATTGAAAAAACTGCCCAAGTAAATTTGACACAAAACATATACTGTTGCAGGTGTTTAGTCAAAAATATTGCTGCAAAATTGTAGAAAACATTATTAAACAAAATATTAAAATGTAGAACTATTGTTTCTTGTAATATCATTAACATAAGCCTATACCTTTCAGAAAGCAAGTGCTTCCTCACTTGAACCCATTTCTGAAAGAACCCTGGTGGCATGGAGTGTGACATATTGAGCTACTAACCAGAGGGGTGGTGATTCAAACCCACTAGCTTCTCCATAGGAGAAAGGTGAAGCTGTCTACCCCATCAATATTTATAATCTCAGAAACATGCAAGAACAGTTGTACTCTAGCATACAGAGTTGCTATCAGTCAGAACTGGCAGATACTGTGAGCTGAGTAACGTTCTCCTGAAGAAATCTGTGTTCTTCTATAACACAGCAAGAGAACAACAATTTTAACATGTTGATGCAATTCAAATCATGTGTCTATTCAATGTTCTTTGAGGATCAGGAACAAAAATGTCTCAAATGATGAGACCCAGGCTGCAGGGTAGAGTGGATAAGGTTTCCCAACAGAATTCTCATAGGACAACCTTGCTACCCTTGAAGATAGAGCAATGGCACTGATGTTATAAAACTATAAAAATACAAAATAAAAAAGAAATTCTCTGGCACAACTTTCCCGGATTTTTCCTGGTAGTTTTCTATTTTCTTGAAGTGTCCTCCTAAGAGTTC
>NW_022111373.1:56792773-56794499 GCF_000313985.2 Echinops telfairi
GGAAGAAGCCATTGAAAAACATGCATAACATAAAAACGTCCTCAGACACTGAGTGCCTAATGATTTGAAGCAGAACAGCGACAGCGGTAGTGTTTGACAATGGCCTCTTGGGTCTGGAGGTACAAGAAAGGCACAAGTACCTGATTTCTTGGAATGGAGTCAACCACACTGGCATGAGTCCAGCAAACCTGTGGGAATGGATAGTTGGGGATCTGCATTGCCTGATGGAGCATAACTCAAGATTAGGAGAAACAGCTGCAAAAATGTTCTAGTGTTTAGAACTTGGAATGTGTAAAGTATGAATCTAGAGGAACACTGTTCAAAAATGAAGTAGAACACAGAAAGATCAAGATCGTAGGCATTAGTGAGCTGAAATGGACTGGTTTGGCCATTTTAAGTCAGAAAATCATGTGAATTGCTAGGTTGAGAATAACACAATCAAGAGGAGAGTATGTATGGATTGTGATGAGAACTGTAAGGGCCCCCAATAAAAATTTTTTTTAAAAACCACTAAAACAAAACAAACAGACAAAAAAGAACACTAACACAAAACAAAAGAAAAAGAGGAGACGATGTACAAATGTGCCTTACACAATTGATGTGTGTATGGATTGGGATAACAGTTGTATGAGCCCCTAACAAAATGTTAAAAAAAAAAGGACACTGAAAAATCAGTCATGAAGTACGCCTCAAGGAAATTCAGTCAATACAATTATTATTAAAATTTATGCACGAACCATAAAAGGTAATGAAGTAATAGGAGAAATCAACCAGTGACTTCCCTAGGAAATTGATCACGCATGCACTCAAGATGCATGCCTAGTTGTTGGTGATTGGAATGCAAAGTTGGAAATATTAAAAAAGGAGCAGTAGTTGTGAAATATGGGTGAGGCAATAGAAATGGATGAGGCGATAGAAATGAAGGTGGAGATACAACGATAGAATTTTGCTAAACCAATGACTTGTTCATAGAAAATATCTCTTTTTCAAGAACACAAAAGGCCACTATACACACATACTTTTCCAGATATAATCACAAAAACCAAATTTACCACATCTGTGGGAATAGATTCTGAAGAAGCTCAGCATCAGCAACTAAAACCAGGCCAGGGGTTGAATGTGGAACCAACCATCAATTGCTCATATGTAAATTCAGGATAAAGCTAAAGAAAATTAAACAAGTCCACCTGAATTTCTAAAATATCTCAGGAAAAGATTTGATGCATTGCACATTAGAGTCAGAAGATGTGAGGAGTTGAGGAAGGGAATCAAGAACATCATTCCTGAAAAGAGCAAAACGTCCTTAAAAAGGCAAGAAAGAAATGATCGAAATAGAGGTCAGAAGAGACCGTAAAACTTACTTAATTGGAGAGTGGCTAAGTCTCATGGAAGAAATAATGAAGTAAAAACCATAATAGAAAGTTTCAAAGGGCAGCTTGAGAAAAGTAAAATATAATGAATGTGTAAAACCTACTTAGAAAATGGAAAAGGAAGAACTCACTCAACATATCTTTAAAGAACCTAAGAAAAATTTCAAGTCTCCAGGGGCACACAATCTTGAAAGTTGGGCAAATATTGACTGATGCATCAAGAGAAGATGGAAAGAATATGTTAGGTAGGCCAGCATAGGGCTGGGAGATGTCCATTAACACGTGCCCAGAGGGCCAAGCTAGGGGAACAAAGGAGTGGCACAGCGCACATGCTCAGGGTTCCCGCCAGTAGGCAA
>NW_022111373.1:56795766-56801355 GCF_000313985.2 Echinops telfairi
CCTTGAAGGCAGGGATGGTGAGACCTTGTCTCACACTTGTTTTCAGGAGAGAGCAGTCCCTGGAGGACATCATGCTTGCTAAAGTTCAGGGGCAATGACAAAAAGAGGAAGGCCTTCAAGGAAATGAATCAACATTGTGGCTGCAACAATGGGCTCAAGCATGGGAACAAGTATGAGGATGATGAGGGACGGAGCAGTAGTTCCTTCTGTTGTGCATAAGGTCACTGCGGGTCTGAACCGACTCCATAGCACCTAACGACATCAACAACAGAACACTCAGAATCTACTTGATGGCAATGGGCTCAGTTTTTACAGTACATGTACGTACTCAGAGGAGTCCTGGTGTTGCAATGCTTACTTACCAGTTGGGCTGTGATCCTCATGGCTGGCAACTTGAAATCACCAGCAGCAACGAGGGAGAAAGACTGGGCTTTCTACCCCACTAAACTGTTACAGTCTCAGAAGTCCATAAGGCGTCCCCATAAGTGACCACGGACCCCATGGCAGTGCGTTTGGTTTGGTAGACACACCAAGAGGAACCCTGATGGTATAGTGATTAGGCATGGGGCTACTAGCAGCAAGGTCAGTAATTAAAAACCACTGGCTGCTCTATGGGAGAAAGAGAAGGCTTTCTCCTCTGGTAAAGAGTCGTGGTTTTGGAAACACAGGAGCAGTTCTACTCTGTCCTAAAGAGATGATGTGAGTCAGAAGTGACTCAATAGCAGTGATTTGGGTTGTGTTTTTGTGTCTTTAAACATGCCAGAAGTCAGTCATTCAAACAGAACAAGGCAGTATTGGTTGCTTAAATCATTGGATCATACTGCGAAGAGGACAATACTGGGGACACACAGAAGGGACTGAGTCCAGTCTGACCACCCCACAATGGAGCAAACCAAGAAGGGAACATAACAGATCAGCAATGGGAGCAAAGCCAAGCCACAACCCCCCAGAGGAGCCCCCCAAATAGACTTCAGGTTAAGAGAGACAGTTCATGGAACCCCCCAGGACTGGCGGGGAGATAGTCATAAAGGTCAGTCAGTGGACAGACCTGGAATTATGTATGCTTTTTCATTTTGTTTTATTTTTAGCTAGGTTTTTCTCTTTTTTTTTCTTCTTCATTTTATTCAATCTTTTGTTTTCTTTTGTTTTCTCTCTCTTATTGTTGTTTTGCCTAGCATTATAAGATAGGCATGGGAAGCAAGCCAGAGGAAGAAGCAATTGGACTGATGGTACCGGAGGGACCTGGGGGAAGGGGGAAGTGGGGGAAAGGAGACGTGAGCAAACAACACCATACACAGGCAAACAACTAGGGAATTAAAAGCAACAACAAGGAGGATGTGGAGATTCTGTTGGTGTTGGAGCAACAGTAATCTAACTGAGCGGAATTACTAAGAGGAAAAAGAAGGGTGAGCATGATGGTGGGGTAAGAGGAAGGTAAAAGGAAAGAAATAGAAGAAGATCTAGGAGGCAAAGCTATAGGTAGAGATATAAACAGGTGTGCACTTATGCTAATATATTCATAAAAATTGAGCTAGGCCTATGTAGACATATATTTATATGGCAATACACTGCGGAAGTAGAGCGACTTTGGGCCTATGCTCAAGCTGTCCCTCAATGCCAAGAACGTTTTGTTCTAACAACCTTGCATTCTGTGATCTTCACCCTGCTGACTAGATCGTTGAAGACAAAATGGGGACATAAGTAAATGTGGTGAAGAAAGCTGATGGTGCCCAGCTATCAAAAGATATAGTGTCTGGGGTCTTAAAGCTTGAAGTCAAATAAACGGCGTCTAATAGAGAATCAACAAGCCCACATGGAAGATGCACAGCAGCCTGTGCAATCATGAGGTGCTGGCCAAATCAGGCAACAGGCACTAGAAGACCCAAAACAAACAAAGAAACATACTGTGGACAACAAGGGTGGTGGGAGAAGAGACACAAAACCCATCTGTAGACCATAGGACATCCCCTCACATAAGGGTCACAAGGAAGGGAATGAGTCAACCAGATCACACCGATGAAACACACAATATCCCTCTGTTTCTTTGAGGCCTCCCCACCCCTCCTATAATGACTCCAGTCCTGGCTTTCAGTTCTGGCTAGACGGGAGCATGTACACTGGTACAGATAAGAGCTCAGGACACACGGAATCCAGGTCAGATAAGCCCCGCAGGAACAGAAATGAGAGTAGTGATACCAGGAGGGTAGGGGGGAAGTTGGGGGAGAGGGGAGGAGGGGGGATCTGATCACAATGATCAATGCATCCTTGGTATAGAGGGTCAGTGAAAGAGAAGACTGTCAGTGAAATCAGTTGACAAAGGAGAAGCAACAATGGACCCAAACATAGCAACTGTAGTGATGATGATGCGGTACTTCTCATATTTTGTTTTGTTGAAAATATGGTTTCTATGAATTACAAACAACTCAACAGCAACCAACAATTATACCAATTCTATTCAACAGGAATTTCAATTACACTTTTTTGGGGAAAATCAGATGATTACGTCGGTGTAGGCTTACTCCAATTTTTTTATCTCATTTGTTTGAATGAGTTCTTCAATTTTTTCTTCTCAGCCTTATATTTATATTTCATCTTACATTCTGGTATCATACTATAACATTTAAGAGTTTTATTTCCTAATGTTCTCTTTTTATTGTAAACTGTTCTTAAGTCAACGTACTATTCACTCATCCCTCTCTTTCACTTTATGTATTAGTACTAACCATATGTTCATTCAACCACCTGATTGGTTTCAACCACCTCTGAATTCCTGATTTTGTTTCAATATTTAATGCAAGAGAGTTTTGTCAAATAATTGTTGATTATTGGTTATCCCGTGCCATCACTATAATCCTGACTGCATTCTCCAGCTAGGAGAGAAGAGTTTGCTTGTTGATGGGAAGTGTTCCATAGAGTGTGGATAGACAAAGCCAGTAAAAATCTGAATAGTTCTTAAGTCTCACCACAACATTAAGTTAAAATTTTATACTTTTTCTAGACTCCGAAGTGAATTACCACTGTTCATTTTTTGAAAAAAACCTTTGCAATACTTTGTTGAATGATATCATCTGTTATTTTATATTCACTCACTCCCACCTATTCCCTGTTTTTGAAAAAAAAATATGTTTTTTTAACTCTTGCCAGCAATTTTATGGAGTTTGGGTAGAAAATTGTGCTTTCTGTGTTTGTTGTCTGATTTGGACTCGTTGTTGGCTCTCTTTGGCACAAGATAAATTACATTCTGGAAGCAAAAGAAAACAATGAATGAGTTGTTTCTTTAAAGTTGTAAGTAGAAAATAATTAATCTCCTTGCTTAAAGTTCAACAAGCTTGAGTTTATCTATCTTTCTTTTACATTTAGAAGGTATTGATTAGAGTTTTAGAGAATGCCAACTCCCACATATTCACATTTATTCAATTATATTTATATAAACACTCTATCATTTTATTAGAATGATATAAAATATTCATCATCTTCATCTTATGTTGAAAAATCATCATTTTCTAAATTTCTAGGAAAAATATATTCTTCTAAGAGTCCTTTGAACTTGTCAATGCTAACTAATATATTTTTAACAAACTATATTGTGTGTACTGGCAAAAAATGTAATAAGTAAATCTAATGACCTAGATAATGTTCTCCTCTCATCAACATTCCATATTTTAATCCCTTCTGGAAACATGCCTCTTCAAGTGAACAAGGACATTTCATAAAACTTATGTCAACTAACAGCTGACTTCAAAACATTTCTCAAAATAACCATTTGTGACTCATTTTTATTAAAAGTAATATAAAGTTAATGGAAACCGCATCATTTAAACACTTAAGAGAGATTGGTAGAGGAATCCAGCTTGACTACTTACCAAAAACCAAAACTCAACAGTGTTGCTTCTGAGATGGACCCCTCTTCCATTTCACCTATAAAGTAAAAGGGCAATGAAAAAGAAATTCCTCTACAAGATGGACTCACCCGGTGGCTGGAGCAAGGGGCCCAGACATACGAACAATGGTGAAGGGGGTGAGGAACTGGGCAATCTTTTGTTCTGTTGTTGGTAGAGTTGTTCTGAGTCTGAGCCACCTCATTGGCACTGTGCATTAAAAAACAAAACAAACACCATCCATTAATGCTAATGATAGAAAATTGAAGAAGTTCACCAACTTTTCAGTCTGAAATTGATCAAACATGCAATAGAGATGTATCAATGCTTTTTAGTGACAGAAATGTGAAACTTAGAAACAAAGAAGAATCAGCAATTAGAAAACAGCCTTGTCGAATGAAACAAAAGTGAAATTGCATGACAGGATTTTGCAAGACCAATCACTTCTTGACTGCAAAAATCTTTTTAAAAAGACAGTATACATGGCACCGATACACATGGACCTTGCCATATGGAATACACAGGAATAAAATTGACTACTTAAACATTATGAGACTGTGGAGAAGCACAGTATCATCAGTCAAAACCTGAATCGGGGTCAATTGTAAAAGAGACCATCAAGTACTCATATATAAGTTTAAGTGAAGCTAAAGAAAACTAAAACAAGTTCATGAGAGTCAAAGGGAAACATGGAGTATATTCCTCTTGTTTAGGGTGAGTTATTTAGAAGAACAAAATAAGTGACATTTATATATATTAATACAAAGAAAGAAATGTATATCAAGAAAATAGCTCATGCAGTTGTAGAACAGAGTTAAGCCCAACACAGTTGAAGTCTGTGTGTCAGATGTTATGCAGGAAGCCTTCCTCAACTCATGTAGCTGCTAGAGATGAAGAACCAGGAAGCAAGAAGACTGACTAGAAAGACCATGACTAATGGATTCAGTGGTTGATGAATTCAAGGTCAGCAAGTCAGCTGACAGGCTCTCATGGCTCCCAGAGGCTGCAGGCAAATGGTGCGCCATTGAATCAAGTCCAAAGGACTGAAGGTCATAAAGCCAGATCCAGACTAGCAAGAAGAGGGTAGTCACTTATATAGGTGGTAGGCCACACCCCAGAGGAAATGTCCTTCCAATGGCATCAGGACTGTGACCTGATTAAGGGGTTTCCATCTACCCTCACCATCCCCTATCTGTTTGCAGACTCAAACAGATTCCATCATGGAGTTAAATACATTCTATTAGATCACATCCTAGAGGAGGCCTCAACTGCCAAACAACTGATAATCCTGTCCCTGCCAAGTTGACAAAAACTATCGCATACACCTTGACTTTAGAGGATATCTCAAGGACAGATTTGATGCATGAAACACTAAAAGAGTTGTGGGATGGTATCAAGAAAATCATAAATGAAGAAAGAAAATTAATGAAATGAACAAACACACTCACTGCCATCGAGTCCAATCTAACTCATAGAGACCCTTTAGGAGCGAGTAACTGCCCTTGTGGGTTTCTGAGAATGCAAATATTTAAGAAAGTAGAACAAAAGATCATCACAATGGCAGGAAAGAAAGAAAAGACCAAAGTGGATGTCAAAATGGAATCTGAAACTTTCATTTGAATATAGATAGAGTAGTTAAAGCAATAGAAAAGCAATGAAGTGAAAGTTCAACAGAAACTCTCCAAGAGCAGCTCTCAAGGAAGACACAGTT
>NW_022111373.1:56803104-56804565 GCF_000313985.2 Echinops telfairi
AAGCCATGGTATTTTGAATTGCCTCATACATGTGTGAAATTTGGACATTGAATAAGGATATCCAAAGAAGAATTGATGCATTTGAATTGTGGTACTGGAGAAAAATATTGAAAGTACCATGGACCCACAAAGGGCAAATACATCTGTCTGGAAGATCTAGTGCCAGAATGTGCCTGAGAGGCAAGGATGGCCAGACTTTGGTCTCCATACTTTGGGCAGGTTGTCAGAAAAGACCAGTCCCTGAAGAATACCAGGGTGGGTAAAGTAGTGCCAGGGAAAAAGAGGAAGGCCCTCAATAGATGGATTGATTCAGTGGCTGCAACAATGGCCTCACGTGTAAGAACAAGTGTGAGGACAGCCAGGCCCAGGCAGTGTTTTATTGGGCTGTGCATTAGGGCTGCTATGAGAAGGAACCCACTCCATGGTACCCAACAACAACAGCATGTATTGCAGTATTTTGACCTCTTAGTTACTGTGGTCCTTAAATAATTTTATGACAATTAGACATTCCTGGATAGAGGTGGAGTCAGATTTTCCAGTCAGGTCAAAGCCTGCTACTGCTTTCTTGGAGAGAGGGAGGGTTATCTTATCATAAAGAGGACTCTCTCCACCTCCGTCCCTGGCTAGCTGGCCATCCTGAGAGTTGCTGGAGCCCAACAGGTTTCCATTGACCTTTGATCCACAGCACTCAGCACCCACCAGCCTCTGATTCCTGCATTCTGCACCACTGCAAGTGGCTACATGAGTCCAAGGAGGGACTTATGAACTAGTAGTAGACATACAGATGAGTTGGACTGGGCTGGGATGATCTCTTGTTATATATTTACTTCTTGATATAAAGCTCTATCTTGTACAAATATTAGTGTAACTGTATTTGTTTGTCTAATCAACCCAGCCTAACACACTTGATAATAGTGTGTGTGTGTTGGAATAGAGCTTTAGGTTAAAATAGCATTCATCCTCCTTTTTCCTGGCATACGGTCATTATATTGCATTTGTCTCTAGTGCTCTGCAGTCCTGACAGGGTTATGAATACAACACAGACCTTTAGCCTCATCCATCTACTTCATAGTATGACTTTTACAACATTTTCTGTGGGGGACCAGCCTTTACAACCGATTGGGCCCAAGGGGTGGTTGTATAGTTCAGGGGTAAATTAAAGGAACAACAGACAAGATATGCAAGGGCTCACCTCTATCTTGGCGACCAGAACCAGAGTGAGGAAGTAGTGTATTCTCTTACAAACTTATATAATCCGGGCATGCAAACCATGTCACACACATACATGCCAGGAAGGGGTTGTATTAGATGTGACGTACACATAACAGAAAGGGGATGAACTAGGGGTATACTTGCAATAGGAAGGGGAGGTTCTCAAGGCATACATGTTACAGGAATGTACATACATAATAAGATGGGCGTGTTCTAGATTTAAGACTTAGTCCTCTCTGAAGCCTTAAC
>NW_022111373.1:56805140-56806779 GCF_000313985.2 Echinops telfairi
GTGACAACCCGGTGATTACTTTACCCATTGCCATCAAGTGCATTCCATTTCATGGTGTCCCTGAAGGTCATGCTCGAGCGGCCCCATGTGGTTTAGAAGGCTGAAACCTTTGTGTAAGTAGACTGCCATGTCCTTCTGCAGAGTGACTGGTGGGTAGAACTGCATAGCTTCCTGTTTTCAGCCATGCCACCAAGATCTTCCCCGGGCCATCAGGATCTCTTCTACAATTCTTCAGATCCTCCATTTCAGAAATTCTGACCTGGTAACTTGGCTCTCGACATTGTGATCATAATTCTTCTTTATCCCACTGACAGCTGGACTTAATTTACGCTGCATTTTATTTTCTATCCAGAGCACATTACTCCTCATTTTGTTCTGCCTCATTATATGTCCTTCTTTTGTGACAGAATTTCGAGCCTTGGGTGAACAGTGTTCACCATTCTTTGTGAACAGGGAAATGGGGATGAAAAACACACAAATACAACACGATGGATGCCTGGAAACTCTCTGTTTTTCAACACGCTGTCAGCTTTCAAGGCGCTCCATTTACAACTTCTCTCTCCTTATGCTTCCAATGTCCCTGCAAATCACATTGATACATTTGTCTCATTTACTCTTGAGGAAATAAAATTATCAGGTGAGCATTACCTAATTCCATTAACAAGCCTAAAACTTATCTTCTATACCCTGCATTGCCTTCTAATATGCCAAAGAAAGTCTCCTTGATTCTGTTCAGGCATTTCTCAACATTAATTTCTGAAATTATAGTCAAAACCCATATTAATAAAAGTAGATCTTTTCCACTCATTTATTTTATTGTCGCAAAAATATAAATAACAAAACTTACACCATGTCAGCAATTTCTGCAAGTAAAATACCATGACGCTGATTACATTTGTCAGGTTGTACATTTATTCTCACTATTCTGTTCCAAATCAGTCCATCACTATTAACATCAAAACAGTGGCCCCATATGCCCAAACCATCCTTTTCCCTTTCCACTCACAATTAATAAGCATTACTAACATTTGGTTTATATAGATTTGCTTGTTTCATAAGGAAGAGATCATATAATAATCATTTTGTAACTGACTTATTTCATGGAACATGATGTTTTGCAAGGATTACCAATGCAGGGGCATGCATCAGGATGTTATTTCTCCTGATAACTGAGTTCTGTAGCAATATATGCATCTACCCATTCTTCAGGACTATTTTACCCTATTTTATCATGTCATTAGGTGTCATTGAGCCATAACAACCCTATGCACAACACAACAAAACACTGACCAATCCTGCACCGCCCTCACAATTATTCGCATGGTTAAGCCCGTTGCTGCGGTCGCTGTGCCAATTCATCTTGTTGAGCGCTTTCCTCTCTGTAGTTGCCCTCTACTTTACCAAGCACGATGCCCTTCTTCAGAGACTGGTCACCCCTGACAACATATCCAAACTATGTAAGACAAAGTCTTGGCATCTTTGCCTCTAAGGAATCATCTGATCATTCTTGTTCCAAGACAGACTTGTGTGTTCTCATGGTAGCCCATGGTATTCTCAATTCAAATGCATAGATTCTTCTTCAATATTCCTTACAAATTTCACAACTCTATGAGGCGGTTGAAAATACCCTGGCGGTGGT
>NW_022111373.1:56808072-56809148 GCF_000313985.2 Echinops telfairi
AACTTGGACTCTGATGCTATTCCTTCCTTTGACTTCATATTATATGATTTCTAATCCTTTGATGACTGATGATGGTGTGCTTCTTCCATGTGGACTTAGTTGACATCTCACTTAGATGGCTGCTTGTTTGGAAACAAGCCTTTAGAGACTACAAGCGCTATTGATTTTATCTGGTAACCTGGCACCACCAAACTTTTTCACCACTTTTTGCTATAACACCCATATCTTCTATGTTCCTTTCCTGCGGGCGAGTATTGAGTAGGACTATGATGTAAGAACTAACTGTTCTTAAATTGGAGCTCAGATTTAATACCAGCCCAAATGCGTTCCTGGATCTATATTTTTGTTTGAGCTAATCTGCCTTTGGCTCCCTTTCAAAACCTCCTTGTTAATTTATGGTAGAGAGTCGTATCGCTCATTCCATTGGGGCATAATGATTTTCTTTAATATTGTTTTTGATTAGCCCCTGGCACTTATTTTTTAAAGCTCTGTTGAGAGAGGGATGTTGGGCCAATGTAGGCTGACTCCATATCACAGTGCCTGAATCAATCCTTTCACGGCCGGACAATTTGCACAAACAATGGGTGTTAATTGTCAGGAAAATTTTACAATAATATTCACTAAGAAAGTCAGTCACTGGAATAGTACATATCTTAATACAGCCTCGGCATTGATGTAGCAAGATCATGTTTGTCCACTTATGGACAGATAGTTCAACAATCCTGGTACAGCAGTCTTCTGTTTCCTCAGAAACCATGACTTTTCCATTTGAGGTCCTCAGGTTACACGTGTGTCTGAGGTAGAGTCCAGTTCACCCAGTGGAGTTTCCACATCGGTCTCACTGATGCAGTCTCTGGAACATGCCATGCTCCTGGAAGATCCAGGATTCAATGTCCCAGAGTACTACAGCACCCAGCCTGGGTCCCCGGATTGCAACCAGAAGCCCTCGTCAACATGTCCTATTTGGTGCATATCACCAGGGACACACCCCTCTGGTGTCCCCAGAGGTGTGTCCAGTCATTCTTCCTCCCAACTGGAGGTTAGTCCCCGTGGCTTTTCCTACCACCAGTCGTGCA
>NW_022111373.1:56811082-56813604 GCF_000313985.2 Echinops telfairi
TCTTTCCTCTATTTCCCTTGATTCTCCTCCTGTCCCACTATCATGCTCAGTCCCCACTACCCTCCCATGCCATCTCCTGGGAAAACAATCCACGTGCTTTCTCCATAGATTTACCTATCATGGATTTCACAAAAAGAAAGACATACAAAAATTTAAGAACAACAATGACAGAATAAAACACAAAAGAAAGAAAAAATATTAAAAAACTGGAAGAGGTATTAACAATAAGAGCAGAAAACTCACTGCCAACGAGTTGATTCCAACTCCTAGTTACACTGTAGGACAGAGTAGAACTACCCCTGTGAGTTTCCCAGATTGTAATGTTTCACAGCAGCGGTTCTCAACCTCTGGGTCGTGACCCCTTTGGGGGGTCAAACGACCCTTTCACAGGAGTCATCTAAGACCATTAGAAAACACATATTTCTGATGGTCTTAGAAACCGAGACACCGTTCCTCTATCCTTCCCCAGGCAGGTACACCCACATACAAGTACCTGGCATGAAGACTGTTACCCATGGTATACCATGCGTCAAGACAAAATTTCATTTATTTGTAATTAGAAATAAATATTTCCCAATATATAATTACATATTGGTCTTGTGATTAATCACTGCACTTTAATTATGTTCAATTTGTAACAACAAAAATACATCCTGCATATCAGATATTAACATTATGATTTGTAATAGTACCAAAATTACAGTTATGAAGTAGCAGTGAAAATAATTTTATGGTAGGAGGTCACCACAACATAAGGAACTGTATTAAAGGGCCGCGGCATGAGGAAGGTTGAGAACCACTACTGTACAGGAATAAAAAGCTCACCTTTCTCCTGCAGATCAGCTGACCTTGCAATGAGCAGCCTGATGCATAACCACTGTGCCTGCAGGGCTCTTTGAAAATGAACATTGGATCAAATAGCAAGGTGTCACATTTTAACCTAATTACAACTGTAGTAATTGCCACTAAATTTCATTCTGATTGATAACAAAGTCATTTCCATCCCTAACCCATAGTCACAGGGACTACCTGAGGCTTAGTCCACACAAGGGATTCTACAAATGGGTTTGGGGATTTCACTGTCATTTATAGCCTTCTGCAAATCAGGGTCTTAGAATTTAAGCTCTAATACCATTCCCTCCTCAGGCTTGGGTTTTATTTTTGCAATCCTTGGATCACACCAACAGTGTGCTCCTTTTGTGTAAAATTAGTTGACACCTCACTTAGTTATCTGCTTGTTTTATGACAAACCATTAAAAGACCCCAGATGCTGTTATTTCCAATAGCCAGGCACTATCTGGATACTTCACTACACTTTAATCTAGTACCCATACATTCATTGATCTCTCTTTAAGGGCAAATATTGAGCAGGGGCATGGAATAAGAACTAATTGTTCTTATATTAACACTATTATTAATTGCCAGCTCAAAATCCATTCATATATCTATGGTTTATATTTGTCCCTAGTTCTCTTTGATGTTTCACTATTATTTTATTGGAGAACATTGTGAATCATCCCCATAGGTGATTCTATTTATATTATCATTAATTTGACAAATGATATAAGCTTTAAACACTGTTGAGAAAAGGAAGATACACATATATAGGATAGTTTTTAGGGAAAAATATGTGAATTGTTGATTTTTGTATATTATCGATTTAGGTGGCTATTCATACAAATAATAAGGGTTGGAGATAGAGAAAAACTTTTGATGATGTTCGCTCACAAATGAACTCTGTCTCCTGGACTAAAACATCATAAAAAGGCAAAGAAAATATTAAAATAGCAAATGTACCATCATCTTGAGTTGTCATTTATTGGCCACCATAAAAGCAAGATTTCTTAACCAAAGTCCAATGACTTTCACATCTATAACCTTGGGATAGTAATCATATGCTTCTTCTCGCACTAGGGTGTTTCAGACTTACCTCTCAGGAAGTATTTAATATTATAACTCTATGTCAAAGACAGAGTCTGGTTTGATTAGTGGAAGTTCCAGATCAGAATTTTCAACTTCTGGTTGTGGCCTCTGAAGAAGCTATGCACCTTGAAAGGCCAGAGTCTAAAGTGCTGGTTCCCTGGAGCACATGGCCTGAGTCACCAAGAGCTGTATAAAGCCTAGGTCAAAAGTACCCAATTAGTAACATGAATTCAGCTTCTTCTCTCATTGGGGATCTATAAACTTAATGAATAATGTTCCCAATGGCAGAATGCCCCATCCAATTTACCCACAAACAGAAGTGTAGTCCCCTCTCCAAGAGAGATTTCCAGTAAATTTCACTAATCACTCCTTTAGGATTGTCTGTTCTCTTGGGGTGGTGTTAGAATATTGTTAGAGAAGTAGTAGGAAACAGAGTTAAGATATTAATTTCATATGTTCTAGGTGCATTCTCATTAAGTATCATCTAGTTAAAATTTAAAGAAAAGCTACTCCTGTTTTCAGTGCCTTTGTTATTGATCATACTACTTTCTGTGAGAATCTCAGATGATGTAATTTTCAGAAATTAAATTTTCTATTGT
>NW_022111373.1:56814252-56815394 GCF_000313985.2 Echinops telfairi
ACTGGGTAGTGCCTCAGACCAAACTGCTATTTTTCAACATGATTATTACACAGAACGTATGGAGCATGAACCCTGCCCTAAAAACCCCCATCATCTTTCTCATCATTACCTGTTCAAGCATTTCATCATGGTTGGAATCATTTATATTAGCGGTTGGCTGAGGCCTGGAATAAAGAATGAAAATGTGACAAATGGCCACTTATTGGTCATTAACTATCATGATTAGAGCAGCCTACTTCACAGAGTGAGGGTCAACATTAAGAAAGGAAACCATCCTTTAGAATATCCTCTTGATAGGGATGACGCTGTTCATTATCTGATCATTAGGGTCCATGCCAAATAAAGCACATCTTACATAACCCAACTCCTAATTTTCATTTAGTCATTGGTCTAAGTGGAATGCAATGAAAAAAGCCTCTGTACAATCTTCAAATGGCCATATCGGTGCAGGCTGATATTTAAAACTAACAAAGTAAACTCCACCCTCACTGTCATTGAGGTAATGTCAAGACTGTAACGGTTGAGGAAAGTAGAGAGCCCTGTCCTTCTCTCAGACAGTAGCTGTTGATTTGCAACCAACAACCATACTGATCACAGCCCCACTAGTAAGCACTCCATCACCAAGGCTAGGCACTAGCTAAATAGTTCAGGAGAAATAGCCATTGGGCCATTGAGCCCAACTCAGACACTATATGAGGTCACTAGTCACATATGTAAATACAATTATTGTTTGAGCTAATAATTGCAGTAATCAATTTTAGCGTGCTATCTTACATCACTATTAATATAATTAATATCAATGTTTTGAGGGGAGAAAACCCCACCAAAAACATTTAAGCATCAATGAAATGGTTGCTTTGTATAAGTATGGTAAATGTAGAAAAAGAACCTGTTAAATGAAATTGGAAACCCACGTAATACATCCAGAAATAACAAAAGTAAACACAGTGACAACAGTGACTAAATATTTTTTAAAAGCAAGAAATGACACAATTCCTTATTAGATTCCTGAGCATTCTGAGTTCTCATCAACTTTTCGGAAATCCACTTTGTGACATTGGAAATAACAGCCAAACTCCATGAACTTCAGCATCTGTATCAATAAGAAGTGATTATTATTGCTTGCCCTGCTTTATTGGGTT
>NW_022111373.1:56817460-56820127 GCF_000313985.2 Echinops telfairi
GGGGAAGAGAAATGAGAATGGGCAACAGGCATGGGGAATAAAAGATTGAGACATAACAGTAAGGAGGAAGCTGCTGTCCAAGTATCTTATTTTTAAAATAGAATTCTTTATTATATAAACTATCTAGCTTTTTAAAATAAATACTCCAGAATATAATCAATAGATAATCTATTTTTCAAATATTATGGTTTTCACCCAATTAAAACCAAATTCCCCAGACACAATGATTTATGATGGCAAAAGTAGCAATAATTATGCCACATTTACATTGATCAGGCATTTAAACATATTTTGTTTTTTCAGAAAAACTGATTTGAAAGATATAGAAAGATGTATTTTTGTTATGACACGTTAACTATTTCAATGGGAAGAGACCTCATGGATTCATTTTAATTTTTCCCTCCTTTTACAGCTGTAAACAACTAACTGAAATCATTCAGAAAAAGGAGGGAATCTCCATTTAGATAGCTATCAAAACCATTTATTTAGCAAAACTCAGTATTTCTTATCCACAGAGAACATAAAATATTATTTCCTATAAATATTACCAGCAGAGAATATTTTTTAACTAATTCCATTCTTTCAATGATTAGCAATTTTGCCTCCGGTGGTATGAAAACCAAGTCCATTTCTACCATACTTGGAGAAGTAAACTTTGCATTGCTAATTTCTTTTACAATGAGTAAAACTTGCATTGATTTCCATCCATACTTGTTTGTTTCAGGAACTTGCCTAGTTATATAACTGGAATCACCTAAAAAAAGCTAACAAATTTCAAGAGTGACATACATCACAGTCTGTCTGACCTTTCTTGGGCCCCTCTGCAAACATCTTGCAGCTGATCTGAGGTGGAGTCGAGTGGTGTCAATGCCACACTTTGAGTCGAGCACGACCTTCAATCAAGGATGCAGCAAAAGCTGCAATGATGAAACATGCATGAGAACAGACCTATGAACTTGCAGTAATTTTCTCGGACATAATCTAACCTTTTGTGTGCTGCCAAAGATCAAAGAGTGAATGAAATTTTAATAAGGGCTGCTTGTAGCAAAGGAATGAAAAACAGGATTTTTTTTTATTTATTTAGATTTTAAAACCTGGGATAAATATTTTTCAACTAGAAACATTTTACGAAGTCATAAAAATGAAAAATTTAATTTTACAAAGAGCTAACTTAAAAGGAGAAAATCTAGCTTAGATCCTTTTTGAACCATATTGAAATTTAAAAAGAAATAAAAAAACTTACTTTAAGAAGGCGTAGTTTAGGTCTAAGTATACATTTAAATTTTCTGATTGCTTCTAGGAACCACTGTACTCCACAGAAAGAAACATACAATACACTTGTTAATCTGTACTTCCCTAACTAGAATTATCTAATGTAAGGCCTAAGCAATAAATGATCTGCAAGTTTTCACCATGAATAGAGCTTTAATTAATCTCTCATAGCAAAATAGAGTCTGAAAAAATTTCAAGTGCCATTTTTCTTTTTCCCATGACAATGTGACGGCATGTAAACACATGCTAGCCTGTGAATAACAGAAGTGTTTATCATGTGCCTAGGGCAGAGACAGGAGAGTTCTTATATTTGTGGAGCAAGTTCAGGGTTGGGTCCAGACAGGGCCACGGCTGATACCATCTGCTCCTTGAGGAGCAAGCACATAAAAAGACTCACTCTATCATCATGTCTTTTAGAGCTTCCCCGTTACTATGCTTTTTTCCCCATAATGTGTTAGCAACCATCAGATCAACACCTCGGCTTGAAGAAAAGATTGAACAAATGCCACTTTGCAGGAATGTGGCTCAGGAAATAAATTATTTTGCCAGTTTCTTTAGCATCCATAATTCTGCTTTCATTTTTAAGAGTTAATGGTGAGCTTAGAACACTGCAAAAATATGAGTTATTACCCTAAAACAAAAGTTTACAAAAAGGCTCGACAGTGTGCTTGAAGTGGTCCCAAATGATGTTAATCTAACATTTAATCAAGGACATCAATCTCAATCTAGGTTTTGAAACAAGTAGGATTTATTTAGCATAAGCAAGACTGTTGACAAAGAAAACCCAGAGCTTGTGGCAAGGTTGTTTGGAATTGTGCAAAACTTCCAAATGGAGATCCAAGACTCCATTGAGTTTAAGATTAAATGGCCGACACAGCTAAGTAATCTGAGGTAGTGAGAAAGCAGTTCATCTGAAATGGTCAGAGCATGACTCCCACTAGATGACCATGATTTCACATGTGTTTTTCTACGAGAATACAGTTAACCCTGTCCTCTGTTTGCAAAGCAACTCACATCATCCTCATATTAGCTGTTGACAAAGATCTTAATAAGAAAGAGTGTGGAGGTGGAAACACCTTTCTGTCTGGAAGGCCCCTGGTAGTGTTGAAATGTGAGCTCTTGTCCCTTTCTCCAATTATAACCATGACCCACTAATTACGCAGAAGACACTAACGACATGTCAACTTGAGGAACGCAAGCAGGGCTCCTGTGAGAAGCACCGAAATTCTCTGTGCATCTGGGTTGCGTCAGGAGTCCCGCAAAGGGAGCCATGATGCCACTTAGAGACAGTCATGCAATGAAATGTGAAAGAATAGAGGTCTGATGCTGTATAATCAGGCAATTCCATCCTCCTTTATTTTCATTTTTCCTATGTCCACTTTCTAATGCCAGGAA
>NW_022111373.1:56821552-56823053 GCF_000313985.2 Echinops telfairi
GGTGTTTAATTCACTCCAAAGACATGCATCCCATTATCTGAGCATGCAGCTGTCACTGCACTTCAACTGGCTCCTTCATGTCTTCAAGCAGCTAGAATTACTTTCTTCTACACTTAGATAGATATATGTATGTATATGCGTAGCGGGAAGTATCATTGTCTTTGTATACAATTTGACAACACTGCATTTCCCCCACGTCTTCCTTTGATAGGTAGGGTTGGCACATTGCTGTTCTGCTTGCCTTTACTCAGGGCATTTTCAATTTCTCTCCTGCATAGGTAAGTGATATGGGGTTCCAGGTGACTGGATAGTTTGCCATCCTTAAACATATAATTTCCTACTTGGCTTCCTTGTGCCAAGTAGACTTGAACACATTCAATACATTGAAGTGCAGAGATGAGGATTTCCTCCATTTGCATTTTTAATATTTCATTATCACATCTTCAATAAATCTGAATACTTTCCGCTGTCCATCTAACATAAGGTTTTGCACTCTATAAGTTCACGTAATAAAATTACAGTTAGCCAAAGAGATCAAACATGAAACCTTGTGGCTTGACTAGACAAGCATGATGTCCTTCTTCAAGGACTGGTCTCTTCTGACACAAGTATAAAATGCTTGAGACAGACTCACCAGCGTTCTAAAGCTCGAAGGAGCATTTGGGATATACTTCCAAGATAGACTTGCTTGTTCTTTCAGTACCCCATGGTATTTTCAATGTTGTTCACCAGCACCATAATTTAAAAGCACCAATTGTTCTTCAGTCTTCCTCATCCAATGTCCAACCTTCATATGCATATGCACAATTAAAAATACCATGACTTGGGTCAAGTCCATTTTAGTTGTCAAAGTAACATTTTTACTTGCCAACACTTTAAAGAGGTCTTGTGCAGCAGATGTACGTTAAGCAATGTGTCATTCATGTCTTGACTGCTGCTTTCAAGAGCATTGATTATGGACCCAAACAAGACAAAATCCTTGACAACTTCAACCTTTTCTACATTGATCATGATGTTACCTATTGATCCACTTGTGAGGTTTTTGGTCTTCTTTAAATTGAATTGTAATCCATACTCAAGGCTGAAATCCTTGATCTTCAGCAGAAAATGCTGCAAGTCCTCCTCACTTTCAACAAGCAGAGTTGTGTCATTGCATGTTGTTAATAAGATTTCCTCCAATTCTGATGCCACACGTTTATTCATATAATCCAGTTTCTCTGATTATTTTCTCACCATACAGAGTGAATAAAGATGCTGAGAGGATACGAACCATGTCACACACCTTTCCTGATTTTAAGCCATGCAATATACCCTTATTCTGTTCCCACGACTGCCTTTTGATGTGTAAAAATTCCACATGAGCACAACGTAGTGTTTTGGAATTCCCATTCTTCTCAAGGCTGTCCATATTCTATTATGATCCACACATTCTAAGCCTTTGCATAGTCAGTACAACACAAGGAAACCTCCTTCTGGTATTATTTACTTACAGCTAAGATCA
>NW_022111373.1:56824758-56825675 GCF_000313985.2 Echinops telfairi
CAGCATATGATTTTCTGACTGAAAATGACCAACCCAGTCCACTTAAACTCACTAAGGCCTAGGATATTGATTTTCATGCATTCCATTTCATCTTCGACCACATCTAATTTTTCTAAATTCATGCTTCACCAGGTCCAAGTTCCAATCATTAGATCTTTGCATTAAGCTGCATCAACAAATGAAGATCTCAAGGCTCTACTCCCACAGGCTTTCCCGGATTCATCACCGTGGTTGACTTCCCTCTAAGAAATCAGCTCTTAATAAATGTTTGCACGTGAGGGTCCCCTCCTCTGTCCGTATCCCTGAAAATGTTCTCCTTCCTTTGTTCAGGCTCCCAGTATTTGAAAATGCTTCTAAGCTATGCATTAGGTTTTCAGTGGGTTCTCCCTCCAAAGAAGTGGACATGCTGATAGCTGATGTTTACATTATTTTCAATGTCACTAACACTTGACCAACTCTCCTGGACCACTGCAATATCAGTGTCCTCTCTACCCCTCAAAACAAGACAAAACTCTCTGGCACTAATTCTTTAATTAACTCATCAGAGAGATCTCTATAAAACGTTCAAATAGATCACTCAAATCTCTTGAATGATTCTTATATGTAAACTGCAATGGCCTTCTTTAGCCAGCAAACAAAGTTTCCAAGATCTGAATCCATCCTGGCTCCAGTGTTCATTCTAACATTGTGTGTCTGACTCTCAGCCATATCAGCCTCCTTGGTTCTTCCCACACAATCTGCAGTTTCATATCTCTTCATTCTTCTGTGTTCCTCAACTCAGTTACCTTCCACAGCCTATTGCTGCCCTCCTCCAAGAAGACATTAGTTTCCATCATTAAAATCTCACCCCTGCCCCTCATGCTTACATTAGCTGCAGAGACAGTGAGTTATTGAATGTACCTCTTATAGCCAGACTC
>NW_022111373.1:56828184-56828977 GCF_000313985.2 Echinops telfairi
GGGGTTTCAACACACTAAATCTGAATTATGTACTTCTAGATTTATAGCAAGCTAACTCTTTCACTCCCTCTATCATTTTCACTTTAATTTCTCATAAAATAACATGATTAAAATCTAAATATGCTACTTGAGAATGTTTGATTTGGAAAGCATGAAGGCAATGATGATGCACCTCACACCCCCAAGCTTAAATTTATCTTTCCTTGTGTTTTTCATTCCTGCACTTATAGACCATTAACTGCTGTCAGAGTACTTTTGCTAAAATACAAGTGAGACAAAAACATCTCACTCTTTCAAGACATGTCCTTTTCAGGATAAAGCAATCCTCCATGTTTAACATAGAAGACAAGAGACTTTAATGTTTCATACTTTTCCAGTTTTGTCTTTAGCTGTACTCTCAAACTCCCTTTAATCTGGAGTCTACATCAACCAAAATCTTTGGCAATTTCATTATTATGCCATGCATTCAGTTGGCCACGCTATTGTGAAAGTGATCCTTTAATTCTCTACCCACTTTCACCAATTGAATTGAGCTCTATATGAAAACTTTATTGTCTACTAAAAACATCACTTCTACTAGATTGAATTAATACTGTAGAAGACTGTGAACCAGTTGGCATGCTTTTAAACATATCTCAAAATCCACAAATCATGGAATACATCTGAAAATATCCTAAATGTCCTAACTCTTGAAACTTCTAAAGAAGAGTTTTGACAACTTTGTTGCATACAATCACATCCAATGGTCTCATAAGTATGAAGATTGAACTTATCCCTTAAGTTAATCAAAGTC
>NW_022111373.1:56829449-56837051 GCF_000313985.2 Echinops telfairi
TTGTGCAGGATACAGTTGTCACTTCAGATTCGGGTCATGCTCATTATCATGCTTACAGATGTTCCTCCCCCCAGCCCCCCCAACATCTGCCAATACTATCAAAGCCCCAGGAAGTCTACAAACCTGTGCAAACTTCCCCTCAATGTGGATCTCTTTCTCTGTTATCTGTTCCATGCACACTAATTTTGTGCATCTGAGGCCTCTGTTCGCCAAAATTATGCTTGCTTCCTAACACTTCAGCCTCCAGAGCTTTAGACTTGAAATTGAACAGACACAGAGCCAATTTATCATAGGACGACATGTGTCAGGTTTACGGCATCACCAAAGGAACCTCAAGATGCACTGTATTTATCCTTTTGTTGTCAACATAGACGGGGACAACACAAAACAGAAAAGTTATTATATTTTCAATAATGTGATATATACTTAAAATGAAACATTAAATAGTATTGCTTTTAAAACGTGGTACTAAATCATTCTGCTTAAGATCAAGATTTCTTTTGTAAAATAATCGTCTCTTATTCAGGAATACATCCTGTTGAAATGTGAATAACAAAAGCATTGGAATATGTTACTTCAAAAGAAACACACACATACACACACACACTTTGTTCAAACCAACAATTTATTTTCTTCTATTTATCCCCCATTCACATAAATTCTAATCATGCCTAATGACTTTACCATGAATACAAAATAAATGCACGTCATGTAGCTTTTGTCAACAAAAATAAATATCCAAAAGCATCCTCATTCTAGCTTTCATTCACTAATAAATGTACTTTTAACATCCTAATGATGCAGCTCTTGCTGTGTTTTCTTGATCAAACAGACAGAGCTAGTAATATTTCAAACATAAACATAATAGCCAAGAGGAAATAGGTTTTTATTTGAACAAAGTTTAACAAAAAGCCCAAAACTTGAGGCAAAACGTTCCACTGCAAAGCTGGCTGTTCACAGAAGGACATTTTTGTTTGTTTGTTTTTTCAGAGTGATAGCTTAACATTTGTACAAAGGTCTACCTTTTTTTAAGGAACAAACATTGATTCACCCCAAATTTGGTAGTTCTTTTTAGTATGTAATTATCTTTCATTTACAGTGATCTTCCAATTACTATTCTGACATTTCAACACCTATCTTTAAGTAAACTGCTGTCTGTGACAGGATAATTTCCCCTCCTAGATGAAACTTTCTACTCCAATTAAAAGTTACAGTCGCAGAAACTCGCAGGGGCAATTCTGCCTTGTCTCAGAGGGTCACTATGAGTCAGCATTGACTCCATGACAGGACGAGAATGAGAGAGAGAGAAAGTGTGTGCCAAGGAAGTTCAGTCAATACAACTAATGTAAATATATGCACCAGGCACTAAAACTAGTGACTGAAGAAATTGAAGAATTCTAACAAGTTCTTCATTCTGAAGTTGATCAAACATGCTACCAAGATACTTTGTTAATTATTGGTTATTGGTATGTGAAAGTAGGGGGTGGGTAGTTAGAAAATATGGCCTTGGTGATCAAATGAATTGGGAGACTGTGTGATACAATTTTGCTAGACTAAAAACTTCTTCATTTCAAATATCTTTCCCAACAACTGAACATCACTAGTCTGTAAGTTTGTTACATTGTGGTGGCTTGTGTGTTACTATGATGTTGGAAACTATGCAACCAGTATTTCAAATACTAGCTAGGTTACTTCTGGTAAACAGGTTTCAGCAGAAATTCCAGACTAAGACAAGAGGAATGAGGAAGGAATAGGTTGTCCACTTCTGAAGAGTTATCATTGGAAAACCTTATGACTAGTAGCAGGAAATTATCAGCTACATTCCCAGAAGATGAGCCCTTCACATAGGAAAACATTCAAAATATGCCTGGGGAATAGTTGCCTCCTCAGAGTAGATTCAAACATAATGATATGGATAAAGTAATACTTTAGGGACTGTGTTAGTCTGGGTAGACTAGAAAAACAAATTCACTGACACTCATATGTATATTAGAAATAGCTTTATATACAAGAGCATTTGAATATTGAGAAAACATCCCAGCCCTGTCCAGATCAAGCCCATAAGTCTGTTATTAGCCCATATGTCCCATACCAATCTATAAATTCCTCTTCAGACTCATGAAACACATGCAATGATGCTGAAGGCAGGAAGATCACAGGCCAGTGGGTGGGGACTCTTGTGTTTCCAGTGGCATTGTAAGCATCTCAACACTGACAGGGGTCTCCATGTGGTTTCTTCAGCTCCGAGGCTCTGGCTGCCATCAGATGTGGCTTGTCATCGAGAATGTCTTGCAGGGACAGAGCCTAGAGAGAGTGTCTCCCACCTCCAGGGAGGACATCCAGGAGTTCCCAGAATCCTCAGGAGAAGGCCATGCCCACACAGAGGCCTCATTGTCTATATCCTGATTGACAAGCTAGACTCCACCCCTAAACTCTTAATCCCCAAATTGACATCAGATTATAAAACTACCACAGGGACCATCATTTTCTTGTGAGGCATGACTCAAAATGAGAAGAAACAGATGCAAACATAATTAACAATCAGAACATGAACTGGATGAAGTATGAATCAGAAGTTTTCAAAAATGAACTAGAACAAATAAAGATTGATGTCCTAGGGATTGGTGAGCTGAGACGGACTTGCAAGGGCCATTTTGTGTCAGACGATCAATCGCATGATGTACTATGCCAGGAATGATAAACCTTACATAAAGGATGTTTTATTCATTATCACAACTAATTTTTAAGATTTATCTTAAGGTTCAATGCTGTCCATAATAGGATAATATCTATACACCTACAGGGAAAATGAGTTAATGAAACTCTTATTCAAATTTATGCAGAAGCTGTAAAGGTAATTTTAAAAGAGCAAGAATTATACCAACTTCTTCAATCTGAAATTTATCAAACGTGCATTTAATATGCATTGGTAATTATTAGGAATTGAAATGCGAAGTTTGGAAACAAAGAGGAAGGAATAGGACATGAGAATATGGTCTTGCAGATAGAAACAAAATGTTGATCAATGATAGAATTTTGCAAGACCAGTTACTTCACTATAAATACCATTTTTTTCAACAATATAAAATGTAACTGGGCACAAGGACTTCACCAGATGGAATACGCAGAACTCAAACTGACTACATCTATGGGAAGACACTATAGAGAATCAATATTATCAGCCAAAATCTGACAATGGACCAACTATGGAACAGACTACCAATTGCTCACATATAGGATCAAATTGAAGTTGAAAAATAAAAGAAGTCAACCAGAGACAAAATATGAACTTGAATATATTCCACCTAAATTTTGAGACCAACTCAAGCACATATTTCACACTTTGAACAATAAAGGCAGAAAACCTGACAAGCTGTGAGATGACATCAATAATATCATACATGGAAAAAACCCACATGATCATTAAAAATAGAAAAAGAGAGACAGACTAGAGCAAAACTGCCATTTAGCTGAGGCTGACACACAGTGACCCTCTGGCACAGGGCAGATCTGGCCCCGTAGGTTGCGGAGACTGTAACTCTTAATGGGAACGGAAAGCCTCATCTTTCTCCTGTGGAGTGTCTGGTGGTTTCCAACTCTTACCTTGTGGTTGGAAGTCCAAGCATTACCAGTACACCACTGAGACTCTTTATAACAGAGCAAAGTGGATATCAAAACTAAAAAGAACAAACAAACCAAGATTACTGCCATTGAATTAGTTCCAACTTATGACATTATAGAAAAGGGTAGAATTTCCCTTGTGAGGCTATACATTTTTAGGCAGAGAAAACCTCATTTTTCTCCCATGGAGTGGAAGGTGGATTCTGAAACGACTCTAGTCAGAGGAGACTATAATATTTGATATTAAATATAAAGTGGCTGAAGAAAAATGATCAAGTAAAAGAATGAAACAGAAATTTTCAAATGGTGAATTTAAAAGACCAAAAAAAAAATGTATTATAGTGAAAATTGAAAATCCTGGTTTTAAAGTAAAAAGGAGAAGAACATGCTCAGCATATCTGAAGCTGAAAGAAAAAAAAAAACACTGAAGAAAAACTGGAATCCCAGAGTTGAAATACTGAAGGATTCCACAGGCAAAATATTGAACTATACATGAAGCATCCAAGGACAGCAGAAGGGATACACAGAGCCATTGTTTGGCGGGTGGGGGGGAAAAGACCTACTTGACATTCAAACACTTCCAGAGGTAACATATGATAAAGAACAAAAAAGTACAGAAGGAAGAATCCCAAGGTGCATTGAAGACATTACCAAAATTCAAGACTCCAGGAATTGATAGAATAACAATTTCAATATCTCAAGCTAATGAAACACTGGAACCACTGAGTATTCCAATAAATTTGGAAGAGAGCTACTAGGACAACTGACTGGAAGAGATTCATACTTGTGCCATCCAAAATGAAGATGATCCAACAAGCTGAGAACATTATTGAACAGTATTAATCATATCACATGCAAGTAAAATTTTTCTGAAGATAATTCAACAATGGTTGCAGCAGTATATCAACTTGGAGAGGTCAGAAAGTCAAGCCTGATTCAGAAGAGGACATGAAATGAGGGCTGACATCCCTAAGATCAGATGGATATTGGCTGAAAGGATATGATACCAGAAAGATGTTTTCCTGCTACCCAAAGGCATTTGACTATGTGGATTAGATCAAACTATGAATAACATTGGAAGAATGATAATTACAGAACACTTCTTTGTTCATCTGGTGTGTGTGCCAATCCAAGATGCAGTCATTTGCACAGAACAAGGGATTATTCCAGGATTTAACATTTAAGCTGGGGGTCAGAGTTTTGTCCGTTCCCTATTAATTCTGAATGGTGAAGTGAGAGGCTGTATTACATGAAGAAAATATAGCATCAGAATGGGAGGAAAGCTTATTAACTACCTGCCATGGCAGGTGATACACTCTTGCTTGCTGAACACTAGGAGGGCTTGAAGCACTTTCTGATGAAAATCAAAGATTCAGCCTTCAGTGAGGATTATAATTTAATGTAAAAGCAACCAAAATCCTCACCACTAGACCAAAAGATATCATCAGGATGAACAGAAAAGATTGAAGTTGTCAAGAACAGATTTTAATTGAATTCACAAACAATGGTCCTGTGAACAGTAGTCAAGAAACTTTAAAAAAACATATTGCATTGGGTAAATGTATTGCACAAGACCTTTCTAAAGTGTTAAAGAACAAAAATGTCTCTTTGAGGATTAAGGTGTGTTAAACCCAAGCCAAAGATTTTGTATTGCCGAGATCCACAATCAATGCTCCTAGACACATCAGCCAAGATATCAAAAGATGTGTTACATCAAGGACAAATCTGCTGCAGGAGATCTCATTAAAGTGCTGGAGACAAAGGTTATAACTTTGAGGACTAAGATGTGTCTGACTCAGACCATGGCATTTTTAAGCCCTTCAATACATTTGAAAGTTGAATAAAGAATAGAAGCTACCACATATGACTGATGATTTTGAATTATGGTATGTCAAAAATATTGAAAGTACCATGGGCTACCAGAAGAGAAAAACAAATCTATCTTAGATAAAGTACAATCAGAACGCTCCTCAGAAGAAAGGATGGCCAAATTTTGGTAAAGATGGTATTGTATATAGACACATGACACGACCCTTCAACAGCAAAGTCATCGAGGAAACAGATATGGGGGGTGCAGGGAGGAAACCTACATCTCTGAGAAATGTACACTAAGTGAGCTAAACACTGAACAAAAAATGTCTGAGGGTAGAACCCAAGTGGACAGATCAAGAAGAGCAATTAGCACTTCCAGGCCAACCAGGAGCCCAACAGATCCTCCCAGGAAAAACAGCTTTTGGAGACCCTGAGAGAGGTGGGTCCATCTGTTGATCCTAATACTTCCTGGGTTAAGTATGGACTACTTGGGATACAATCTAGCTCACCAAAAAGACAAGTGCACTCATCCCTCAAGACTCTGGGGAGGTGTGTGTGCTCTGAAAGTGGGGCAACCTGAAGTGATCACCACACAATGTGAAATGCAATCACCGGGAGGCCAAATAATTCCAGATTTCCCAGCGTGCTCTGGGGCATAGAGTGTATACAGGTTCATGAGTTTACAGTCAGACTTAGAAAGCAATCAATATAATTCACTGCATAAATAAAGCAAAGGAAAGGAAATGCATGATGATATTGATTAATATAGAAATATTTTCCAAAAATTCAACATCCATTTTTTTATAAAAACAATCAATTAAGTAGAAACATAAGGAAAAGTCCTCAATATAAAAAAGACCATATATGGAAAACCAACCACCAATGTCTCATTCATTGTGGAGAAGCTGAAAGTATTCCTCTTTCAAATGAGAATCAGACAAGGATGCCCCTTATCACCACTCATTAAATATTTGACTGGACACCTTAGTCAGACCTATTAGATAACAAGAGAAATAGAGGGCATCCAAATTGGCAAAGAAGAAGTAAAATTCTCCATTTGCAGATGATATGTTTCTATAAATAGAAAATCCCAAAGACTCAAAAAGAAAATGGTTGAAAATATTGAAAGATTTGGGAACATGACAAGATTGACATACAAAAATTAATCAGATTTTTGTATACAAAATGAGACTCAAAACAGGGAAATCAAGAAAACAATACATTTGTGTGCAATAGCCACACAAAAGATGAAAACTTGGTAATAAATACTTAACCAGAGAAATAAAAGACTTGTTCAAAGAAAACTACAAAACATTACTACAAGAACTCATTAGAGACCTGCATAAATGGAAGAAGGTGCCATGTTCATGGATAGGAAGACTTGGCATTGTGAAAATGCCAATGCTACCCAAAGCAATTTATAAATATAATGCAATTCCAATCCAGATCCCAAGTTCATTCTTTAAAGAAGTGAAGAAATTAATCACTAACTTTATATGAAAAGAGAGAGACCAAGGATAACAAAGCACTACCTAAAAAGAAGAGCAAAGTAAGAGGTCCCTACTTCCTGACCACTATATATAGTCAAGGTAGTCAACACTACCTGGTACTAGCACAATGTATTTGTGGAGCAATGGTGAAAAAGAATAGTGAAGCCAGAATTGACACGCATCAAGTGACAATATACATTAAATGGGGGAATAAACAGTCTCTTCAACCAATGGTGCTGGCAAAATTGGAATTATATTTCCAGAAGAATGAAACAGTAAACACACCTTATCCAAAATACAAAACCAAACTCAAGGAGGATTAAAGACCTAAATGTAAACACTAGAACTATAAAGGAAAAAAAATGGAAAAATAGGGACAAACTTAAGAGACCTAATACATGGCATAAATACACTATCAAACAGTAAAAAACACATAGCACAAGTTAAAGTAGATGGCTGAGACTTCCTGAAAATAAGACACTTATGTGCATCAAAAGATTAAAAAGAGACCCCTCTTATTGAGGGGTGGGGGGTAGATTTCGCAATAATACATCAGACAATGGACTAATTTCCAAAATCTCCAAAAAACTTCAAAACCTCCACAAGAAAAAGATGAATAGTTAAAACATGGGCAGAGGACATAAACAGTTCACCAAAGAAGGCATTCAGGCAGTCAGTA
>NW_022111373.1:56838152-56839179 GCF_000313985.2 Echinops telfairi
AGGGTTCACTGTATAATGATAGGGAAATAGATCTATGTATCTATATTTATATGTTAAGTATTAAGGTAGCAGACAGACATTGGGTCTCTACTCAATACTCCCTCAATGAAGAATACTTGGTTCTAGTAATGCAATTATAGTAATAACTCGGCATTCCGCTATGCTCACCTTCCCGACACTATCACTGAAGACAAAATGGGTGCATAAGAAAATGTGGTAAAGAAAGCTGACGGTGCCAAGCTATCAAAAGATATAGCATCTGGGGTCTTAAAGGTTTGAAGATAAACAAGCGGCCATCTAGCTGAGAAGCAACAAAGCCCACATAAAAGAAGCGTACCAGCCTGTGTGATCACCAGGTGTCAATGGGATCAGGTATCAGGCATCAAAGACCCAGAAGAAAAAATCTTATCAGTTTGAATGAGGGGGGAGTGCAGAGTGGAGACCCAAAGTCCACCTGTAGACAATTGGACATACCCTTAAAGAAGGGTTACAAGGAAAAGACAAGTGGGTCAGAGTTCACTATAGCACCAATGAAATATACAACTTTCCTCTAGTTCTTTAATGCTTCTCCGCCCTCCCCTCCTACTATCATGACCCCGATTCTACCTTACGAATCAGGCAAGGATGTCAAGCTTCCTCTTACATACTTTGGACTTTTTGTCAGGAGGGATCAGTCCCTAAGAAAGGACATCATGCTTGAGAAATAGAAGGGCAGAAAAAAAAGAGGAAGGCCCCCAGTGAGATGGATTGATACTGTGGCTCAACAGTGGGCTCAAGCATAGGACAATTAGGAGGAGAGGGCAGTATTGGGCACTGTTTTGTTCTGTTTGTATAAGGTCACTAGGCGTCAGAACTGAGTTGATGCCACCTAACCACAGTGAGAACATCTACTTCTGAATAAAATTTCAAATCCAGGCAGCTTCTTGCTGATGTCCTCCTTCAACCCTTTTCAAATTACTTTCTATAAAATTTGAATTGAATGTGATTTTGTTAGATGAAACGCACATTTTACTGTGTCACCTTTCTT
>NW_022111373.1:56839279-56840453 GCF_000313985.2 Echinops telfairi
AGAATGAGCACAAATATTGATCTTTTTCAGTTAGTAGACCAGGTAGCTGTCCACCAGTTTTGAACTTTTCCAGTCCTGCAAGTTTGCTGAAACATTTCAATTGGTGTAGTATCAATTCCTGGACCATTATTTTTGCTAACACTTTCAGTACATTTTGCACCTTTTCCTTCGATACAATTGGATATTGATCATAAGATGCTGATCACAAGAAATAAGATTCAGTCTTGGAATGATCAATATTTTTATATCTTTTTGTTTTTATTCAATATTTTTCACAAAGAAGCCTTCACTGTTACAACTCTAGGCTTTAATTATTTGTTTCGTCCTCCTTTTGTGTTATTCCAGGTAGAGTAGAGAAATCCAGGAAGACTCTTGTGTGCATAAGAAAAAGTTTTATATACAAGAGCAATTGAATATTGAGAAAACATCCCAGTCCAGATCAAGTCCACAAGTCCGATATTAGCCCACATGTCTAATATCAATCCATAAAGTGCTCTTCAGACTCACGAAACACATGCAATGATGTCAAATGCAGGAAGATCATAGGCCAATGGGTGGGAAGTCTTGTAGATCCAGTGGTGTTGTAAGCAGGGTCTCCACATGGCTTCTCCAGCGCCGGAGATCTGGCTCCATCAGCTTCTCTCCAGGCATCTTCTCCATGGGGATGTCTCACAGGGAATGAATATGTGTCCCTCCCCAATGAGCTGTTTATCTCCTTAGTGCCTCCAGATGAGGTCATCAAGCTACCACCTAATTGACAGGCTAGACTCCACCCCTTCCATCTTAATCCATAAATTGACACAAGATTATGTAACTACCACTCCTTTGAAACCATGTCTTTGAAAAATCCATTGCAATTTTTTACTTTCTTTTTGATCTGGCTTACAAATTTTCTATTCATTTCTTTTATTCCCTCAAATTCATTTAGCTACTCTACGTTCAAGAGAAAATTTTAGCCTCATCTGATGTTCACATTAGTCTTTATTTCCTGTCTTATTTGTTTTTAATGACTTTTTGCTTTCTTCATGCATGATGTTCTGGATTTCAGACCACAACTACTTTGATCTTTGGTCATTAGTCCACAATACATCTACTCTGTTATTGAGAAGATTGTTAAATTCAGGTATGATAGCCTAAAGATCCTATTTGGGGTGTTTTGAACTTGTTTTAAGTT
>NW_022111373.1:56840732-56841683 GCF_000313985.2 Echinops telfairi
GCCAGCTCACAAAAACCCGATGAATAACTTAACAAAACACTGCCCTGTGTGCACCATCTGCACAATTTTAATGTGTGAGTCCACTGTTGCAGCCACTGGGTCAATCAATATCCTTGATGGTGTTCTTCTTACTGACCTTATACTTTTCCAAGCACTATGTCTTACTCCAGGGATAGGCTTCTCCTGACAGCATATGTATTAGTCTGGGTACTTTAAAGAAACAAATCCACAGAAACTCATGTATAAAAGAGAGTTTTATATAAAGGGTAAGTGCACATCAAGAAAACATCCCAACCTAGTGCTCCCAACCAAGCCCACAAGTCCAACATTAACCCATTTGTCCAACACCAATCCACAAAGTCCTCTTCCATCTCACAGAACACACACCATGATGCTGACTGCAGGAGGAAAGCCGAATCGGTGACTGTGTAAGCCAGGTTGGCACAATAAACTTTAACTGTATCAGCATGTCCAAATACACGAGAAAAAGGCTTGTCATTCTTTCTCTCTGTGTCTTTCCCCTAAACTTTCTATTATGAATTAGGTGGTGTTTACATTTATATCATATATTTGGTATTTGACAATTTAAACAACTTATCAAACTTCCAATAGCTTTTACTATCCCCTCCTTATTTTCTCTTCTCCATGTAGAATATTATTGCTTTTACCACAGTTAACACATGTCTACCTTATTTACATTTACTTGTCTACATTGTTTCTCCTTCATACTGGTAAACAAATCAAATTTGTTTCTTTGGAATGAAAAACTTTATCTTGATTTTCTTTCATATAAATGGTCTCATGTAATATTTGTCCTTTTGTGATTTACTCCCTTCATTAAGGTAGTGTCCTGCAAATCCATGCACATCATAAGGTGTTTTTAATTAATTTTATTTTCTTAATTATTTTATTGGGGGCTCATATAACTCTTATCACAATCCATACATACAT
>NW_022111373.1:56855574-56857557 GCF_000313985.2 Echinops telfairi
CAATTGCTCTTTGATATAAAGCTCTTTTTTATACACATATGAATGTCTATGAATTTGTTTCTCTAGTTTACCCAGACTAACAGAACTCCAAAAGGTTTTTGAGGCTGTAAATCTTAACAGAAGCAGTCTGACCTATCTTTTGCCCATGGATGTGCTGGTGGGTTTGAACTACCAACCTTTCAGTTAACATTCCAATACATAGTCCATTGTACCACCAGGACTCAGAAAGAATAAAATATTTAACAGCAAAAAAATAAAAAGAACATTTCCAGACATGTAATGTCTACATTTTAAAAACATTTAAAAATCTGTTAATTAAATTCAATCTCAATACTATTTAAGTAGACGGATGCTCCAGTTTTCACACATACAGAAAGAAAAACTACACGTTGTATCATTTAACAAAGCTGTTTTTAATTAGTAAAAATGCCCACAGGATCTTTCTATGCTTTCATTGATAAGAATTTCCACAATCTTTCATGGAAAGAATCATAGAAATACTATATGTTTGAACAATATAGAACATTATAGACTCCCAAATTTATATTAAGCCATAAGATGTAAATATATCAGAAGAAGATTAATTTATTTCACATCATTTACTCTAATGCTGGCAAGCATATACCATAATCCTACTTAAGTACTGATTTTCTTTCTCAGAGGAGTAACCCAACTTCTCTCTGAAAGAATGTACTAAGCCAGAAACAATAGAAATGGAGGTTTGTATTATTATGCACATAAGTGTATTGACTATGAAAGGATTAACTTGTGGATCAATAAGGGAGAAATTCATTACACAAATAAACCCCAAGCAATGAGAACTAAACAAGATGCATCAGTATGAGTTAAAATGGAAATTACTTCAGAACTGCTACAGCTGAAAACAAATCATAAAATGGAATCATCATATTGTACCAGGACATTTTGCATAAGCAATCTGGTGGTTCTAATGTGTTAGGGCTGTGCGTTTACCAACCTCTCTATCCGTATGAAAAATGTTGAGATCAATGGATGCTGATGAACAATATTTAAATGAATTTCTAAATGACTATAATAAAAAATGTAGTTGATTCAACCCCTGCTGTTCAGGGCTGTAAACTTTGGAGCTCTATTTACCTGAAAGCGTGTCTGCCTATTAGACTTGGCAGGAGCTTCCCAAACTCAGTATTAAGTAGAATATCTATGTAAAATGAACCAAGCATCAGACAATATCAGGTCTGTTATTTGAGGAGTGGATAAAGCAGCATGCCAATCTTATGTCCATGATTCAAAGAACAGAAGAGCATAAATTGTAGTGCTTTTCTTTAACCTTTTTGTGAGCAAACCACCCTTTTTTCGTAATTTGCGTATGGCATTGTAACACCATAACGAACTTGCTTTCGTAGGTAAAAATTGACAGAAGAACAAAATGAATCATGAGTACACACACTGAGGAGGTTGATTGGGAAACTGAAATATTTTCTTTTCATTTAAATCACTTTATTGGGGGCTTGTACAGCTCGTATCACAACCCATACAGATATCCATTGTGTCAAGCACATTTGTACATTTGTTGCCCTCGTCATTCTCAAAACAGTTCATTTCTACTTGAGCTCTTAGTAACAGCTCCTCATTTTTTCCCTCCCTCCCCATTCCCTCCTCCCTCATGAACCCTCAATAATTTATAAATTGTTATTATTTTGTTATAAAACTTGCAAGAGTATTTTATTAAACAGAAAGAACTCAAATGGGTACCATCTGCTTTTTAAAACTGGAAAGAGGATGTTGATGGGAAGGAGACTTAGCATGCTTGTGGTCATTCAACAGAGACACGCCGAAAAATGGTGGGGAACATGAAAACGCAAAGAATGCAATTAAGTTATACAAATAATAGTATTTGGTTACAGGAGAGAATCCCAAAGAGGAAAGGAAGCAGTATGTAATGATACCAATGGTAAAGATTAAATAAGAATAGAGATTCTGCACAAGTATGGCTACTAATAA
>NW_022111373.1:56861084-56863760 GCF_000313985.2 Echinops telfairi
CCCTGAGAGGGGGTTTTATGTTGATTCTTGTGATAAATTTCCCCTTTCTTCCCCACCTTTCCATAATCCTCCTGGTATCTCTATTCTCATTGTCTCTGAGGGGGTTAGCCATCCATGATCCCCTGTGTTGTGGGCTCTTATCTGTAGCACTGTGCATGTTCTGGTCTTATCCAATTTGCAAGGTAGAACTGAGGTCATGATAGTGGGGTGAAAGAAGCATTAAAGAACTAGAGGAAAGTTGTGCATTTCATCGGTGCTATGCTGTACCCTGACTGGGTCATCCCTTCCTTGTGACTTTCTTTAAGGGAATGTCCAATTGTCTACAGATGGGCTTTGGGGCTCCACTCCATGCCCCCCCCTCCAATTCACATTGGGTATGATTTTGTTCTGGTATTAGATGCCTGATACCTGATCCCATTGATACCTCATGATCATACAGGTCGGTGTGCTTCTTCCATGTGGGTTTTGTTGCTTCTCAGCTAGATGGTTGCTTGTTTATCTTCAAGCCTTTAAGACCTCAGATGCTATATCTTTTGATAGCCAGGCACCATCAGCTTTCTTCACCAAATTTTCTTATGCACCCACTTTGTCTTCAACGATCATGTCTGGAAGGTGAGTATCACAGAATGACAGAAATATCAATCTTGTACAAACATTTCATAATCTAGAAATTTATCTAAAGATCAAATGATTCATCAAATCCAAATTCTATTGAATTTAAATCAACAAGTACAGAATTTCCTGTTTTAAAATGAATTATGTTAAGTGCCATTAAATTGATTTCAACATAGAGTTGCCCTTCCTATACAACAGGGGAAAATTCCCTTGTGTGCTTCCCAGGTTGTAAATCTTTATGGAAACAGAAAACCTCATCGTTCTCCTGGGAAGTAGTTAGTGTGTTGACCTGTGATTAGCAACTTACTGTATAACTTATGACATTAGTATTCCAAAATGAATAATAATCCTTAACACTGAACTTTTTTTGAAATATATAGAACTTTATGGATTGAGAAGGCATGGATAATGTCTTATACATGATATGACCTGTTGTAAGAGCTCAGGTATCATGTACAATCAATCAGAGAAGAAGTGTGTTATAAGAAAGATAATGTATATGCATAGGTCTAGAAGACAATTCAACATTGCTTGCTTTTTCCACAAAGTAGTCACTATTTGGTTTTCATTACAGGTCAAGAATTGAGATTAAAATTATTTACTTGGGATATAATACTAGAAAATACAATTCAAGAGTGAAAGAATAGGACAGGGAAATGAAGAAGCCGATAAAAGCTGTGTTGGTGTGAGTGATCCCTGTGGAGTCTGGGTCACAGTAATTCTAAGTGTCCTTACATGTTTAATAATGCTTAACAAATATTGGCTACAGGGAACTTAATATAATTTAAAGAAACATAAGTAGTTTTAATATAAGTATGCCAAAGTCAGAAACAACTCAATAATTTCTGCCTTATCAGATGTGTTTCAGCCAGCCTTTACATAATATTTATACAAACACACTGTGCTTAGACACACATTCAAGAATTACTCTTTCATTCCCTCTTGATTGGATCCTTCAGATTAATCACAGATATCTGATGGTTTAAGTACCCATGCTGCAGCATGTAAAAGACGTGCTGATCCTTATGACAGTGACTGAATAGTATCCCTCCAAAAGATAAGCCCAAGTTTTAACCTCTGGTACCTGTGAATGTGACCCACCTGGCAAGAGGGTTTTGCAGATGCAATTATGTTAAAGATGTTGGGATGAGATTATTCTGTATTCAGCAGAGAAACCAAATGAACTCTTGGTATCTTTATAAAAGATAGAGAAGTAGAAGAAAGAGAGTCACCCAGGGGGAAAAAAGGTCATATAGTCTCAGGGGACACCACAGTCAATTGGCAGACTATAGGTCACAAAGACAACATTCTACATCCTACTTTAGTAAATAACAACTAGGAACTTATAAGTCCATGAGAAGCTACATAAAATGCAACTCTTAGTCTCTCCCCATTTTGAGGACAGAAAAATGGTGACAATCCCAAGCTATATGCAAACATATATTCCAATTAACCTCCATGACCCTGAGACAAGAAGAACTAGATAGTGTACAACTACCACTACCACTATATTGTAAGGTCAGATAAAGTGGGAGAAAATTTTAGGGAAAAAAATCCTTAAAATACCAAGCTTATTGCTCAGATAGATACTGGTGGAACTTCCAGAACTATGGCCCATAGACAATATTCAGGTCAGGAAATGAGCTCACCAACATAGAATACTGTATATGCTCATGTATAAGCTGAGATTTTCAGCACATTTTTTAAATAATCATTTATTAGGGGCATTTTATTATTACAACTCTTCACAATCCATACATATATCATTTCTGTCCAGCACATTAGTACATATGTTGCCATCATCATTCTCACAACACCTGCTTTCTACTTGAGCCCTTGGTGTCAGCTCCTCATTTTGTTTTGTTTTTTTTTCTTTTTTATCATTTTATTTGGGGCTCGTACAGCTCTTATCCATACATACATCCATTGTGTCAAGCACATTTGTACATATGTTGCCATCATCATTTTCAAAACATTTTCTTTCTTTTTTTTTTTAAATCAATTTATTGGGCTCATAAAATTCATCGCAATACATAGATCAATTGTGTAAAGCACATCTAT
>NW_022111373.1:56864223-56865886 GCF_000313985.2 Echinops telfairi
GTTTAAGAACTAGAGGAAGGTTGTGGGTTTCATTAATACGGTTTTTGTGGTAAAATTAGGTGCCTTGGCTGATATTTGGGTCGGCTTATACTCGAGCATATAGGTAATCAAAAGGGCAGCATTTATACAAGGACAAGCTAGAGAAAGATAAGAAAGAATGGAAGGGAGAGGAAAATCACAGGGAGGTATTAAGATAAATGAGGATGCCTTAGACAATGCATACATTTCAATGAATGAGTTGAAGCAAAATGTGTAAGAACTGTTTAATAGAAAACAGATGATCTGCTCCTTAAACTTTCACCTAATTCATATTTAAAAGTAACAAAATAAAAAAAGGTTGCCTTGGGTTGGAGGTAGAGATTGGAATTGTGCTGCCACAAACCCAGGAATGCAATGGGTTTCTGGCTGTTGTCAGAAGCTAGAAGTGAGACATGAAGTGAACTCTCCCTCCTATCCTAAAGGAGGAACGACCCAGCTGATACTTGACTTTGGGTTTCTGGCCTCCCCAACTATGAAAGAACTGTTTGAAGCTATCACATGTGTGATGCTGTTTTACATTAGTCTTAGCAATCCTAGGAAAACAAAAAACTTAGCAAAAACAGGTTACATTTCAGAGTCCCGATCATATTAGATTTCTTCTAGTTTTTGGTTCTTAAATCAGAACTTTTCTTTCTCTTGGAATCCAGGCATTTACCTGACTTGATCACTATTGTCAGTCAAGTGTGACTACTTATTATTGTACATTTTCTTTCTTGAAATTGGTAATTATTTACACCTGAATTGTTATTTGACATGTTTAGAGTCTCTTTTCTGAAACTGATCCTGGAATATTGCCTATTTCTCACTTCCAGGTCTTTATTCCTGGTCCCTTGACACCTAACAGCATTATTGTTAATGCCATGACAAGGTATTAAACGCCTACTCCTCAGTGAATCTGTGCAGACACTTCATTCTGTTACACGTAAAGATGACAGGACTCAGAGGCAAATCCACGACAACTGACAACAACTGCAAAGCACTGCTCCGGACGTTGAAACACATGCTTTTCTATTAAAACCATCTGCTCAGAACCACCTCACACCATTCTCTAGAACGAATACAAATGTCATCGTTTAACATCGAGAAAAGCCAGGCCCCCTGTCCTCAAGTCACCTCTGACTCTCAGCAACCCCACATAAGGTTATGAGACGGAAATCTTTGTGGAAGGAGAAAGCTCCGTCTTTCTCTTGAGGAGCAGCTAATGAGCTTGAACTGGTGACTTTTTGATGATCAGTCCAATACTTACCCAATAAAGCAATGAGGGCTTTAAAAAAGCAACTGGAAAATGATTTGCAACACTTAAAAATAAAAACTTATCTATGTGAGATCTGAATAGCATCTTTAACTTTAGAATACTCCAATGAGAACCTTTCCCAAATTAATTTTCAAACAAACAAAAAAGTAACCTATTTGATTTGTGTACGATTGTGTGATTGATAAATGTTTATATGAAGGTATTGTCATATCTCAAATGGTGCCCAATCTAAGATTTAAGAAGTCTAAAATGGAGTGATTTCTTAAACCAGGACTGTTTTCCTTTATATATTCATTTACTAAAACATGTATTTTGGTTATCTGTTGTGTCATCATGTGACAGTCAAAAAGGAAACCCTGCTTCATAAAG
>NW_022111373.1:56866301-56870310 GCF_000313985.2 Echinops telfairi
CCAGGACACCAAACAGCACTCAGAGTCAGATTGTCCACATGGAGCTGCACCCAGAGGCAGCCACATGGTCCCAGAAAGCAAGAAGGTGAAGGGACAGAGGGAGAGATTGAAAAGGTTCAATGTTTCTGCCTTATAAAAACATCATAACCCCAAGGAGACATCGTCAGGTTGAAACCTGATTGAGAGACTTAATTCCACGCCTGCACGCTCATACAAGTTCAAGTTGACAAAAATCTAACTTCCACACTCACTTACTGCCATTGAGTCAATTCTGGCTGGTAGTGACCTTGCAGGACAGAATATAACTGTCCCTTTAGGTTTCCATGGCTATAAATCTTTACAGAAGCAGAAAGTTTCATCTTCCTTCCATGGAGCACCTGGTGGGTTCCAACTAATAACCTTTTTGTGGGCAGAACAATGCCTAACCCACTATGCCACCAGGTATTTTATGAATTAATAATGTGGTAATAGTTTATTTTAGAAAAAGTATTACCATGCTAGTCCTAATGAGTTGGAGAATAAAGATATCCCAAATGTTCAACACTTCCAAGATAATATCCCATTCCAGTTTCTTCCTTGAATAGATTCCCTAGCATTCCTGGCTTTTGCTATTCACTGCACTGTCTCAAGGAAACTCATGACACTTTGAGAATATGTGGCCCTTGGTTGTGAGTGCTGCTAAGTACCAAATAAGAAGGTTGGGCTTCGGTAAGCCAAATGCAGGGTCCAGAGCAGGGTCCAGGGTCCAAAAGCTAAAAAAGTCCAAAAATCAAGGCATGCCTTTTTGTTTCCACTAAAGCTCATTCAGGAAAAGAGAGGTTTCAAAAGTGGCAGGCCTTGATTGAGATTTTGTTTTTAGGTTTCAGCTGACCATAGCCTCAGGATAAACAAAAGATGGTGATTTAAATCACACCCCTCCAGTAAAGCAGTGTCTAAGATTCATCCCACCCTAAACCTGTAACAGTGAATTCCTTCAAAATGGAATCATAACCAGAAGTACCGAGGCTAGAAATCTAAAATCATAAAATACATAACATCATAAAATACATTATTGCAAACAAAGATATCCCTTGAAGGGCCATATTAAATAAAGGACTGCAACTCAAATAATAATATATTTGCCTTTTGTCCCTCATTTTCTTCTAACAAATTCATCTTTGTTCTGAAAATGAGACTAAAACTACAAAAGTTTTTTTTAAAGGATATTTGAATGTATGTGAAACAAAGACTTAGAATATCATCACTTTGAACATTAATTATACTGTTTATTTTGAGAAGCTATAATCACAGATTGAAGTTACTTTTTGTCTTGAGTTCAAAACCATGAAGCCACATTTTATCCAATCAATTGTACACAGTGGATCTTTGTGAGAAATTCTTAAAGGGAAAATAATGACCTGGTGACTATTTCCTACATGAAAGTGACTTCAGCCATGGGCTGTTGCTTAGGTACTCTTGTTTGGGTTTACTTTGTTGCTGCTTTTCTGGGAGATATAGAATGCTAAGTGAACAGAGATAAATAAAATAATAGAGGTAGTCAGTATAAATAAGAAACCAAATACATCTAATTTTTACATAATAGGATATAAAGCATGAGAACAACATATATAAGCATTGATCAAGTTAATTTCTAATACATCATTTTTATCTATCAAATTATACACAAACTTTTCATTCATATCTCTGTTGATAGAAATATGTATATATGGCACAACAACATAGAAAGGAAACATAGAGCTGTCCTCGGAGGCCTGGGCATCCCTGTGACCCAGTAAGATAATTTACAGCAGCTCTCACCCCAGGCAGGGCAAGGCAGGCCCTAGCAGTCGCTGTACCCAATGAGAAAGACCCTGTGCATGCCAGAAATCCTGCAAGGAAGGCCATGTGGATTCCTGTAAACCAGAAAGGAATACCTTGGCCATCACAACAACTAAGCAGGAGTCAAATGCTCTGACAAGACCCAGCCCACCCAAGACTAATCGCTGTACCACAGTGCCATGGAAACAGCCGTCAACTGCCTAAATGGAAACAAACGCAAGAAAGCCAGCCATAAATAACTGAACAAAAAACAATCACAAAGAATGTCTCTGAAGATAAGGCCATGGGGGAAAGAATTGAAAAAATAGGAAAACTACACCCAATGGAATTCCAGAATTAAATAATGAGGGGATTTTTAATGACAAAAAAGAAGAGTAATGGAATCAACAAAAGAAAAACCAAATTAATGAATGTGAAGAAAATTCTGTCGAACATAACGAATGACAAAAACCACCACCAACAACACAAAAAGCAAAGAAATGATGTGGGATACCATCAAGAGGGACAGCCTATATTCCTTGGGGACCTTGGACAAAATGAGAATACATACATATGTATATTCATAGGGAAAAACATCTCCCAACAACATAAAGGAGATATTACTATTTAAGAAGCTGAACAAAATCCACAGAATAGGTTCAAAATTGAAAACATCACAAAATGTTATAATCAAATTCTCCTATTCCAGGAAAAGTAAAAAATCCTGAGAGGTCAGTATAAAAAGACTTGTCACTGACTGTGTTAGTCTGGGTAGACTAGAGAAACAAAATTCATAAACACTCATATTTTATGAAATAATTTTATATAAAGAGTAAATGTACATTAAGAAAGCATCCCAACCCAGTCCAGTCCAAGCCCATAAGTCTGACATTAGCCCACCGACACCAATCTACAAAATCCTCCTCAAACTCATAAAACACACACTATGATGCTGACTGCAGGAGGAAAGCCAAATCAGTGAGTGTGTAAGCATCTCAGCACTGGCAGGGGTCTCCACACAGCTGCTCCAGCACCCAGGGCTGCATCAAGGTAGGTCTATGTGGCTTCTCTTCAGGGATGTCTTGCAGGAAGTGAGCCTTGCCAGCTGAAGCAAGGAACTAGCTAAGGCAGCTGCACCCTTGTCTGACCATCAGAGAGCAAGGGACCAGAAAGGCAAGGGTAACAGTGCCATGTATCTCTCCGCCCTTCAACTAGTCCCATGTGTTCATTGATCAGGTTGGCACAATAAACTTTAACTAGCACACCGACCAAGACAATCTATAAGAATAAGCTTAGAATTCACAACAGAAAAGATGCAGTCAAGAGGAATGTGTTGTGGCAGATATAAAATTCTGAAAGGAAAAACTGCCAATGAGGAATTTTATATTCAGAAAAACTCTCTCTCAAGTATGAGGGCAAAATAAGGAAATTTGTAAAAACATGACTAGTGTTATGAAAAATATTAACAGTAACATTTTGTATAGAGAATCATGAAAAAACATCACACTAACCTGAGAAGAACATACAACACCACAAAACCCAGAACTTGATACAACAAAAAATTTACTCAAAACAACACAAAAATAGCACAAAAGCACAAAAATAAAACAAAAGACATAATGACAGCAAAAGGAACAGCATATATCAATGATGACAAAAATGTAATGTATTAACCACACCATTTAGGAGACAGAAACTAACAGGCTGGAGTACAAAGCAAGGCCTGTCAATGTGCTTTCTATGAGAAACATGCCTCAAACATAAAGACAAAATTATGGTAAAAATTAAAGAAAGGAGAAAATACTTACCAATCTACTGGCAGTTTAAAAAATGCAGGAAAATCAATATGAATCTCTTATAAAATAGACTTTATGACCAAAAAAATATTAGAGACAGAAAAGATTGTATATAATGATTAAAGTAACTATAGAACAAGAAAATGCAACCATAGTAAATATATATGGTACCAATGAAAGTCTCCCAAAATACATTAATCAAATCTCAAAATGTTAGTGAGAGAAATAGACACCGCTACAATAGTAGTATGAGACTTCAATACAACACATTCGAGGAAAGACAGATCATCTGGAAAGAAACTCAGCGAAGACAAGGATACGCTAAGTAACACAAGCAAGCAGATTGACCTCTCAGCCCTATGCAGAGCACTCTACTGAACATCAGCAAGTGTGCATTCTTCCCGAGCACACACGAA
>NW_022111373.1:56871536-56873408 GCF_000313985.2 Echinops telfairi
AGAAATGTGACCTTGAGTTTATTCTACCTGAATTTCAAGAACATTTCAATAACAGATTTAGCATATTAAACCCTAATGACAGATAGTCTGATGAGCTGTGAGAGGACATCAAGACTATAACACTTTAAGGAAGAAAGAGGTTTTCAATAAGACAGGAAAGAAAATAGATCATACTGGATGTCAGAAATACTGTAGTAGAAGAAAATTTCTGAACAGAAAATTTAGAATGGCAACTCGAGAAGACAAGGTAAAGAAGTATAATGAAATGTGCAGGACCTAGAGTTAAAAACCCAAACTAAAAGCACACGCAGCAGTTCTTACAGTGAAAGAACTAAAGAAGAAAATCAAGCCTTGAGTTGCAATATTGAAAGATTCAATGGGTCTAATAGTGTAAGATGGAGAAGGCATCAAGAGACTATGGGAATACTGCATGGTTTAAAATCAGGAACAATGTACATCAGGGTTGTATCCTCTTTTCTGTATTCAATCTTTATGCTGATCAAACAATTGGAAAAGCTGGCTTAATGAAGAAGAATGGGGAATCACTAGGGGAGGGAGACTTATTTACAACCTGTAATATGCAAATGACACAACCTTGCTTGCAGAAAGTGAGGAGGACTTGAAACCCTTGATGATAAAGATCAAGGAATGCAGCCTTATGTATGGATTACAACTTAATGTAAAGAAGACGTAAATCCTCACAACTGAACCAAAGGTAGCATCTTAATACATGGAGAAAAGTTTGAAGTTGTCAAGGATTTTGTGTTGCTTAGATCCACAATCAATTCTCATGGAAGAAGCAGTCAAATGATCAAAAGACAAATTGCAGTAGATAAATCTGCTGCACAAGACCTCTTTAGAATATTAGGAAAAATGGATGTTGCTTTGAGGACTACCATGTGCCTGGCCTAAACCAGGATACGTTCAATTGCTTCATGTACATGTGAAAGTTGAACACTGAATAAGGAAGATGAAGACAAATCGATGTGTTTCCACATTGTGATGTGAGAGAAAAAATATCCAATGTACCATGCACTGCTCAAAGGACAAACAGATCTTTCTTGGAAGATGTACAGCCAGAGTGCTCCTTAGAAGTATGGGTGGGGAGTTTTCATCTTAGATACTTTGGACATGTTGTCAGGAGATACCAATCCCTGGAGAAGGACATCATGCTTGATAAAGTTGAGGGACAGTGAAAAAGAGGAAGACCCTCAACAAGATCGTTTGACACAATGGCTGCAACAGTGGGTGCAAGCATAGGAAGAGGTGTGAGGATGGTGCAGGACCGGGCGGGCGGTGTTTCCTGTTGTGTACGGGGTCACTGTGAGTCGGAACGGAATTGATGGCACCTAATAACAACAGCTCCAGAAATCAATTCCTTCCTTCCGTATCTGCTGCAAGCATGTGAGAAATGTTCTGTTGTGATGTGTACGTTTTCCCTGGTTAAATTTTGGAAGCAGATTTCCAGACGTTTCTGATTTTGCCTGGAATGTTATCTTAAACCTATCCAATAGGAGTGATCCTGTGGGTATTTGGAAATTAAAGATCTATAAATAGGAACCAGGTAAAGAAAAAACATATATAATGATACCTTGAATAAGGCATGGCTCTGGCTTTTAATCTGTTACTATCACAATAATGCTGGCACCATGTCCAGAGTCTGAGAAATAAAATAGCAACATGCACACGTCCTCATTCTCAGAGACATACTTCAAACGAAAAATCCTGGCAACAATATATGCCTTCTATACAACAAGTTGTACAGGGAATAGTGCATCAAAACTGTATTTTTTCATCAACCGTGTACTACTATTATGGGTTCCAATTTTATATAGATATGCATTTCCTCTTTATTTATGAGAGGGTAAGGGC
>NW_022111373.1:56873996-56876348 GCF_000313985.2 Echinops telfairi
TGATTTCTCTTTTCCTTAATGGTCACTTATTAACTGTTGTTAATTGCTGTCAATTTTTAATTCTTAATTCATTGACACTGAGTTGATTCCAACTCCTAATGACCCTATAGGACATGGCAGAACTGCTCCTTTGGGTTTCAGAGGCTATAAATCTTTATGGGTGTAGAAAGCCTGATCCTTTCCCCAGGGAGTGTCTGGTGGAATTGAACTGCTGATCTTGAAGTTAGCAACTTAGCATGCGACACATTATACCACCCAGGGTCCCTCGTGTCAAGGTAGGATAAAGTAAAAGCAACAAAGAGAGGTGTATGATAAAAGAATAAAGGTAGACACTTGGCAGTGTACAGTGGATGGATGGATGGATGGATGGATGGATGGATGGATGGATGGATGGATGGGTGGATGGACGGGTAGAATGATGGAATGTTAGCTGCTGTCAGGTCAGCTCCCAACTCAGCAATATCCTGAACAGCAAATAAATCCTTTGGGTCCTGAGCCGTCTTCTTCATTTGTTGCAGATCACACAGTTGTTATCTATAGTGCTTCCCTTGCCTGATTTTAAAAAATAGATCAGCATGAGTTTACTGTCAAAATGTTACAGAAAAGGCTCACAAAAATTTACCAGGTGGGGAAAGTATTTGAGGAAATGAAGCATTCCTTTGTGGCCATCTTTACTGTCGAAGGACAGAAAATGAATAGTTTATCCTATAATCCTGTCTAACGATGTAAAGTAGACTAAGCAGAATTTTTAAAAATGCCATCCATCCTTCCACAAAGCCTAAACTAAGCCAATTTCTATCAGCCAAATTGTTTTCCTCTTGTTTCTTCTGTTATATGTATCTCTTTACTTTAATTACACTTGATATTTGTAAAGAGAAAGCTGGCGTTAAATTAATTGGATAGCTTTTTAAAAAATCTATGTTGGCAGAAACAAATTTTTCTTATATTTGAAAAGCAATACAAAAGGAAACCTTCTTTTTCTCACAAACTCAATGCCAAAACTAATTTCAGAGACAGCTTCTCTAAATTATAGTCTGGAAATTGTGTCTTTAGATATGTTAGGATCACACTGTCCCTTCATTCGTATCAAAAACTACAATGACAATTCATTAACATGTATCCATGTCCTCAAAGTGGTTGACTCCTCTCTCTTGATTTCTTTTCAGTTTTACCTTCTTACAGTCTCACTGATTGTCTTCCTTGTTCCTTTACCTGTTTCTCTCTCCTCTCTTCCTTCTAGCCGTAAGTTATTTCCCACTTTTAAAAATGTTTTTCTTTCTTTCTTTTGTTCCCTTTCTCCCTGAATTCCTTTTCTCCTTCCTCTCCTTTCTCTTCCTCTCACTACTTTTATGCAAGGTATAAGAAGGAGCAGCTTTTTAAGATTGGAGATGCAAAAGAAATTTAGGAGAGTTTTCCTAGAAAAATATCCCAGATTGAGACTGAAAGGCTCAATCAGGACGATACTTCGAGATATAAAGGGAAAAACAAAACAATTGACATAGTTGCAGCAATCCATGTTAATTATTTATAAAACATGTAACTATTGGGAATAAAGTTTATTAAACATATTACAAACAAATATATTCTCAAAATTTAACACCAGTAAGCACTTAAAATTTTAATTATGAAGGTTTCAAAAGCAGTGCTCTTTAATGTGTGAGTTGACCAACTGGGCACAATTCAAATATATTCCTGCAAAGTTTGACTTCAAATGTTTCCGGAGGCCTCGTTTTCTTAATTTATTCTCAGTATTTTTTAAATGCCAGAAACATTCCTTAGGAATTTAAAATTCACTTTGCAAGCAAAATAGATAACTCTGCAAGCACACAGCTACCAAGATTTCCATTTATATTCATATGCACAAAATACCTGTTTTGAAAGGACAATTACCTGTTTTCAGTCACAACTTAGGTGTAAATCCCTAAAATTTTTGCTGACAGGTTTTACAATGTAATAAAACATGTCAAATTCAAACTGACAAGTGGATTCCTTTATGTGGAGGGTTTTTCCTCACACCTTTTCCCATTATAATACAAGTACTACTTCGCCATATGATTTTCTGCAAAACTTAACCAAAAATGTAAAACATCACGCATGCCTCAACAGCTTAACACTTACATGGTTACAGAGGAGGATTCTGGGGGGAAGGAAAGGCTCCCACTAAATGCGGAAGCTGTGCTCGCTCGGTGGCTTTCCTTTATTCCCTTCTCTTGGTGTTTGCTGCCTGCTTTCTAAACCTGCAGTCGGAGCAGTTTCCACATCTCTTGCTGCATACTGGAGAAATTATTCAATTACTCAGTTTGTGGGATTAGAATATCACAATGCCCAATAACACTTATTCTGAGCATGATA
>NW_022111373.1:56876967-56887540 GCF_000313985.2 Echinops telfairi
GTTATTAAATGTGGACCACTAGTGCCCCCTTCTGATATGAAAGAGGAAGAGAACTCATTCTCAGGACTTGAAATGACACTCTATGCTAATCCCCTAAACAGCTGTTTCCAGTCAAATGCATGCCAATTCTTTTCTGATTTAATAATGATCTCTCTTCTTTCTCCGAAAATGCTAAATATTCTGATGTTTCACTCTTGTGAGTTACCTTGTTAGGATAGATTGCAAAATCAAGAAATTCTGTTAATTTTTAAGTACAGTGCTGTAGCATTATTGAAATTGTGCTTTGAAACAAATTGAGGAAATCATACATTTAAAAATATTTGACTTTTTCACCACTAGTTTTGCATTTGATCATATGGAAGTTAATAAAGCCAAGCACTTACCTGGTTTGGTCACACTTAATGTCTCGTTGCCTCACTTTGCACCAAATTCAAGAGCGTATACAGATACAGCCATTCGTTACGTCCCTTTCTGACATAACATAAAGGGCAAAAGGGAGAATGATAGATAAAAAGATATTATGGTACAATATTAATTACAGTATCAGCACCTTTCCCTTGCTCAGACTGCATATAAATGTCTATTTTCATTTAAAATTTGAGGGAGTATAAATTTATTGCATAGTCACAGTAAATGGTAGTTTTTGTCAAATTTGACAGGATGGTTACCAACTATAAGGATATTAAGAATCTTAAAATCTGTATCTTTGACCCAATTTGTGTGTTTATGCAATTATTATAAAATGTGAAATTGACAGATTTAAAGTAAATCATACTGTGACCGGATACAATGAAACATAAACACTTAATTTAAAAATTATTTTCCATGAAACTAGGATTCCTGTAATGTCATTTTCCTCCAGAAAATTTTAGAAAAAATAGGAAGACATAATTGGTTTAAGATTTAAAGTATTAAAAGAATTGTTATTTATGAATATAGCATTATAATAATTATATTTTATTTCTCCTTCTGTTGACATTATTACAGTAAACTTATAAAATCCTCCATTAGTTAAATTGCCCACAAATCAAAAATAGCTTTTAATACTGTTCAAAAGCAAAATTGTTCAATATTTCAAACACATTTCAACAAAATCTGAATTTATTATCCAGATCAACCATCCTCAATCATGCTAAACCCTGGAATAAACTCGCTAAATGCCCAGATATTCGACTATGCTGAAGTCATGTTTTACTCCTAAAGCATCCTTATTTTATAGAGTTATTGCTCATATGCCATTTCATAATATTTTAGCTTTCTGAAACTATCATAACTGTGTATTTGCTTCCGTATCTGCTGCTGCCCACTTCAACGCTGTGTTTCATTTCTGTGGATGCACTTTAGCTTTCGCACCTTGAAAATGACAACCAGTTCAATTTGGGGATGCAAAAGAACGGAATCCATCAGGAATCAGTGGACTTAATGAGAATATGTGTGTTGTGCTGCATCTCAAATTGAAAAGCACTGCCCTTTGAAGGTATGAAGCATGCAGGAAGTAGCACTCGGGGAACGATTCTTGAGTAGATATGTTTTTACCTCTCAAATGGTGACTCTCCTTTAACTCATCCTTTTGAGCAAGAGTAACGGTAGGGTGAGACCAGCTCACTTGGCTAATTGTTTTATTTTTCAGGACATCTCTAGTGGAGTCATTGGTGATTACTGAAAATCTGTATTGAGATCCAGATGTTTCTATTCCTCTCTTTTTCCTCAAGTTGTCAAATTATAAGAAGAGATTTCTTTCAATATATAGAAAATGAGAAAGCATTTTCAATTAGAATGCTATTTTTAAAGGCAATAGAGATCGCATCATATGGTAGGACACTGAAATTGATTTGATTCCTAGCTTTAACTCCATCAACATGAATTGCCCTCTTTTAATTTTTTTTATAATCACCAACCCACAAACATCCACAGAGCCCCTTTCAATGAATGTCACTCAGAGACCAATACTCTCTGAATGCAAAGTATACACGGTACAGTCGCAGAGCACTGATGCTGGGGTGTGGACACAGTAGAAAAATAGTTGTTTCTAAGTAGAATCATATTAATAAATGCCCATCTTAAGGAAAAGATAGGGACTATGCTTTAAGGCATATAATACATATCCAGAAATTTTAGTTGCTTGCTGCAATTCACAGAGAAGATGATACCCCTAATATACCTAAAACATCTATGGCACTTTAACCACATATGAAATAGCAATATGTATAATTAAATATTGCTTTTATAATTAAAAGGGCACTTAAGGAGAGGGAATGTATGATCTATGTAAATGGTAGAATCGTTATCTATATGGAGACTGAAAAATTCAGTTCTCAATTCAAATTTGAACAACAGAGGCCATCCAAGTGTTGAAGCTATAGGTGAAAAACTGGGTTTTCCCAGTTACTTGAATTTTTTAGCAATTGTCCATAGACTACATCTCTCAATTTTATGATTTGTCTTCTAATCTTGTTAAATATATTAATATAAGAATGATAAAATAATTAAACAGCAAAAATTAAAAGGAGAAAAATATTAATAAATGAGCAGATAATGCTGTGATCACTGCCAATGCTGACTCCAACCACAGGGTAAAGATTTGCTCCACAGTGCATCATGGGAGTACATGATAACTGTAGGTGTGATAAAAACTTATTTCAATGCTTTGAAATGTCAAATGAATGATGTTATCCTTCTTTTCGTTTTAAACTATTTTCAGAGACAACACAAAATTATATAATATTTCATTTATTTTAACTTACACTTCTTCCTTCATAAGGTTTCTTGTCTAAACATTTCACTAACATTGTGCAATTTTAAACTGAGAAAAAGAACAAAGTAACAAGTGTGACAATTTATCAGGAATAGATTAAGTGACAGCTGTAACTAGAATCAGAATTAGTAAATTATTTTAATAGTTTCAGGAAGAATATAATTTACAGAAGCAGATTTGCGTGCTATTAAGACAGGAAGAATTGCTTGCTTAGTGACGGATGGTTTCTTCAAGTTAAATTTTGATAATAGTCTCTCCTTTTGATTTCTATTTAATTTCATTTTTATTTTTTAATGTAGAGATATGGCTCTTGAGTCAACACTGAATATATAACTTGGTCGATAACATGAGGGAAAAGGAATATTTCCCAAAGAGTTTGCTCAAGTCATGTAATCTCTTTGGAAATTTGTTATATTTACAAGCTATTTTTTGACAGGTAGGTCTCAAATGTTCTTTCTGCAATCCTAATTCTTGAAACAATATATAGTTTCAAATTTGGAGGTATATTTTTGTCTTTCAGATAATCTAATGGCTGAGATAAACAGTATTTCTCTAAACAGAGCCTCACCATATTTTCATTACCAAAGCCTTCCCCTTTTCCTTAAAAACATGCTTGAAATCCTCTCCTGCAAGAACTCTTGACCACGTAAGAGTGAATAACCCAGTTCCTCCCAAGCCTAATACATTGCCAGTCAAAATGTATGCTTCTAGCATCCATTAACAAACCACTGACTTTAATGTAAATATAGATGTGAGTTTCATGAAGATTCTTTCATCATTATTTATATCAGTATGTTCTTTTATAAGTTTATCCATGTGAATACCATCTCCTCAAATTAAAGAAAGTATAAAATTGCTTCCAAGAGAACCCATCACCCTTGTACAAGGTCGTGTGGATACAGGCGCTTAGTAGGATGGAGATAAGATGATGACGATGGTGGTGGCGGTAGTGAGGATTATCATTTCATAAATGTTTCTAAAAGGGGAGGAGGTTCAATTTGAGGATGCTAATACACCTTCTACTTCCAAACTTTGTTATATTCAAATGTCTCTGTTATAACAGTTCTTCTTTTGAAGGTATATTATAAGTATTTATTACCATCTTTGCATTTTATGCATTTTTATATATTGTAAAGACTGAAAATTAGATATATTTATGTATATATGCTTCATCTCTGTCAGTTAATTTTCCAGTACTTACTATAAGTCGAATAGTGGCATACAGGGCTGCTGAGGAAAAAAAGTGGGGGCAAGAGCATAATACTCTTACCCTCACAGTGATTAACACTTTCTTTCAAAGCAGAATGATTTTAACTTACACACCACAATCTCTTGAAAAATCATGGAATGTCCAACATTCACCTACAGAAAAATATACAAATAATTATTCTATTTACCAGGAATATGGTAAAAATTATTTCCTCCCTAATTTGTTTTTCCTCAATAGGCCAAGGAGAGTAAAAAGCAAATGAATTATAAAAATATAGATTGAACAATAGATAGATAGCTAAATAGATACAAGCCAGAAGTGCGAACAAATAGAAAGATGTGTGCGGCCTGACATTATGAATTTTGCTTAAATGAAACAACGAGCAGTTTTAGTATGGGAATATAAACTTATGATACATTCAACCCAGTCTCCAGTCTGTTTCATGTTTATTAGTTTGCAAAAGCAAAAAATAATAGTCATAAAAGAACAAAAAAGACGTTCTATATGCTGTGGATGAAATTATTACGCAGTTGAGATCAGTCAGCCCAATATATTTTTAAAACTCTGCACTGCTGTGGATGAGTCGAGAGAGATCGAAATGGTCTACTTATAGATCTAAATAAATGGCTATGAATTTGGAAGGGGGCACAAATGAGCAAACGGAAAACTGAAGATCAAACCATAGACCGAAAGCACACTCAAAGAAAGGAATGTAATGTAATGCAAACATAGAAACATGATCTGAAATTACTCATAAATCTTCACGTGACCATTTAAGCTATGGCTCTCTAAATACAAGCATTCTGTGTACCAAAGTAATTGGCAAGAGTCGTGTTTTATGATCATCCTCATTTCACCTGACGGAGAAAAGAATCTTAATGTTACCCTGGTCTAAGCAATGCCTTTCAAAATGGATTTTGAATACTCTCAGAAATGACATCACGATGAAATTAACCAAGTTCATGAAGGACGTTCATCCCTACTACACTGAGCCTGGCAAAGAATGACGGCTTTTTGACGGCAGCTCGTCTCCTTGAAAAGAATTGCTTTCTTGGATTTCCTCTGTCGGAACTTGTACCGTTGGAAACATGCAGCTGGTCGTTGGTCGCATTTGCATGAATGTGCATGCGCTTGTGAGCGGCCACTATGTGCGAAGTCTGAGGGGACTGCTCCATGTTAATGAGAAACCAAGGAATCCCTGGAGCAGCATCTGGCCCACGCGTGAATCACATAATTTAAAGCTGCCTTGGGCAGCTTTCACTTGCATGACTTGTTTCACATTTTAGATCTTTCTTAAAAAACACTTTAATCACTATAATATTAAAAGGGCCAAAGTGCTTTCCCTCGTGCTTCAAGTGGCACTTGTGGAACGGAAATACCACCAGCCCAGGTACAAGGAGACTAATAGGAGGGTATGGCAGAACATCCTAACCTGGCATCGATTGTTTTCGGGGAAACTTGTAAAAGCAGATATCGCTAGCAGCCAAGTGCTACTCAATCTGACAGTACGTGCCTCATAAGCACAAGCCTGCAATTCATGGGCCAAATTATCAAGCAAGCCAATTTGTTCTAAAGCTGAGCCTTTGAATCAAGAAGTCTACCTTCGGTTTTACCAGCTTCCAACTCTTTTATTTTTCCATACCATCCTTTGCAAAAAGTATAATGTAGGTGCTCCAGCAGAACTTTAAGCATGCGTTGCTGAATTTTCACAGCTCTTAAAACAAGCTTTAAGCATGTGTTGCTGAAATTTTCACAGCACTTAAAATAAAGGAGAAATATGTGAAATTTGAAATCAATATTTAATATAGTTATGTGAATTAAATAATTGACAGTAATAAAAGTGATACAATTTTGTATATTTTAATAAATAGCCACATTCATTTTCATCTTTATAATTTCACAAGTTTTATTTCAGATTCAGCCATAACTGGACAGTTGCCCAAAATTGCAGATACTTTTTCAGGAAAAAATATCAATTTTCCAAGTAAGTTTAAAAAATGCTTTAAACTCTTTCTACTTTTCTGTACTTCAAATCTCAGCAAAATTTACTCTCTCTCTCTCTCAATTCTCTGTTTTGGGTTAAAATGCAAAAGAAGTACCAACATATGAATATATGTAAGGTAGCAATATGATAAATTTCTCATATTTTCCTGTGCTTTTAGATCAAATCAGTATGCAAATTTGAAAACATAAAATACAGAAAATTAGGAGATCTCACTTAAAGGATTATATATTACCTTAACCCTAATTATAGTGGGCATGAAGACCTGAAGCATTTTGGAAATTCTTAATTAATCTTAAAATTAACTAAATACACTTCATAAAATTTGACAGAAATGTGATTCCAGTGGAGAATTGTGGTTAATTTATGGTTATGTAGCTAGGGTAATGGGTGGTAGCACAAAATTGTGTTTTCTCATTTTAGATGGAGACTAAGACAATCAGAGATCTTACTTTAAAATATTGAGGTGCTGAAGTTTTTGATAATTCAAGTTTGATCAAGAATTTTACTCTTTAATATTCTCTTTTCAAGTACCATTTGCTTGTTTTAAATATCTCTTAGTTTAGCAAGGATGGCTTTGAAAACGTACTCTTTGTATTTACATTTTAAAATGTTGCAACAGAAACTTGAATTTTCCTTCTAATAGTAACTCCCCTGGAAACAGTCATGCTTTCTGAGAAGCAATGCTGTTTGGCTGTCCCCAACCCAAATCAGAGTCTGTAGTTTGACTCTCTCCTTAATAGTATCTGCAAAGTTGTGTCTAAACCCAGAATTGGTATTAATTTATATACAGATCCATTTTTTAAGAACAATCTCAATATATGGAGCATATATGAAGTGGGAATTTTCTAAAAAGCTGGGCCCTTCATGGAAAATGATGAGTGCTCTGTTACACATAAAGTTTCTATGTTGAAATGGTTAATTAAAAGAAGAAAATCAAAACTAATCTACCAGATAATTCCTGAAGAAGGAACACATTGTGTTGTACCTCCACTAGTGTAACAAATGGAAAAGGTCAAATATCCCATTATTAATAAACCTGAGTATAAAGAAATATCCTGCAAAGAGGGTCGGTTTATCTCCTCAATGACTCTTCACTCCTGAGTTTCAAAATGAAACCAGAACCCTGACCGGAGGGTCTATCTCTGTGCTCCCTGTGAAAGAAAAGACACGTCATGCAGGAGAAGATCACACAGAAGACGTCCTTGGACCATCGCCCCTCTTTGATTAATACTTCATAGAACGATTATCAGAATAAACATCTTCGAAGGGAGTTAACTTTGCTTCCAAGTTTGGCAGCCAAAAGTAATTCTCTGAATTATGATTCTTTTTCTCCCTGGCTTTACTGCTTCACTTTCCAAATATATATATATATAATTAAAAAATAACTCTTCACTTTCCAAATATATATATATATATATGTGTGTGTGTGTGTGTGTGTTATTAAAAAATAACTCCCAAGGTTTTGTTTGTCAAAAGTAATCACACTACGTAGATAGAGAACAAATAAAAATGCCCTCCCATAAATGAATTCTGTCATAAATAATATAGTGCCCTATGCACTGCAGCTCAGGACAAAAATGTTTAAATAACCATTTATTTGATTCTACCTTTGCTGATAAGTTATTTCACTTTAAATATGTGTATGTTATAATCAATATATGTAACTATAAGCATATAAAGTCACAGCATATGACAAGTTACACAGTTTAGAATGGGCTAAAGAATATATTTAAAATACCATTATGCCTTTAGAATGGGTAAATTTTGAGAAAAACATTTTTAACAGGCAAATATTTTTTTTCCTTAGTAGGAAGCACACAGGAGCTTAAATATTAGTGGTAACATTCTTAACAACAGGGACATATTTTCAAGCCAGTATTTTGTTTCTTTTGCTTTATTAGATGAATTGGAATTATGGGAGAAAAATATTTCTTGTGCAATGATAAAGGTGATTCTTAATGATTTAAGTTAAACAGTGGGGTTAAATGATCGCTTTAAAATGTTAAACTCAATCTTTTGGTAATAATCTAACAAAAAGTCATGTCAAATTATTCTACCATAATTATTTCTCCTTAATTTATGTGAATATTTTCTTGAAAGGCATTTTAGAAATATATTTATTTATACTATTGTTGTACGGTATTGTGATTTTGAAATGTGGCATATTATTCAGCTTTAGGTCTTTGATGTGTGTTTTCCCCTCAATCCATGCTCCAACAATTCTGTCATACAGAGAACTGAAAATTAAGTTATTCTCACCAGCAATACTCCCCCACAAAGAATCTATCAAACCATAGATATAAACCTCAGAACAATTCCTGCCAGGTTTCTCATGCAAATGCTGCAGAAAAACTTACAAGAGCACTTTAAGATATTGAGAACCCTTCAATACAACCCAGTATAATAACTTTTACTTGCTAATTTCTATGGGTCAGTTGCAAAGGAATAGACCCGTCAATCAGTTTCAAATGTAGCAGAAGTTGTCTGTCTACAAACAGGGATATTTTGTCGTTGCCATAGAGACTAATCCTCCACTTTCCTTCTGTTGACACAGCTAGTCACAGTCTAAACTACCTGATCACACTTTTAATAGGCAGCTGACTGGAGTACCACAAAATGCTCAAATCAAGTTTGCAACACTTGAAGCACACACTGTTGCTTTTAAAAAAAATTATAATTTAAACCTTGTCATGTGTTAAGATTTTTACTTGTTCCTTGCCTATCAAACAATTAACTACTACTTTGTTAAATTATCAAATACCAAAATACACAAGGCACAAAGATGAATAACATATTTTATAAAGATTAGAATGATTTTTCACTCTATCATCCCAGCTATATAAATAAAATAGAGTTTGTCTGTCCCTTTATATAGTGTTTCAAATCTGTGTCCGTATCATCTGGTACTCAACATTAGGCATTAAAATGTAGAGCTTCATTCTATTAAATTACTACCAAGTTATCGTATCATTATTATAGTTATGTCTGGAAAGTAAAAAAATTGACTATCTGGTTTACTTTACTCAGTTTTTCCCAGACATTTGTCAGTTAGAATAAACATAAAATATGCCTTTTCTCAATTCATCTGACTATATTATTAGTTTAGTTTTATGAATGGTAAAACATGTTATTATGTTCAATAAAAATATGTATTTTTTAAAATTTCAACTAATAGAAATTAATTAATTCATGCTTTCGTGCTTGATTTTCCAGTGACTTCACACAGTTCAATCAATCCCTATAAAATCTTCCCTGGTAAATTTAGCCTGAAAGTTGTTAAATTGTAAAGTTCAACTTAAGATTTCAAAGGTTATTGAACTACAGAAGCTAGCCATTTCAACATATTTAATGAAAAGTTTATAGTGATTCCTTCAATTAAGAAGAAAAATTTATGTGTATCATTAATTATGTCACTAGAAATCATAAATCACCTATGAGTGCTGCAATTAATTATTTTTAAATCATGTGAAGAAAAATGACAGGCACAAGATAAATCCAGAGGCTCTTCAGATGAGGGGGATGTAAGAGGAAAACCATGAAGAAGAAAGGATACTATAAATTAAATGAAATTCATAAACAAATATCTACCCTTTTGTTTTAATAGATCACTGTGAAAAATTATATTATGGCAACTTAAAACATGAAATTAAACTTTGTTAATGGCCCAGTAACATTTAAGTTTCAAGAGTTGATTATCTATACCTTTTATTAATTTATATCACAGTGATTCTCAGGCCAGATGCAATATATTTTTTAACATAGTTAGCATGTGTTTCCTTTGTATGAATGCTTTTTCAACAGTTCTTGTCCCTGAACCATTCACTGCATATATTTTATAAAACACACAACTTGCTGAAAACACTTTCACCTTTCAAAATGACTTTAATAAGCACAAGGAACTGCGTTGCTGCTTTTAAAAACCACTGGTTTAGCTGAGTAGTTGTGCTCACTACATACCTGTAAACACCTTGAGTTCCCTGAGGTTTGTCAAACAGCTCTTCCAAGTGAAATCATAAACTGCTAACACTTTATTTGCCTACATGAGGATAAAAAACACCAAACCTTGATATAGAATTCACTACAGTATGCAAAGAAAAAAAAACTTCTCTCATAATTTAAGCATTTCAATTAATTGACATCTTGAAATTAGACCTTAACACTCAACAGTGAAACTGGAGATATCCTTTCACCCTTGTTCATGAATTCTCTATCTCTCCCTCTTCTTCATATCTCTTGGCAATGCCATAGCCTCAATTATCACCTCTAACATTGGTAACATTTGATTCACAAATATGTAATGATAGTTCCAAGCGCTCTTCTCAATTTCCTACTTCCTTCTGGGCAAAACACTCAAGATGCTCTATCAGACCCCAGAAGTGAATGCCTGATCTTTCCAAACCTAGTTCTCTCCTGATATTCTTAGTTATAATCATTGTACTGACACCCACCTCATGGCGGGTGCAGAACCATTGAGTTTATCTGAAATTCCCATCTTTCCTATGATATCCAGTCCTTGTCAAATTTTATTGAACTATTCCTATCATCTTCATCCTCCAGATTTCTACTCTTATTCCTTCCAATATTTTCTATTCCTCCCCCCCCC
>NW_022111373.1:56887663-56891922 GCF_000313985.2 Echinops telfairi
AGAGACTAAACTAGTCACCTTTGAAACATTTTCAAAGATCTGTGGTGACAACTAACTACACCTCGATCTCAAATATTTTCAAAGAGGTCAAGTGCAAATAAAAAAAGAAAAAACATTATTGAGCAGAGTCCCACTCTTAGTTTGTAATATCACATTCTGGCCTTTCTGACTCATCTATGGGGTACGATATAGTAGGAACACTGTAATTGCAGAAGTAATGGTATGAAGATAACAGACACTTTAACGCATGTGTTTATTTATGTAATCTTAAAGCTAACACATGACATGACATCAATTGTTACCATTTAGTTGATTGGGTAGGACAGAATAGAATTACCCCATAGCATTGCCAAGGTTGTAATCTTTTTAAAATGTCTTTAAAAAATAATTTTATTGATATTAATCCTCACATCATACAAGTTAATAATTCAATCCAATTAAGAAAAGTTGTGCAATCATCACCACAATCAATTTCAGAACATTTTCTTTCTTTCTCATGCTCATTGTGTTTAGCTCCCCGTCCCCTCCCACCAACTTCTCCTGCCATTCCCTTAGGTAATTACTGATCCAGTTATGTCCTCTATAGATTTACCTATCCTGGGTGTCATATACAGAAAGCCATACAAAGCACAAACAAGAAACAAACAAAAACAGCAACAATGACAAACCAAACAAAAACCTCAATCACAAAGGAAGCACAAAATATTACAAAACAAAACAACTTTAAAATGAGTCAAAAGGGAAATCAAATAAATAAATAAAGGGGGAGGTCAAATAATAAGGTATTGCATTTTAACCTAAATACATCTCCCATAATCAATGCTCTCTGTTTGATAACAAGGCTATTAATATCCCTGGATTTATGATCAGAGAGGCATCAACCAATGCTTAATCTGTGTGGAACCATGAAAATGGATTTTTGCTTTAACTCTCCTCCATGGCCTGCTACAAATTGGTGTTCAGAATTTCAGTAAATTTATACCCTCCTTTAGATTTTTATTTTATTATTCAAAATCCTTGGATCGTACAAGCTGGTGTACTTATTCCATGAGAACTTAGTTGATGATTTATTTAGATGATTGCTTGTTTGAAGACAAGGCTTTAAGACCCTACACACTATCCTTTCTGATAGTTGGGCACTGTCTGGTTTCTTCCTCACACTTTGCATAGCATTCATATTTTCAGTGATGTCTTCATGAGGGTGAGTATTGAGCATGGCCATGTCATAAGAATTAATTGTTACATGAATTCATAAAAATAGAGGCATTGACCTATGTATGTATATTTATATGGAAATACACTGAGGTAGTGGATGGACTTTGAGCCTCTGCTCATACCTTCCTTCAATGCACAAACACTTTATTCTAACAAATGGGCTTCTGTGATGCTCACCCTCTCGGCAAAATTACTGAAGACAAATGGGTGCATAAGCAAATGTGGCGAAGAAGGCTGATCATGCCCGGATATCAAAAGATATTGCATCTGTGGTCTTAAAGGCTTAAAGTTAAATAGCAGCCATCTAGCAACAAGCAACAAGACCACATGGAAGAAGCATGCCAGCCTGTGAGATCATGAGATGTCGCTGCAACTGGGTAACAGGCATCAGAAAACCCATAACAAACAAAACATGTTGTTGAGAATGAGGGGTGTCGGAGCAGAGACCCAAAGCCCATCTGTAGACAATTGGACATGCCCTAACACAGGGAAGAGATGAGTCAACCAGGGTGCAGTAAAGCACCAGTGAAACACACAATATTCCTCTGGTTCCTTCAGGCTTCCTCACCCCCCACTATCATCAACCCAAGGCTGCTTTTCACTATGGGCAAGGTCAGAGCAAATACACAGATACAAATATGAGATAAGAGCTGATGACACTTGAAATACAAGAACAGGAATGGGAATAGGGATACCATAAGGGTAGAGAGAACGTGAGAAGAGGAGGGGAGATAGGTCAAACCAATTGCAATGATAGACAAATAGCCACACACACCCCTCCAGGGGCACGAACAAAAGAAACCATGGGGGAAGGGAGACAGTGGTCAGTGTAAGATACGAAAATAATAATAATTTATAATTTATCAAGGGTTCATGATGGTGGAGGAGGAGTAGGAAAAAAAGAGGAGCTGATACCAAGGACCCAATAGAAAGTAAATGTCTAGAAAAGAATGATGGCAACATAAGTACAAATATGCTTGATACAATTGATGTATGGATTGTTATAAGAGTTGTAAGAGCCCCCAATAAAATGATCTTTTAATAAATAAATAAAAAGTAATTGTGTTTAGATTAGGGCTATGATTCTGAGTGAGACCAGAATCCATTTGTGTATATATATGATTTATATCTCTGGTTTACTTTAGAGACATAATTATCATTATAAGTCATTCACATGAGACATAAGGTTGATAGTATCATCTATTTAATCAGTGGTATATAATCTAAAACACCGTTGAGGAAAGGAAATTTTACAGGTATAGGCTAGCTTTTTAAATGGCAGTACATGAATTGTTGACTTATACACATTAAATGCTTAAGTGACTAAAACTGTTTACATGAACAATGAGAGTCGGGGAGAGAGAAACACTTTCAGTAACATTATTAACAAAGGCAGCTCCACTCCTGTCAATACTCAATACTAATGCATGTAATATTACTCAATACTGATACATGTAATAAAAAGGCAAAGAGAGCAATACTAATACATGTAATAAAATACTAATACTGATACATGTAATAAAAAGGCAAAGAGAGCATTAAAATAGTAAATATGTGATAGTCTTGGGCCAGCATACATTAAGCACCTCAAACCAAGAGATCTGAACCAAAGACCAATTACCTTAAGATATCAGTCATCTGGTTCTTCTCACACTAGGGCATTTCAACTTTATGTCCAAGGGCATAATGTTACTTTAATTTTTTTTCAGGTGAGTTTAAGGTAAAGCCTAGTTTTCTTAGTGGGTTTTCCATATTGAATCCTGGTGCAGCCAATGAAGGTTGTTGTTTACTCGGAAGTCTAAACTTTAAGTAGTCTATAGCACCTGGTCTGTATCACCAATGGTCAAAATTGCCCATTTAAGGACACAGGGCAGGATGTATTCTTCCCTTACATATCATATAAGTATTGTTAAACGTGTCTTCCCAATGGCAGGTTTACGGACCAACAGAAGTACAATGTTCTTTGAAATAGATATACACCCCACACCCCAAGTCTTGACTTGACCTTCCAGGAAGATTCACTTATCACTCTTGTAGAAGTGTCTGTTTATCTGTGGTGACCTAGAACAATGTTGCCAGACAGAAGATATTGGCGTTCTCCTCATTCCCCCATCTTGAGAACTTGACCCCAGGAGTGGTGAGCACTCCTCTGTCAAAGAGTTTAAAGACAAAACTAGAAAGGGAGTGATGTGAGTACATTGCATGCAGGCAGGGAGCAGGCTCACAACCGCCTTGACTGGAAGATCTATTTAGAAGATAAAGGACCTTAAAGCAGAAGCCTGCCTTCCTCTTAGTGTTTGTCCTTATCGTAGGAGACGCATACAATATTTGTCCTTAGGTGATTGATTAGCTTCATTCAATATAATGGTTTCCAGGTCCATCAATGTCCTGAGGTGCTTCGTTGCTGTTGCTCAGGGATGCATAGTATTCCATAGTATGTATGGACCCGAGTTTATCTATTTCCACAATCTTGCTGTTGTGAACTATGCCACAATGAACATGAGAGAGCACATGTCTCTTTGTATTCTGCCTCTTACTTCTTCATGGTATGTGCCCCGCAAAGGGATTTCTATTCCCAGTTGTTTTATTTAGCACATATTGCTTCCCACAATGGTTGTACATGTTTACAAGCCCACCAGCAGTGTCTACAAATTCTGATACCTCTGCACCCTCTTCGCTATTCATTGTTCTCTCTTTTTAATTGCCCGATTGCTGTAGGTATAATGTGATATCTCATCATTGTTATGATTTGCATCTTCCAAATGGCTAGTGATCCTGAGCTGTTCCTCAGGCATCTGATAGCCATTTGAATGGCATTCTTGGAGACTTTTCTGCTCATGTCTTTAAGGCTGTATGCAATTTTCATGAGTGCAGACAGCCCCATCTTTCTTCCTTGAAGTGGCTGGTGGTTTTCGATCAATTACTTTGGGCTAGATGAATGCTTAACTTTGTACCAACACAGAGTCTTAGAACATAACGGTGCTCAATAAGGATTTGCTTGAAAAATAAAGAGATATTTGTTTCAGTGTAGAGACCAGACAGGA
>NW_022111373.1:56892022-56899645 GCF_000313985.2 Echinops telfairi
TTTTTTTTTGCTTTTGAAATTAGGAATGAGACTGCCATTAAAATGTACACCAACCAGGATGCCTGCGCACTGTCATAGTGTGGCTTATTTCTGCAAAATTGACAAGACATACGTGGTTAATCCCATTTATTTTCATGGGACAAGATGTACTAAGGTGATGCAGAGTAGGAGCCTGGTGGCACTGCTGGCGAAGCACCAGACTGCTCATCAGAGGTCAGTATTTTAAACTTACAAGCTTCTATACACAAGAAAGATGAGGCTATCTACTCTCAAAAATTTACTCAAGAGACTCTCTTTAGGGTGGCTATGGATTGGAATGGCTTCAATGGTAATGGGTTTGGACTGTTCTTTTAAAAGAGTCAATACAAAGCCATAGGAACCATTGAACTGGGATACTGGAGAAGAATGTTGAAAGTAACATGGGCAGTAACAAACTAATCTGGGTTGGAAGAAGTAAGGCCAGCATGTTCCTTAGACACAAATACAGCAAGACCTTCCTCTCGTATACTTGGGACATATTGTCAGGAAAGACCAGTTCCTAGAGAAAGACATCATGGTTGGTAAAGTGGAAGGGCAGCCAAAAAAGAAGGCTTTCAATGAGATGTAGTCACACAGTGGCTGCATCAATAGGCTCAGGTAGAGAAACAATTGTGAGGATGGCACCGGATTTTGCAGTTTTGTTCTGTTGTGCACAAGGTCACTATGGGTTAGAGCTGTGTCGTCGGTGGCACCTAACAACAATGGAGCCCTGGTGGCAGAATAAGTAGTCACATGCTACCTTGAAAGTTATCAGTATGATGTCACTTCTGGTAATAATTTACAACTAAGGAAACCCTATGGGACAGTGCTATTCTGTTATATAGAATCACTCTGGGTTGAAATCCACTCAGTGGTATACAGTGTAGGTGACGTCTGTCCATAATGGACTGTGTGAAGCATTTTAAGTGAGCCTTCTGTTACATTGTTTAAGTAGAGTTTATACTACCAAACCTGACAGGCTGATAAAAAAAACACACACAACAAGTCCGTCTAATTACAATTCCATTAGATGAAATTGTTTCAGAAAACTAGGAGGGTGAGTAAAAGATATTGCTGATAGGGTTCTTTCAATAATACCCTTTTCTTAATCTCATTCGGATGTCTTTAGAACAAAAAGATTCAATCAAAAGAGTGACTTCCAAGGAATCAACTACTGGGTCAGTCAAATTCAGGCAGAAAGGTCAACTTAGAAGATTATAAAGATAATTTGGGGAGATTAATAAAATATCATTTTCATAGATTTTCTTGAAGGACGTTGGACATTCATGGATGCTTATTAGGAACAAATGGAAATTTGTATGTGAGAAATTAGGGACAAGTTTTCAGAAGATGTGACAAGATGTATATCTGACAAAGGAAAGAAAAGTTGTCTCGTGGACTTTTTTTCCCATCAGGACAATGCGCTTACTCATTCTTTGGGGCTATCAAGAGCTGCTGTATGGGAATATTGTTGGGAAACCTCCCATTCACGTTGCTCCCTGATCTTGCTCCTTTAGGCTTCATTTTGTTCCTCTGACTCAAGGAATACTACAAAGGAACACTATTTGAATTCCTTCAGGATACTGAAAGTGCCTTTGACATGATTTAAATAAGAGTGTTCAGAAGTCTTATGGAAGTATGAGATGGAAACACAGCTTTGAAAAGTGTACAGACCTAAGTAGAGGAGATGTGGAGGGGGGGGAAATCCACATTTTCATATTATTTAATAACATTTTCTATGGATTTATAGCACTAATTTTCATTACCCCCACATTACTTAGCATACAGTAGATGATTTATAGAGGTTTATTCCTTTTCTTTCTTCCCCCTCAACCTATTCTCTAGACTCTCACCTATATATCCTTTGCTTATACAAATGGTTGTACCTAGCAGGCCTTTCTTCCAGGAACCCCAAGTCCTACGTGCTTTCAAAATTGACTCCAAATGACCCTTCTCCTATGCTTTTCTTCTGAATTCATACCAGTAGGCAGTAATATTTCCATGACACTACAAGTATTCCACCTTAGATCATTTATCTCAGCTTCACTAATATTGTCTAAAATTGATGCAAATTCATATCTGACTAATTGCTAATAAATTCTTTCTCCAGAATCTGCCAGTTTTTATAAAACAAGCATAAATGTACTTAGTGATATAATGAATAGCATCTGAACATAACTTATTGTCATCAAAGAAAATGAGAATCAGAGAATTTAATTGAAAAATCATAGGTTCTACAATCAACAGAGGGTAGCCACTCTGTTTCCTGAGTCCTAGGACCTTTAAGACCTACATTGAGCTAATCCCCCTTATGGAAGAAGCATGGAATTTGCCACTGTCTTAAATTTGAAATATGTCTCCAAATCCTAAGACAGATAAATTAGTTAGGTCTATGCTGCATATCAAACTGGAAATGATTCTAATCAACTGTATAATTAAAGTCAAATCACTTATAAATGATTTAGTAGTCAATGGGGAAAAAAAGAGGCATTGAAAATAATTTTTCCCTGAATAATCCTGTATTTGTTTTAATCCCCCACATTCTTTTATGTTCTACAGTAATAACATATACATACAATAATCCAAATCAATAAATTTTAGATCTATTATTACCTATAATGATATGAATTCAATAAACCTGTTGACTTAAAGAACCAATTACGCCTCCTCTGCTGAATTGTTATATTGAGTACAAGAAGTTATGGTTTCTAATCCAGTAGAAGCACAGTTTGAACATAAATAAAGAGAAATACACAACATAGATTTTGAAAACAATCAATGCACACACATAATAGGTTACTTTTTTTCTGCCATGTTCATACAATTCTGGAGATAAAATAGCCTTGTTCCTTTCTGAGCCAAAGTTACTAGATTGGAAAAAATGCCTCAGCATTGAAGCAGCCTTGAAATTTTACTTGGTGCTATTCAGTAAAGAAACGGACTGTATGGTTACGCTACGCATTTTTATTAGAAGTAGAAAGCATGCTAGCAACTTACAATTCCTAAGGATATGTATTTACTATTTAGTTACACGTTTTGTAAAATTAAGTCAATGACTGAAATTTAATTAGAAATTCAGTGTATATGAGTTTCATAAGAAAGTCAGGTATTTACCTATACATTTAAAGGAAAAAAATTAGATTATTAACTCTAACACAACAGAGAGTGACATCTAGTAGTGCATAGATTGGGTTAATAAAAACTTGTTCCATAACTAAAGATAATTTAGATAGAAATATAAGCTGGTATTGATTATTCTTCTGCTCTTTAAGTATCAATATATTTAATTTCTTTAAATATGATCATTATTGCTTTACCCTTTATGGAAATCATCAATTTAGCTTATAGTTGCATAGCAATAATGTTGACATATTTAAAAATTATAACAAGATAGGCATTGGAATCCAATCATTTATGTTTTTCAACCCTAGATTAAGAAATTTAGAGCTATAGAATAATGATGAAGACTACTAAACTCAACTCTGATCAACTTCAGAGAAGAAGGAAGAACTTAAACACCCTTGCAAAGGTAAAATAAAAGATATCAGAGTTTATTGGATCTACGATCATGCTTGGTCAAGTGGAGAGTCAGGGAAGAGGAGGAAGACACACACGGAGGGGTATTGACACCCTGACTGCAACAACACTCTAGATGTAACACTTACTGGGTTGATGCAAGTCTGGGCAGTGTTTTGTTCTGTTGTTCATAAGGTTTCTATGAGTCTGAACAGATTCCATGCCAGCTACCATTGAACAGCAGCGTAATATTCAAGTGAAAGTCTTAGTGATTTCTTTCTACAATGTCATCGTAATTGAAAACGCTATTGAATGTAATATCCTAACACACGTGGAGTCACCATACATAAGCATTGATTGGGTTGTAGTTTGATTTTATTTAAATAAGAAGTTGCCTTCACTTTAATTGAATGAAATGTAACTGATTTGCGTTGAATTTAATTAGGACTGCCCTTCTCCTAGAGTGCAGTCTGTAAGTCTGTTTCATTAACTTTAAAGTAGTTGTAAAAGAATGTATAATGCCTAGAAATACCGATCTACATGAAATGAAGTGGTAATCTGAAATCTTTAAACCACTCTATGTCAACAAACAATAAACGCCTACTCAAACATCCATTCTTTCCTTCTCTCTTACAAATAAAAGCCTGATTTCACTGAGAGGCAGTAAAATGCTTTGGGAAAAAAATAACCATAAATAAAGAAGCTTTTTAGTTAAGTAAAAGTTGTTAGGCTTTCAGAAAAGTTCTTGAAAGCTGAAGGTATGTTAATGGTAATGGAGACAAAGCAACAGGTAGCATGAGCCTTTTCCATCTCTACCCTCTCCTTCAATCTCCTAGAATTTGGTCAAGATGGCTAAAGCAATAGTACACATTTTGGGATTACAAAACGATAAATAAATACTAAGAGTGTCTTATTAGAAGAACGAGGAACACCTAAATTTCTGATCATATCATGGGCCTCCTTATTAGTCTGAATTTCTTATCAAGCAATTTATGTACATCCATTTCTAGTTCAAGCTATTCTCCTCTGAACTATTAATTACTTATAGCAACTATTAGTTGCATATACATACAGCAAAAATGGATACAGATATTGATGCTTAGAATGGAATGCTGAATGCAAAAGAATCTAAAACGTGGAAATATGAATCTAAGTAATAGGTTAAATAGCTAACAAAATACAGATATTAAAGAATGAGTTTATGACAGGTTACTTCTGATACAACTTCTGATACAAACATATTTGGTCAAATTGCCATCGTTTATACCTTAAAAAGAAGCCCTAGAGGCATTGTCAGGTAAGTGTTGGGCAATTAAACCACCAACCTATCTGTGAAAAAAAGATGAGACTATTTGGTATTATAAAGATTTACAGCATACGAGGGGGTACCAAAAAAACAACAAAAACCAACGGATTTTTTCAAAGCTATGTATTTAAATTCTTTTACAAAGCAGCCTATCGCCTTCAAAATAGTCTCCATTATATTAATACATTTATCAAATCTGCGATTCCATTCTCGGAAACATTTTTCAAACTCATCTGTTTGGATGGCTGACTGCACCTCCCTCATTTTTTTCTTCACCTCTTCTATGTCCTCAAATCACTGTCCTTTCATGCCTCTCTTTATTCACAAAAAGAAGTCACAGGAAGCAGGGTCACAGGTGAGTTAGATGCATGAGGCAAGGGAGGCATGCTGTTTCTTCCCCAAAACTGATGCACTGAGATGGTTGCATGAGCAGATGCATTGTCATGGTGGCAAAACCAGTCCCCCATCTGCCACAATTCAGGCCTTTTTTGGTCACACACTATTACACTATCTTTTTAGAACCTCTAAATCAGTGGTTCTCAACATGTGGGTCACGACCCCTTTGGGGGTTTGAATGACTCTTTCACAAGGGTCACCCAATTCATAACAGTAGAAAAATTACAGTTATGAAATAGCAGCGAAAACAATTTTAAGGTAGGGGGTCACCACAACATGAGGAACTGTATTAAAGGGTCGCAGCATTAGGAAGGTTGAGAACCACTGCTCTAAATAGAAAGCTTGATTAACAATCTAACATGGTGGAAGGAACTCCACGAATGCACCATCCCATTCACATAAAAAGAACAAATGAACATCATCTTGATCTTTGATTTCACTTGACGAGCTTTTGGGGGGCAAAGTGATGATGGAGTCTTCCACTGGCTTGATTGATGTTTGCTTTCATGGGTGGTAAGAATAGCACCATGTCTCCTCATCAGTAATGACCTTGGAATAACAGCCTGGGTCGCTTTGGAGCTGTTCTTTCAAAGCACTGTATGTTTCTAGATGATGCGCTTTTTCCTGGACAGTCAGAACCCAGAGCACAAATTTGACAGCCATCCTTCCCACTCCAAAATCTTCCATTAAAATTCACTGAACCAGGCTCCAAGATATAACTTCCCTGTCTCTTCAATGGCCCGTGGTCGGTGTTCAGCACAAGTGCATGAATTTTGTCCACATTTTTGTCCATTCAGAAAACTGATGGACTTTCAGACTGAGGTTAGTCATCAATTGGCATTTCACCTTTTTTGAAAGGAGAAATCCACTCAGACACTTCAGTTTTTCCCATAGTGCTGTCCTTGGGAGCTGTGTTCAACATCTCAACAGTTTCTGTGACATTTTTCCAGAGCAGGAAACAAAATTTCCCAGCCCACACTGTTCTCTTAAATTGGCAATCACAAAAAAATGAGGTTCAACCGAACTGCTTTTATGAAAAAATTTATGGTAACCAAAGAGAACCTTCCCAGGTGATGCCACTGGATGCACTAACTCAGAGCAAGTTGTGGCATTAAACATATCTCACGTGAATTTCAAGAACATCTTAAGAATAGATTGATTCATTATGATAGAGGGGGTGAAAGAGTTAGTGTGCTCATAATAAAAATTCTAGAAATATAACAAAATTAAAATTTAATTTACTAAATATCCAAAATTTAATAGCCACCTACCTTGTAGTAAGAATTTGTTTTAAACTTAGTCAATAAGAATGTTCTGATTCCAAAAGAAAACAAGCAGGCCATTTAGATATTCAACGGATCCTAAAATCACACTGATGTTGGTCTAACAGCCCCTGGAGAAATGTAGATATCAATTGATGGTTCGATAATCCCCTGGGAAATGTAGATTATTTATCTATGAATCCTACTCACATTGCTTAGAGTACTGATCATTTTCAAAAATCTATTAGTTATTTTTCTATAAACTGTCATAAAATATTGGGGAGATAACTTGTTTGCTTTTCCCTGAAACTTTGAAGCCATTTGGAGGTAGAAAACCCCACTGTTTCCTTATGTCTAGTGCTTGCAGAAATAAACTTAGAGTTTCCCAAATCAACAGGGTCTCTGTCTTTGGAGAAATTGGTGTCAGGCATACCTGAACCTTGTTTCCTGACAACTGAGCACTAATGACAGACAACCTGACAAGATGTGGGATGAAATCATGAACATGATATACAAAGAAAACAAACGTTCATTACAATTGAGGAAAGGAGGAAAATATCAACGTGGATGTCAGAAGAAGTCTGAAACTTGCTATTGATCATTGTGTTGCTAAAACAAATGGAATAATGAAGTAAAAGCACTGAACAGAAAATTTAAAAAGGGCAGATTGAGAAGGCAAAGTAAAGTAGTATAGTGAAACATGCAGAAGCCTGGAATAAGAAAACCACCAAAAAACGATACATGCATTATATATCAAGCTGAAAGAACTGAAGTGAAAATCAAAGTCTTGAGTTGCAATATTGAAAGGTTTTTATGGGCAAAATACTGAATGATTCAGGAAGCATTAAAAGTAGATGGAAGAAACAGTCACCATGTCAAAAATAGTCAAAAATTCAACATTTCAAGAGGTAGCATTTGATTAAGAACCAAGGACACTGAAGGAAGAATCCAAGCAGCAATAAAGATATCAGTCAAAAACAAGGTTCCGGGAATTGATAGAATGCTGTTCAAAATGTCTCAGCACACTGAAAAAGTACTGGAAGCCCTCATTAGTCCACGCCAAGAAATGTCAAAGACAGTGCTTTAGCTTACTGAATGGAAGAAATCCATCTTTGTACCCATTCC
>NW_022111373.1:56902798-56904117 GCF_000313985.2 Echinops telfairi
TGTTGCACGAAACTCTTGAAAGTGTTGAAGAACAAGGCTATTACTTTGAGGATTAAGGTGTGTCTGATCCAGGCTATGATATTTTCAATTGCTTCATGCGCATGTGAAAGTTGGGCATTGAGTACAGAAGACCAAAGAGTTATTAGTGCATTTGAATTATTGTACTGACAAAGGATAAGGTGTACCATGGACTGCCAACAGAACAAAGATGCAAGGATGGTCTTGTCTTTTGTCTCATGTACTATGGGCGTGCTGTCAACAGAGACCAGTCCCTGGTAAAGGAAATCCCTTCACTTGGTAAAGTGAAGGAGCAAGCAGTGATAAATAAGATTTTTGGAGGGATGGAATGACACAGTTACTTCAACAACTAGCTCACACATAACAATTGTGGGGATAAGGCAGATCCAGGCAGTATTTCATTCTGTTGAGCACAAGGTTGCTGGGAGTCAGACCTGACTCCAAGACAACTAACAACAACAACAACAAAATAAAAAGCTTAGACTTTGGGATATGTTAATTGGGGTTAACATATTTTGAAGGTCTAATTGTAGATTTTAGTGGTTTGAATGGTGGTCTCTCAAAAGACATGTCTGTCTAGACTGAAACCCATGAATGTGACCTTATGTAGAAAAGTGCTCTTTACAGATGTAATTAATTCAAAGGTCATGAGAAGAGGATGATGAAATTAAGTTAAAGATCATCTCTGATAAGAATGGGCCCTAAATCAAACTACAGGTATCCTTACAAGAGGAGAAAAAAGGGAAAGGCCACTTACTAACACAAGTAGAAACTAGTGATGCAAACCCACATAAACAAATGACCTGAACTAGCAGAAACTAGAAGAGACAAGGAAGAATATTTTCTAAAGTCTTCCAGTAGAGTGTGGCCCTACTGAATCCGTGGTATGACAACAATAGGAGAATGAATGTATGTCATTTTAAGAAGACAAGTTTGTAATAGTCTTTATGTTAGCCCTAGGAAGTTTATGTAATTATATTCAATTAGTAAGTGAATAATTTATGAAACAAATTTATCGTGACTATGAAGATTGAGGGTGAAGTACTACAATGCACTTCATAGTTGAGTTACTTCAGAACAATATTCTTGCTTTGTCATTTGCGTTGTCATCTTGGATTTACTACTTAACATTGAGCACTCTGCCTCTATTTATTATCTGCAAATAGGATGAGTTGTTTAAATATAATCCCTCTTGTTCAAGTCAATGTAGGGGCTAATTATATAATATCAATTAAGCAGTTAACTTGATATTCTACATATTATTTACTTAGAAAATTTTAACTCTATTTAAACAACATGCA
>NW_022111373.1:56905413-56911019 GCF_000313985.2 Echinops telfairi
TAACCCCAATCTAAGAACAATTAGTTCTCATGATATGGCCCTGCTCAATACCTGATGCACCCAGCAATCAGAAAGAATAGCATCTCGGGTATTAAAGGCTTGTCTTCAAAAAAGCAGCCATCTAAGTGAGGCATCAACTAAGTCCCATAAGGAAAAAGCACACTACCCTATGTGATCCAATGATTGTAAATAGTAAACTCAAATTCTGAAGAAGGAAATGGTATCAGAGCTTAAATTGTGAGCACCTGGTTTTGTTGCAGATTTGAATAAATGACAGCTACTATAATATCTTGATGATTTAGAACAGTTATAACCAGACTTCTAGAATCTAAAAGCGATTCTTTAATTGCAGTCCCGAGTCCACATCTCAGTCCATCTTTAAGGCCCGAAACCTCATTTATCTCCTGTCTAGGGTTCAAGCAAGCATGAACAGAAGCAGAAAGCAAAAATCAATGGATTAATTGTAACTTCAAGGAGAGTAAGCATGCATTACAAGGTACATTTCTTATCATAAAAGAAACAATACCAAAACTGATGATAACATCCAGGTTACCATAACAAAATTAAAGACACAATTTAGATCACAACATCCAAGGGAACAATATTGAATCAGAAAAACGATATATTTAAGAATTATCAGAACTAATTGTAGTGCCCCAAACCTGGGAACAGGGAGTACATTGTAGAATCAATCACGAGCAGGGACTTTCCCATAAGGGGAGGGAGAACGGGCAGGTCCACTAGCAGTCAGCTTTCTGAGATGGGAGAGAAAAATGGGTAAGTTACTTAGCAGCTTACAAACATGGAGTGTCTTTTGCTCATCTGCCTCAGGTTTCAGAAGGCTATTGTCAGCTAACCTCAGGTTAGCAGTTTGAAACCACCAGTCGGTTCTGTAAGAGAAAGAAGGGGCCTCTACTCCCACAAAGGGATGCAGTCTCACTTCCCTTGCATTGGCAGGTTTTGAACTGTTGGACTGAGATCTGCATTTGAAAGAGTTGATGCAGGAAATTTTCCCAGCACAAAGGCCCATGCTCAGTGCAAAGCAAGCTCAATCCATTGGGAGATCAAACTGCGCAGGGTAACAACTCCTGGCGTGTGGCTCTTGGCTGAACTGCACTCTCATAAACTACTCATATTGACAAGGGCGGAAGTTCTGTCACTGGCAAAACTGTTGATGGAATCAATGCAGTCACCTTATTCCCCAGGGGGATTGTTGAAAATGTGTTTCTTTGGGTTTTTGTTCTTCTGCCTTTTGTTTGTTTGTAAATTTGTTATTAATATAATGTAATACATGTATTACATAATTCCATAGTTCAATCACGTCAAGCAGAACTGTACAATGGCTACCACAATCAGTTTCCAGACATTAACTTTCTAATGGACTCCTCGACATAGTCTCCCTTTTACCCCGCCACCCCCCCCAAAACCACCACTGTACCCTATTCCACCAAAACCCTTATTCTAATTGCTGTCCCTATGGTTCCATATACAAAGAAACCACACACACAGATAAAATGATAACACAACTTCAGAGGGTGACCTCCAATGATGTAACCCCTCTGAGATACACCCTAATATGAACAAACAAAAACCAAACAAAAGAATACCAATCAAAACTAGAGCAAAGTTTGGAAACCAGATCAGATCCAGCTTGCACCATGGGGAGGGAGGGACAGGGGGGGAGGGGGTATACTAACAAATTTCTAACAGTTCAAGTCAGATGTATGCCTTTGATGCTCTATACCCATCTCTCACAAGCACTCTGTTTAGTGACCACTTTTCTCCAATCCTTCAATTTTAGACAGGGATTGTTATCTGGAGGCTTATTTCCTATGTAGTCCCATAGATGAATCTCAGGCTCCCACTGTCATCCCTTGCCTTCTGCACGGCATCCTCCCAATTTAGGCTCTGATACTCATCCTACTACTGAGCCCCGACTTCGGATGATACAGATTACAATCCTTTGTGGCTGATGTTGGAGTGGTTCTTCCTTGTGGACTTAGTTGACATCTCACTCGGATGGCTGCTTGTTTGGAGGCAATGCGTTAAGACCGAAGACATTTTTTATCTGATAACCACGCGCCATCTAAATTATTCACCAAGTTTTCTATAGCTCTATAGCTTCTGTGCTCCTTTCTGGAGGGTACTGAGCAGGGCCATGATGTAAGAACTAATTGTTCTTAAATTGGAGCTGGGATTTAGTGTAAGCTCCAAATCCATTTCTGGATCTGTGCTATTTTTTTTCTTTCATTTAATTTGTTATTACTTGGGAGTTAATAATTTTGTCATAAAATTCCATAGTTCAATCACATCAAACAGAATTGGATGATTGCTTCCAAAATCAGTCTCCAAACATACTTTTCCTTCTTGGACGCCTTGACATAGTCTCCCTTTTATCTCACCCCTTTTTCTGCTCCCCCTACCCTCGCACCCACACTGAAACCATTCTTCTATTTGCTGTCCCTATAAATTCGTCAATCCTGGGTTTCATTTAACAAAAATCAGATAACACAACTTTGTGGGGTGAAGGGAGAGGGTCTCCCACAAATCATCACAGGTCCGGTAGGCACAATTGTACAGCGATAATAAGAAAAGATTATAGTAAAGTCATAGAGAGCATGAGAGATAGAGGAAAGATTGGAATAAAGGAGTCAGACAAAATTCATGATAGCATTGCTCACCTCAGCCCCACTTGGTGGTCCATGTGGGGGGAACCCAGCCACAAGAGCAGGAGAGAGCTCCCAGGACTGAGAACTGGGGAGAGCTTTCTCTTTACTGCTAACCAAGCATTATATCTCTTTAGGGGGACATGATTACAGGTAACCACACGTCACAGGAAGGGGCAGTACAATAGGCATAAGTGTAACCGGAAGGGGATGAGCTAGGGGTGTGCCCATAGGAATGGGAAGGTCTAGGGGTATACATGTGACAAGGAGGACCCTAGATTCATGATGGCAGCCTAACCTTGGTCATCCTTGGGCGGGTTTGACCTCTCTGGTGTCTCCTACAAGGAAACACAACTACTATCCTTTTCAGAAGGGAGTGAGCTCTACTTGTGGAATAAACAGTGGTGTCTGCTTGGTCTAGACAGCTGATAGCTCTCAGGGAGAATAACCCCTAATCTACTAGTGTACAGTCATTCACAAGCAGCCAGGAAAGGGCTTTGATGTAGGAAGACCTTGTTTGTCTGCCATCCCACAGTGCACCGCTCTTGGCACAGCTGTCTTCTGCTTCCTCAGACACCAGGTATTTTAAGTCCTGAGGTTCCAAGTGGGTCTGAGGTAGAGTCCAGTTCACTCAGGGAAGTTCCCACATGGGGTCTCCCTGATACAGCCTCTGGAGCACACCCTGTGCCCTGAAAATCCAGGATTCAGTGTAGCAGCATTCCAGGGCACCCGACTGGTTTCCCAGGATACCCCCAGATGCCTGAGTTCAATGTTGCCCACCCACTGTTCACCACTGAAGACATTCCTCACCTAGTCTTCCCAAAAGCCTTCTCACCCTTCTCCCCTCACCTGGAGGTCAGCCCTCACTCCCCTCCCACCGACAGACAGGTACCTATGGCTCCCCCAATGTGACAGTTTCCTCTCCCATGTCCTGCGATGCCCCTCCTATTAGTACACCTCATTCCTCTGCCAGGGTCTTCTCCGTCTCTGGGAGATCTCGACAGATCCACCTAGCAACCATTCAGTAGACAACATCTCCTCCCTTCCCCCAATCATTTGATCCCAGCTGTCATGAGACGCCCCTGGCTAAGTGACCTACACTACAGGTACCTAGAGTGGATGGTGTCTGTTTCATTGGCACCTGTCAGGCTCCCCACCCAGCCGCCTGCTCCCCCTGTTCCCCGCCAGCAGACGGGATGCCCCACAAGGCTCGGCTTGTGCCCCCCCTGCTGCTTGTTCCTCCAGCAGTAGTTGTCCTTGTGTGCTTGACTACCTTCACTCAGCATAGTGTCTTCGGGATCCCTCCATGTCTTCAAGTGTTTAATGGTTTCATAGCTATTTTATAGGGATGCATAATATTCCACTAAGTGTATAATCAGGTATTTTGTTTTTTTTGTTTTAGTCCACTCTTCTGAGGACAATGTAGGCCATTTCCTGCTTCTTGCTAATGTGAATTGTGCTGCAATTAACATGGAAGAGCTACCATCTGTTCGTGACCTATTTCTTATTGCATTTATATACTCAGTAATGGTATTGCTGGATCATATGGCATTTCAATTGCCACCTGTTTTAGTTATTGCCATATTGTCTTCCACAGTGGCTGTACGTATTTACAAGTCCACCAGCTGTGAATAAGAGTTCCAATCTCACCACACTCTCCAGCATTTGTTCTCAGGTTTTTTAAATTAGGCTGCAGTTATGGGCAATAGGTGGTCTCTCATTGTTGTTTTGACTTGCATTTTCCACATAGTTAGTGACTGGGAGCATTTCCTCATGTGTTTATGCCATTCAAGTGTCATCCTTTGTCAATCATCTGATCAGGTCCTTTGTCCACCTTCTCAGAGGGTTATTAGTTTTGTTGTTGTTGCAGGCTTATTTAGATTTCAGTGATTAGTCCTTGGTCTGTTATGTTATTACTAAATCTCTTTTCCCAGTCATTGGGTTCTCTTTTTACTCTTTTCACGAAGTCTTTTGATGTACACAGTGTTTTAGTTTTAATAGGTCCAACGCATCTATTTTATCTTCTATGGATTGATCTTAATATTATTTGTTTTATCCTTTGTTTCTTTGCTGGTTGTTGGTGCTGTAGTTGTTGGTCTTCTGTGGTTGTGTTTTTGTGATAATATGACCACTAAAGTAAACCAGAGTCCTGCTAAATTCATGGAAAAGCAGATGGAATCTGGGCTCCTACTTAACCAAAGTCCCAATCCAGGAGCAGTTAGTTTTGATAACATGTCCCTTCTCAATACACACCTTCATGAAAGGATCACTGAAAATAAGGGTGCTATTGCACAGTGTGCCAAAGAAAGCACAAATGGTGCCCAGCTATGAATTGAAATAGCGTCTGGGGCCTAAAAGGCTTGAATTCAAACAAGCAGCCAGAGGCAAGGGACTCAAACAGTTTCACAATTAGAGAGAGATTGTTGTATGCTTGATTATGGTGGATCTAAGGTTGAATAATTTGACACTTGGTCAGTTGACCCCATCTTGACCCAAGCTGAATTTAATCTAGGCTCAAGTATTTCTTGCTTGTTCCATGACAAAAATTTCTTCCCTGAACTGATCACAATGACTGACCCCAAACCACCACCACCATCCCCTCACCTGGGGGACGAACAACAGAAACCACGGGGGAAGAGAAGCAGCAGTCTGTGTAAGATATAAAAATAACTATAATTTATCAAGGGGACATGAGGGTGGGGGAAGGGAGGGAAGAAAGAGGAGCAGATACTAAGGGCTCAATAGAAAGTTAATGTTTAGAAAATAGTGATGGCAACATATAGACAAATATGCGTGATACAATTGATGCATGGACTTTTTATTAATCATTTATTGGGGCTCTTATAGCTCTTATCATAATCCATACATAAATCCATTGTGTCAAGCACTTTTATACATATGACGCCATCATCATTTTCAAAACATTTTCTTTCTACTTGA
>NW_022111373.1:56913100-56915466 GCF_000313985.2 Echinops telfairi
TGTAAACTCTCACCAAAATACAATAAAATACTTTCTTTTATTTTTTTTTTAAAGAAAAGCATGATGAAGGGGGAAAACAAGTTTTAGCCTCAGAAACTCTCAGGAGCTGTTCTGTGTTGTCCTACAGGGTTGCGGTGAGTCAGAGTAGACTGCATGGTAACAGGTAGTTCTTTATGGATGCCGGTGGAAGCCCCAAATCTCATTGGAAGGTCCTCAAATGCATTGTCTCTAGTGAATACCCTGTGACCATAGCAGAATGATGTGAAGAGCCTTACTATCAGACAGAGAGCATTGTAAAGCAGATTATGGAAGATGTAGTTATGTTAAAATGTAAAGCCTTATCGTTGGTCTCCCATTTGATCCATTTTAAAGTTGATCAAGTTTTTCATATTTTCTGCTTTCTTTTTGACTGAGGTTTTCCTGTAATTTGTCTAGTCACTGTTGCTGGACTTTTATGGTTTGTTTGTTTGTGGCTTGTATGGTTTTCTGTATGAGAAATCCACGATCGGTGGATCTAGAGAGACAGTACCTGGGTCAGGGAAGGACCCATAGCCGGGAAGAACAGGGGACATGGAGCCCCAACAACAATGCCTATGAGAAGAAGGTGTCCTGAAATTGACGGTGGTGGTGATTGTCCAAATCTAAATATGGTTAAATGATCAAATCGTATGATATGTGCATCATATGCCAATAAAAAAATTTATTTTAAATATTTTTACTAAGATTCTAGTTCATAAATGTATGGATTTATTCCAAACAAAAATAGTTTTAACATGTTTGTGCACTCAGTGGACAACTCCAGGCAAGTTCTCTCAATAAGACAATTGAGTTCATCCTATTTTGAGCTGGAGTGGGAACGATTTTGAACTCAAGTATAATATCATCAAATTTGTAACAAAATTTACGTAGGCATGTCCCTATATCATTGGATCTTTGAGACACATTATGGGAATGTTGCCCACATTAAAACAACAATTTGTAGATGGATCAAGAACCTTAAGGAAGGTTTGGAAGAATTCAAAGATGAGTCAAGAAGAAAAATTGTCAACTACAAAGAATGAAAACCCTGTGACTAAATCCAGATGGCGGAAGAGGAATTTAGAATTATCATTGATAGCAAGAAGGAAGAAAAATGTTCTAAAATGATTATGCTGAAAACTGTACAATTTTTTAATATATTGAAATAATTTGATTATTGATACAAGAACTACTGGTCAATAAAACTGTCTTTAAAAATAAAATAATAACATAAGATCTGCTATAAAGTTTGCATGATAGAGAAAAATAAAGATTTGACATTAATGTAACAGCTACTGAAGGTAGAAACCCACATAGTTTGGCATTTTCAATTTTCAGCTTTAGAAAAACATCTTTAAGTGAACATATGTTTTCTTTGATAGCCGCCAAAAGAGCTCCACAAAGGTCAGCTAAGGTAAAGAGCTTGTTTGTCCTTCAGTCTCCTAAGCAAGACTGAAATGAGTGAATATCATTTTAAAGAACAAACTGTAATCAGGGAAGACAGTTGATAAGCATAGGGGCTTGGTGGGGATCTGATGGCCAGTAAAATTCAAGGTAGGGCAGATAACTCAAAATGATGTGATGCTATTTTGGGGAATCCCATAAAACACAGGATAGTGGCAAGAGTCATTAGGAAAAAAAGGTTTTTTAAAAATCAAAAACTACATTGATGCAAAAGAGGCCAGGAAATGTATAGACATATTTGGAAAACTTACCACCAGCCACTTTATGGCCCTGATTTTGCCCTTTCAAATTTATTTTGTTTCCCAAAGTAAAAGAAAATTTAGAAGAATGCAGTTGGTTTCACGCAAGGATGCTAAAATGGTCACTGGGATTTGGGGTAAATACAAGACTGTAGAGTTCTTCAGGGAAGAGCGAGAGAGATAGAAATACTTCCTTAAAAAGAACATAAAACTAAATCGAGGAGAGGTTGAGAAACAGTAGCTTCACATTTTAACATATTTCTTTCCCAAAAGTTTCTATTAATTTGTACATTCATGGGCTCAAACAAGCCCACCATTAGTGAGGTCTGGACAGGGGCTGGATCTGTTGTACATACGGTCACAATAACATGACTGGACAAATAGAAAAAGGATTTGATAGCAGTGCTGTTTGAACTGACCCTTACAGAGGTTATTCCATTAGTAATCAGTGCAAGGCGATTTGTTCTAAACATATGAAAATAGAAGTGATGACATATCTAAAGTGCAATAAATTATAGATTGCAAATAAAACAAAAATTTCAACGTAGATATCAATAATGCATAAAGAGGAAGACTGGTGGTTATGAATTGGGCTGTTATCCATGAAGTCCATGGATTATATGAAGAACTGGATTATATGAAGAA
>NW_022111373.1:56916202-56931071 GCF_000313985.2 Echinops telfairi
CTTAGAGCTGGGACTCACTGGCACGTCACAACAAGAAAAATGATCGGGAACACAATGACAAATCTATTAGGCAAAATGTCTGTGAGAACTGGCTAGAACTATAGGAAGTGGATCCATTTGAATTGGATGCATTTGAATTCTGTTGCTGGCAAAGAATATTAAATGTCCCATGGACTGCCAAAAGAACCAACAAATGTGTCTTCAAAGAAGTGCAGCCAGAAGGCTCTTTAGCGGCAAGGAAGGAGAGACTTCATCTCACGTACTTTGGACATGTTATCGGAACAGACCAGTCCCTGGAAAGGTACATCCTGCTTGGCACAGCAGAAAGGTAGCAGAAAGGAGGACAATGTGCAGTACTGTATTCTCTGCCTTCAGCTAAGATCCATGTGATACCAGCAACGGTATCCCTCCTGCCAAGTCCTCTTCTGAATTCAATTTGAAGTTTTGGCGGCTCCTGGTTAATGTACTACTGCAACCAATTGTTCATTTTCTTCAGCAAAATGTTAATTGCAGGTGATATTAATTACATTATCTATAATCTCTACATTCTTTGGGGTCACCTTTCTTTGGAATGAACACAAAAGTGGATATTATCTAGTGAGGTTGCCAAGGAGCTAATCTCCAATTTTCTTTTTATACACCAATGAGTGTTTCTAGGGTTTTATCATCATTTTGAAACATTTCAATTTGTAGTCCAACAATTTCTGAAGTCTTGCCCTTTACTAATTGCTGTCAATGCAACTTGTCCTTGTTTGATCATATGCTACATCTTGAAATGGTTAAATGTCAGTCCTTTCTTCTTGGTATAGTGACTCTGTATCTTCAATTCATTATTTTTTTTAATATTTTCAGCACCATTCAATGATTTTCCCATTAAATCCTTTAATATTCTAACTCTAGGTTTCATTTTTATTTCATTTCTTTCCGTTGGAGATATGCTGAGCATGGACTTCCTTTTTGGCTTTGCTAACTTCAGGGCTTTGTATATTTCACTATAATGTTTTACTTCACATCTTGAGCTGCTTTTTGAAAATTTCTATTCAGCTATTTTAATTCATCATTTATCTCAATCACTTAATCTACCCTACATTCAAAAGCAAACTGCAGTTTCTTCTGATATCCACGCTGATCTTTCTATTCCATCCTTCGAAAGACTCTGCTTTCTCCATACATAAAATGAGGCTTTCTATTCTTCTAGAGCAGTGGTTCTCCACCCTCTTACTGCTGTGACCCTTTCATACAGTTCCTCATGTTATGGTGACCCCCCCACCCAACCACTTCTACTTCAGAATGTCATTTTGCTACTGTTATGAATCGGGCAACCCCTGTGAAAGGGTCCTTCAACTCCCAAAGTGGTCAGGACCCACAGGTGGACAACCGCTGCTCTAAAGAATTACAATCTCCTTTTTCTCCAAATACAAGCTGATACCAAGGGCTCAAGTACAAAGAAAATGTTTTGGAAATGTTAACGGCAACATATGTACAAATGTGCTCGGTACAATTGATGTATAGAATGTAATAAGAGTTCCTGATAAAACAATTTATTAAAATAAAAAGAATTACAATCTCTGAAACCCACAAGAACATTTTTCATCGCCCAACGGGGCCACAAGGAGTCAGAACTTCCTGAATGGCAGAGAGTTGGGTTGATAGTTTTTAGTGTTCCGTCTAGTGAGGTCTGCATGTGTAGTTACCAGTAATGCTTTTGAAGAAAAGTATGTACAATTAAGAAGTGATGGTTCTTGAAAAATTCTACCAGGTGTTCTCCAGCCTCAATTCAATTAGCAAGATTAATTTGCCAACAACTAATCCTCTCTCCTTTTTTCCAACTTTTGCATTTATATCACCAATAATTATAAATGCATCTTGATTTAATGTTTCATCAATTTCATACTGAAGAAGTTGGTAGACTTCTTCAATATTCTCAACACTAGCTAGGGTGGTTGGAATTTGAGTAACGAATTTACTAAAGGGTTTCCTTGTAGTTATATAGATATTATCCCAGAAGCATTGGACTTCTAGATAGATTTTGAAATGCTTTTAAAAAAATTATTATTAATTGGGAGTTAATGCTTTCTGATGATCAATGCAATGTGATTCTTGAATTTGTCATACCTGGCACAGTAAATGGTATGATTATCCAATTCAAAATGGCCAATGACACTCCATTTCATCCCACCTAGGTGATTGGTCTTTATGTGTTCCATTTTTTTTATTACTTCCTATTTTTTTAGCTTCGTACTTTGTACATTCCATGTTCAGGAGTTTAACGGGTGTTTACAGCTATTTAATCTCATTTTCAGCCATGCCTCTTCAGCAAATGAAGGCTCTGGAAGCTTGCTCCATCCGTGCCATTAAAAGCAATTCAGCATCGAGGAAGCAGCTCTGTCCTGAGAGGCTCATCTTCTGGAATTACTGTATATACTAGTGTATAAGTCGAGGTTTTCAGCACATTTTTATGAAGTTTTTTGTGGTAAAAGTAGGTGCCTCCATTGATATTCGGGTCGGCTTCTACTCGAGTATAGATGATAAATCAGACAGCGTTTGCCGCTATTCATAAGGGTGTCAGAGGCTAATCCCTAGACTTAGTTTGTACCTAGTCTAGCCCCAGTGCAACTTATTCACTATGAGTAATTGCTTTGGTATGTGAAAAACCAGTGGCATAGTTTTCAGCAACACAGTAACATACAAGCTACCACAGTACGATGAAGCAATATCTCACTCCCAAGGATTGATTGGTGGTTTTCAAACATCAATCCTGTTGCTAGCATGAGTTTCTTTTAATTAGTGGTGATGTTGTTTATCTGATACTCCTTTTTTAAAATTTTAATAAATCCTGTTGCTAGCATGAGTTTCTTTTAATTGGTGGTGATGTTGTTTATCTGATACTCCTTTTTTAAAATTTTAATAAATCCTGTTGCTAGCATGAGTTTCTTTTAATTGGTGGTGATGTTGTTTATCTGATACTCCTTTTTTAAAATTTTAATAAATCATTTTATTGGCAGATGTTACAGCTCTTATAACGATCCATACATAGGTTGTGCCAAGCACATTTATATGTTGCCATCACTCTTTTCAAAACATTTTCTTTCTACTTGAGCCCTTGGTATCAGATCTTCATTTTTTCCCTCCCTCCACCCCTCTCCCACCCTCATAAACCATTAATTGCAGAGAATTGGAATTTCAGAACAATCACTCATATGGAACCTTTACAGGAATCAAGAGGCAGCTCTTCAAATAGAATAAGGGAATATTTCATGATGTAAAACCAGGAAAGGTGTGTATCAGGGCTGTATCCCTAACCAGACTTATGCAATGTGTATGATAAAGAAAAACTCTGAGAAACTGAACTAGATGAAGAAGAACATGGCATCAGAATTAGAGGAAGGCCCATTGATAGCTTTCCATATGCAAATGCCAATACTGTGGTGCTGAAAGCAGGGAGGACTTTGCCGGTGAAAAGCAAAGACTACAATCTTCAGTACGAATTGCAATTTACCATAAAGAAAACAAAAATACAACTGGAACAATAGACAACATCATGATAAATAGAAGACTGAAGTTGTCAAGGATTTCATTTTGTTTGGATCCACAATCAACCCTCATGGAAGCAGCAGCAAGATGTCAAGAAATGTCTCACACTGGGGAAATCACTACACAAAACCTATTTAAAGTTTCCGGAGCATGAATGGCACATTGAGAACTAAGGTGAGCCTGAAGAATGTCATATTTTCAGTCACCTCACATACATCAGAAAGTTGAACAATGAATAAGAAATATGACAGAACAAATGATGCCTTTGAATTATGATGGCAAAACATAATGAAAGTACCATGAGCTGCCAGACGAACCAACCTGGTGTGGAAACAGTACAGCCAGAATACTCCTTAAAAGCAATGATGGCAAGATTTAGCTTAGGTGCTTTGTATATTGTATGAGAAGAGATATATTCCCAGAAAAACCTATTCTGTTTGGTAAAAAATTAGCCAATGTAATTAGAATACCACTGCTTATGTGGAAGGTGCAGGACTGAGCAATATTTTGGTCTGGTGTCACTATGAGTCATAATGGCTTTGATGGCACCTAGCAAAAACAACACATTCAAGATAGCTTTGATGTCCTGAGACTCTTTATTTCCCACTAGTTTTTCTGAAGTGTCAATGCACTTTAAAAACATACAAATGTCCAATCCCTGTGAAGAGATGTTTGGATCCATGATCTGTCGAAACATGGCCCCCTCCAGCCCTTCTCAGGAAGGCCACATGCAGGGAGGTGAGGGCCCGAAGGGGGGTGGGCTCATGTTTACAAGAAGACCATGCCCTCAAAGGCCCAGCATCAGCCTGTGATGCTGTGATTGCCAAGTTTGCCTACCACCCCCCCTTGCCTCCGCCAGGAGTATCTCGTTGACATAATCCTACCTGACTGCCACCAGATTCATAGACACCGATGGACTTAGTCACATACCGTCCAACCTTTCTGCTCATCTTGAGTCACAGTGTATTGGGAGAGATGGAAAGTGATTGATATGTCGAGTGTTATGACTACCATATGCACTTCATGGATCAAATATATAGAGCCCTGTTGATCTAGTCATTACAAATTGTACTCCTAACTGTTAAGATCAGCATTTCAAAACCACCAAGCCCCTCTACAGCATCGACTCAATGGCAGAGAATTTAGTTTTTTGATATTAAAGGGATTACAGAAAGGAGATGAGAATACCATTTGATAGTGAGGTGAATTTTCTTTCCAAATCCATCTCTGATGTTGTATCTCCAGAAAATGTTCAAGGTGTTTTTTATGCTTGCAGTTCTTTATAGTGTGGTGATAAGCACGGGGGTTTCTTTATGTTGCCATTGTCTGTCTGGTGGTAAATTCTTTTGCTAAGGTCTGTTTCATTTAGTCCTATCATTTACAATCATGACAATAATATATCCCAGAAGTATATTGTGGAATGATACAATAAATTAGGAAGAACATTACTTCACATTAGCTCTAAATAGCATATTTTACTGTCTTATTTAATAATATCTGGCAATTTGATTTGTGAATCATGACCATTCTAAAAATCTGAAAAGGAATCATTTGACTAAGTCAGAAAATCAAACCACCTTAAGTGTGTGCCTTAAACATTTGAGGCATAGGGTAATCTAGGTTCTTTACTACAGTTATTCTTCAGTTTATTTTACCAGACAAAACCTTGAAACGTTTCTCTTTCTTTTTAATCTTCTTTAGATCTCGGATAAGATCCCATGTACTGTGAAATAAAACTTTGTCACTTGACAAATACTCTGGTTGATTGTTTCATAGCAGACTTATTCTGCTGCCAAAGCCTCCTTTGGTCAATGTGTTACCGCTGGTGTTTTGATTCCTGCATTATCTCCTACCTCTTTACTGACCTTGCTTGAAGATAATAGTGAAGAGACTCATCTACCATTATTTACACCCAAAATCATTTTTATGTGTTATCAGTCCTGGTGGCAGAGTGGTTGCACATCGGGCTGCCATCTGCAAGGGGCCGGTTAGAAACCACCCGCAGCTCTGCAAAAGAAAGACTGGGGCTTCTAATCCAGTCAACAGTGTCAGTCGCAGACACCCACGGGGGTCGGTGAGAATCAGCATGCACTTGACCGCAGTGAGTTTGATGGAACGATTCCTTTTACAGCACTCTTTCTAACAAAGCTGAAACCATAGATATCTGGGTCTAGAGTAAAATGTGAAGGAAATCAGGAATTTACCAAATATTTGCTTATTCAGTCCCCCTGCTTGATTAGGAGTGATTTTAGAACCAGGGTAACAGGTATGAATAGGTAACGATTACAAATAATAAATCTGAACCATAGCTACATTGTTGACTAGAGCGGCTGCTATAGTTTGTGTGTGCTTTCACATCAAAAAACATAGTGGGAAGCGTTTTAGAGTGTCCCTGGTTGGATGCATGTGCTCCTCATCTGGGTCAGCACACATGCCCCCCTTCAACAGCCTGGGTGCACTGTGCTATTTAGAAATGCTATTTTGAAAAGTGGGTCAGAGGGCTGCCCTTTCATACACAAAAGTATAGTCCTAAGCAGCTACATAATAATTACCCGTTGTCATTACCACTTTTTATAAAGAATAAGCTATTACTTGTGGGGGGAAATCACAGATCAACATGGAGTATACTGACTGGGGATGAGAAATATTACCAAGGACTTACATATTGCAGTAGAATAAAAGTATATATGAATGTAGTTAAAGATTAGTGTTTGAAACCACTGCTAAGCACATAAAAAGGATACTAAAATATGTTTCTATTGTGAGGCATCTCTACCTATTCTCTATGTATTGTGTTTAAGATCAGGACATTTGTGTCAGGTTTATATCCTTTCATCATTTATATTCAATCTGCCTGCTGAGCAAATTATCTGAGAAGCTGGGCTCTGTAGAAGAACGGGACTCGGGATTGGAGGAAGGTTTAGTAACTGCCTGAAAGATGCCGATGACTCAAGCTGGCTTGCTGGAATCGAAGTGGACTTGAAACACCCATCCGGATCAAAGACCGCGGGGTGCTTTGGGCATGTTTGCCAGAGGGTTCAATCTTTGGAGACAGACCTTGTGCTTGGTAAGGGTAAGAGGGGGAAAACGCGTAGCCGCGAGGAGATGGGTTGACACAGCGGCTGTAACAACAGGCCCCGATATAGGAACCCTTTTGAAGATGGTGCAAGACTAGCAGTGCTTTGTTCTACTCAGTGTTCCTCAGGTCTCTGTGATTCTCAATTCACTAGCTAGCATCTAAGTAACCACAAGTCTTGTGCAAGAAGCCTTGGCAGTGTGGTGATTAACCACTTGCCTTCTAACTGCAAGGTCACCCGCTACTCAACCACGTCACCGGAGAGAGGTGGGGCAGCAGCTTCTGTAAAGAATACCAGCCTTGGAAAGCTGGGGGAAGTTCTACTCACTGTGATAGAGTCGCCATCAGTCAGAACTGACGTGCCTGTGACAGCTTTTCAATGCATTGTGTATGAAACACAATTTGTATCCCCCCTCTCTCCCCAATGCCACCCCCAAACGATCCTAAGTGATTTATAGGAGTCAGGTTCGAGAGCAGCAACTGGTAGCGTGCACGCTATGTCCCTGACCCAGATCATCTCAGTGTACTATTTTTTTTCTGACTCATTTTTGGTGTGTTTACAGTATCTTATTTTCTAAGTGCACCCCCCCCCACACACACACACACTTTACCTATCTCATAGTGATGTATGTTTGTTAACCAGAATATTATATTTACTATGTGTGTAGCACAATTAAATAAACAACTTAAAATTTACCTTTGCATTACTCTAACTTTTAAAAGTAAGTTTGGAACGAATACATTTAGAAGAAACATAGAAATGCATTTTCTAACTGTTGAGATGCTCTGAAAGGCTCCGCTAAAGGTCACCATTGCCCACTCAGGGGGCACCCTCATGATTTCTTTTATCTCATTCTGTGGGGGTGGATATACATTTCTCTTTCCTTCTTTTAAAGACATTAAAAAGGTGATGTTCTGGTTTAAGAGCGAACATCTCCACACCATTCAAAGGACAGGCAGTGAATCATCACCCCAAACAGGAAGGCGAGGGTGAGTTTTTACTTAAGTAAAGTTTAGTGAAAAGCCAACAGATCCCTGTGATGATGGTTAGATCAATGATTCATCGTTCTGAAAGGTTTTACACAAGCAACACTCTTAGGGTCTCTCTAGAGAGCAGGTAGGTCAGGAAAACCTAAGCACAATCCCCTGCGCAGGCCCCTCCCTTTGGGTCCATGAAGAAGCTGACCAGATTTCTAAAGGGAAGCCATTCCTGCTCCAGAGGCAGAGTGGAAGCGTTTTCATTTCCGTGGACTACATTTCAGTCTGGAATATGTGAGCCAAAGTTTTCTGCTGGTCAAAGTCACAGAAATCCTGGTCAATATCTTTGATGGAGAATGACAACTGTGAAAAAAGAAACTCTACTGTGTGAGATCAAGTCTATGGCCTTTTACTTGATTCCAAGCAAAGATGAAACAGTGTGTCATCGTCGTGTTCAAAGTCATCTGTAATTGAAGGAAGCCAAAGATCCTCAGCCAGAGGATTCTGATCCAGCTGCCTCTCTTGCCCTGAGACTGAGAAAACCGCGGTGGCTGTCTTGTTTAAATACGGAGTTTTACCAGACAACTTTTCAAAATTCGTTTCTGGTGACTTGTCAAATAAACAGCAACCTTCTCAAAGCATCGCTCCAAAAAGAATGAATTTTGAATAACCTACCTGGGGCAAAATACTTTTGGCGCTTTTAATAACTCAACTTCCTAAAACCCTAAGTTACCTACAGGAATTTTGCTTTTCATATATAAATAACACAGGCTTTTGAGTATACTGTTCTGAGTCTCTCTTTCAAAAAGCACATTGATTCACCCTTTGCTGTGCTTTTGTGTGTTCTGAACTACTTCTGGATTATTTCGAAAAGGGGTTGGAGTGGTTGTCCAGGTTTAGTCTACCTGCACATTAAAAAACCAACAAGTTATCAAGCTTATTAGCATATGCAACTTGTTTCTCAGTCCTATAAGCATTATACAACTGATTCCAGGCACTTGCCATTCAGTGTATATGACCTTTCCTTTAGTCTGCAGTGCAAAGCATTTTCTTCTTCTTCTTTTTCTTTTCCTCCTTCTTATTCCAGTTATGAAGTTGGAATTCTAATAAGTTATCTCATTATAAACTGCAATTATTTACCCAGTCTTAGGCTAAAATAATTTCCATTTTGAAGTCACAAAGTGACTGTGTTACATGCTAGATAAGCTCTAATCACAGTTACATGGCAAACTTGCTATGCGACTTCACTATAGTCACTTCTCTGCTCTTTCCACTATTTTCTAAAACCGCAAAAATATGTTCACAGGCAGGTACTGCAGAATAGATAATGATTACTTTGTTTCGTAGCCAAAAGCAATAAATTCTGCCTAATTTTGTCATTAAGTATGTCCTTAGAAATCGTCCATTGCAAACAATTATATTCTCCTTATTACATATGTAAAAGAAAGTAATTCAGTACTACATTATATTCACCAAAAAATGTACATAGGTACCAAGTGCCAAAATAAATGTCAGTCTTGTGTACATACAGCACGCCTGCTCTCGAGATAATAAAACAAAAAGGGCGTCTATGCAAGTGTCCTTAGTGATACAGAGCAAGGAATACCTGATACATAACTAAAATAGTGTTTAAAGAGAAGGTTTTAAAATATTTTGTCAAGCTTTAGTAGCTTTCAGAGAGAGATTTCAGGGGCGACACATGCTGTAGAAATCATCGAATCAAAAAGGATTGACCATTAAGTTTAGCAGCATGATTCATTTTATCAACTTCCCTCAGCTTTCTAATACTCCTTTTCAAAATTTGTGCAAACTGTGTGAGACTGTGCATGTATTAAATTACACCATTACATCCTTAGAGAAAAGATTTTCTATTATTCAGGCAAGGAAAGATCTTTGTTCAACCATGACAGATTCACAACTAACTGATCTAGAATCCTTGGGGTTGAATGTAAACCAGCCAAAAGCTTTAGAGATGAAAACAATTACAAAGGGTCTCCCTGATGCAATATCCTTAGTTCAAAATAATATGAAGTCTTGAAGGGAGAGGAGACCTTGTAGCTCTTCATGGGGCTGACTGCAACAAAGTAATTCCCGTTATAGGAAACCAAACACAGAGAAACAATTTCAATTCCTAACAGATACAATTTTCTGATTTGCAGGTGAAAAAATCTAAGTTTAATTCTATTTCCATGCATTGAATGGATTTGATGTATCAGTCAATAATACACGTTCTCCTTCTGGGTGAAGTAGGCCTACAAAAGATGCTGTCCAATGCTCTCACTATGTGGATAGTCACGTGTAATAGATCAGAGATAGCTGGCTTAAGATATTTTGTAAAATAACCAATCATATTGTTCTGTTTTATTCACATACATACTGCTACACTCTTTCCCAAATCTTTTGGTTCCACCTATATTAAATAGCTTATTTAATATACTATTTCTTTTCTAAATCACAAATCCAAAGATTTCATTTTATTATGATTTCTTCTAATAGTGCTGCCCTAAAAAGAAATTATCTACAAAATATGGAGATGAAAAATTATTAAAGAATTATAAGGAAAAAGTAGATATTTTACTAATGTAGACAAATCAATTGTCTAAATAGTGATTCATAACCAAAGGATAAAATAAAAGCAATGGCTTTTTCAAACAGAGATTGAGGGGACTATTCATGCTTAGAACTGAAATATTAGTCACAGAACTGTGACCTCTCACCTTAAGTGATAAAATACACAGGTCAGAATTGACAATACATACTCATGGCTGATCATGGCCGCTAGTTATTGATCAAAGGAGAAAAAAAAGTACTTTGCAGGAAAAACATTGCTTTGAATTACAAACATCCCCTCTCTGGAGACTCAGCAACTCTCTGAGTTTCTCCCTCTGGAACTGGAAGCAAGAAGTGAGTTCAGCCAGTATTTAATATCAAGTGAATGTGGTGTTTAATCAATACTCTTCTGCTTTGTTCCTCGATGTGGAAAGCAGTGTCTATTCATTCAGCAAAGGTTAATGCCAAGGGTCAAGTGATTTCACACTCTCGGTAGGATCCACAACATTTCAGTAGTTCAGATGCCTTAGACAATGATGACTCAGTTGGACTGATTTATTGCCACTCTCAGGCCCTGCTTAATACTAAAGTGCTCTCTTATGATAATACCTCAGAAAATAGCACTGATGAAAGAGGAGGTAATAATTACCTACATTTTGAGGTAATGTCTTCATTTCTAACATCCTATAAAGATGTAAGGTCCATTTAAAATGATCTGCTTCTTGTATTAGCAAGCCAGTTAAATGAGATCTTACCACTGTCTTCATTTTTATAAATGCTCCATGGAAGAAATTCAGTAGCCTATGATACAAATGTAAATTACTAGTAATACATGTTTTAACATATATTTCAGATAATTCTTTTTTAATATTTGCTTTCTATAATTTCTTTACATCTGATGGAAAAGGAGAAAAAGAAATATTTTCAGCTGAGAAGGAAAGTAGAACTTAATATTGTCATCTCTCTTAAACAAGAAAGACGCAGTTTAAAATTTGATTTATTTCACTTTGGCCAATTTTAGAACAGGACAGGCTGGCTTAATGGGCATGCTAGCATATTCTTTCTAAATATGGTACACTTAAAGCAGCATTAGTTGAGGTCATTGTTTTAAACCAGAACACATTTGACTATGTCAGGGGTCTAATCTTTAACATGTTAGTATGCATGATTATTATTCAGCAATGTCTCATTCCAGATGTGTTTTATATAATGAAAGAAGTTCAAATGTCACCAGGAAAGCAGTATGAGAGGAATTAATTGAATAGCTTATCATAGGAAAGTCATTTAGCATCCAACTCTCAGTAATACATCTGTGGATGATGAATATGCCAATTAATTAGTAAAATAAAATAAATTCTGAAAATGTTTCTCAAGCTCTCGTATGTTTGCAAGTGGAAGGATATTTGAAACTGTTCAGTGCATTGTACTCCAGATGATTAGCATCTACAAGTCTCTAACGGACAGTCTGCCTCTCACTCCCTCTTCTCAGCGTAGAAACTATATTCAGAACTCTTACTCCAAGTTATGCAAAACAGTTCTTAATTCAGAACTCTTATCCTACACTATTTAAAACACAGATTGACTTAGATCTTTAAACTATTTTAAATAATTTTTCAAAATACAGGCAAAATCCTAGAGATGAGTTAAAAACAAAGCTTTTTTTCTACCTGCAAAATTCATTATGAATTTGCAATGATACAGTAGGCCTTAAAATAAATTAATGAACTATTTATTATCAATAAGTGAGTATACCAACAGCAGTTTTATTATACAGTTATCACTTGTATGAGGTCCAGACACCTACATTTATATTTCAATCATACTGTTATTCAAAACATACCGATTTTTTTCTTTCTCAATAGGAATGATTTTATAGGCCACATATTTTATAGCCTATAATAAAAACAGAGAATAATTAATAGCAAGTCTTTTTCAAATAAGACAAGAATAGCTGAATAAATCAAGTACTTTAATTATTCTTAACAAAAATAGCATCAATGTGAAAAGCTCTCTAAAAACAATGTCTATGAATCAATACAACTGGAGGTTTCAAAAATGTTTCAGGTTTTTTTTAAATATAACTTTCCTTAACACTGTTTCATAAGACTAAAGATTTTTTTTCCTAGAAAGTACAGCTAAATTAATAATGGTTTGGATAACACAAGAAGCCTAAAATGTATATCTAATTTTTATTCCAAAAACTATTAAATAAATTACAAGCGATGAGATTATTTTGAGTAATAGTAAAATTTTTTCATATTTTGAGTATTGCAATTATGCTCAATATACATATAATGACCAGAATAAAACATGTTTCAGTGTCATCATGCCTGTCAACATAATTAATGCATGAAACACATTATTTTTCAGAATGTATACTTCATTTTAATAGTAATTATATTTTAAATTATTTCAAAATATAAAAAGACAGTATGTGTAGTCATATGTCTTTCTATTCTTTATGTGTTCATACGCACAAAAAGAAAAAGAAAAAATATATTAAGGACTCTCTATTCATGCAGCTCTCATCTTGGAAATTTAAATGCTATTCAGAACTTTCAAAAAAATTGATGTCTCCTTTCAGCCTTGCATGCTCATCAGCTGTAATTCAAAAGTCTTTAATGCTGATTTCAGTGCCTTATAGGAAATTATCTTGAGTATTGTACTGTACTTCTCTCAATAGAAACATTACTTAGGTCAGGACAGCAAGCTTAATAGGTTGACTTTTAAATATAATTGTTGTGGAACATGGATGTAGCTAACTCACTTAAACATATCTATTTCAAGTGCCTAAATAGGAAAAGGAGAATCATATTTTTCTTCATATTTCGCATAAAACCTTTACTCATGGGTTTAAATTATTATAATAGTGAAGCTGCGATAGTCTCTGATAAAATGAATTTTCTATGGTAATATTCATGAACATGTTCCAAGAAGGTACAAAAGCATATTATTTTTTTATTTAATACAAAAAGAATACATGTTCATGTTAGAAAATTTACAAAATTCACATTAGCAAAAAAAGAAATAAATTTGTATGTATATGCAAATATTAAAAAATATGAGTTTGGAATATGGTCAGAGTGGCACATACTATTTTGTAATGGTATATTGTGAATATCTTTACATGCCTTTATTTGCTGTAACATCTATGATTACACCAAATTTCAATTTTTGATTCACCAGAGTAATTTATTTAACCATTTTTCCTATCCTTGAACATTAAAATAATTACCTTTTTTTATTACTGCTAAGAATGAGACTATGGTTAACATCTCTTTAAATAGAATTTGTGAGAAAATGTCTTAGAAAAGAATAAGCTTCAAAGGATAAAATATTGAATAAAATTAGATAGGGTGGAAGAGCAATCATTTAAAATGTGGATGCTTCGTTGGCAATTTCATAAATAAAGAATGGAATTTTTGTCATTTCAATATACTTTCTCAAATATTCCATGAATAAGGGTGTTTTTGTACTTATAATTACGGTCATAGGCAATAACTATTAAGTTTCCAAGAAAGCCAATGGCATAGTGGATACTGGAGCTTGGATTGCTAACTGCAAGGTCAGCAGTTCAAAACCACCAGTCACTCCTCAGGAGACAGGCTGGGTTTTCTACTACCTTAAAGGGCTGCAATCTCAGAACCTAACAAGGGGCAGTTCCACACTGTATTATCGGATAGCTATGAGTCAGCATCAATTCAACAGTGATGTGTATAGTTTCAGTCCCTTTGTTATTTGAAAAAACAATGTTGAGGGTAATGCTAGATGTAACCTTCCTTAATAACAGAGTAGGAAATTTGAGAGTTTTGCCATCAGTTAGAATTTGAATACAATTTAACAAATAAATATATATCCATCTAGCATGTTCTGGGGTCAGTGGAAAAATTGGCGCCTTCCATACAGGTTTTAAAAAAAATTCACTTCCATCGGTAAATGGGCTCTGTGAGTTACGGAGACTGTAACTCTTTACCAAGGAATGGCTGGTAGTTTTGAACTGCCGACCTTGTGGATCACAGCCCAACCTCTAACCACTGTATCATCAGCTAGGTTCGATTATCAGGCAATGTGTCTCGTGAAAAGCTCCCACCTATCTGTCAGTAGAGCCTCGTGTGTCGCTATGATGCTGAAAAAATTTCAGTAGAATTTCCAGACCAAGATAGATTTGGAAAAAATGTCTACCTCCCAAATCAGTCTATGGATTATAATGGGCTGTTTGGCAACACACCATGGGGATGATGGAGGACGAGACAGGGATTCGTTCAATTGTAAATCGGGTCACCGGTTCAAAAGCAGCAGACAACAACTACAGACTGTTCTAGACCCCTTACGTGACATTTTCTGAGGTCCCGTTGGTTAAGGAGCTTTAATATTGCTTTGTTTTTCCAATGAGTAATCCAAAATAGGATTAAATGAAATAATTTAAATATCAATGTCATTTCACTCTTGCATCAACATTCATTAATTCAAAATTCATTTAAAATATTTTATTTATTTTACATGTGTAGGATAGTCACTTTCTTCCAACATTCAAAAATAAAAGAACTCAGATAACTTATATTATCTCAATAGTTCCAAACCAAAAACCCAAACTCATGGCCATCAGATCAATTCTGACTCAGATAGAACTGGATTTCTGAGACTGTAACTCTTTTTAAGAGTAGCCTTCTCAGGCCTGTCTGGATAGGACAGGCTGGATGAACAATCTGGAGGAGAAAACAACGGGACTGA
>NW_022111373.1:56932341-56945259 GCF_000313985.2 Echinops telfairi
AAAAAAATTGGGGAAAAAAAAAGAGTAGTCTTCTCCCTTGGAGTGGCTAGTGGTTTTGAACTGCTGCTCTTGTGGTTAGCAGCCCAATCTGTAACCACATAGTATTTAGTCCACACTATTTTCTAGGTACCAAGATAGGGGGTGTTCCTCTCCATGCCTACAGTCCCCTACAGGGAGTTGGAAGCTAGCCTAAAGGGTGTGTGCAAAGACAGGCCCTGGAGCCAGGAAGGTGGTACACCTAGGTGACCAGTACATCTGCATTGGCCCAATCTAGACCAGGAGGGCTTAATTCAGCCAATGAGGTCAACCAGCACCATCGACCATGCCCCCAAAAGGCCAGACCTGGGACTGCCCTCTTTTTACCAGCTGCCCTCCGAGGCCTGGGCCTCGGTCTCTCTCTGGCCTCAGGCTGCCACGTATGGGTGTGCAGTGCCAGGAGGGGCCCTGTGTTCAGTTTAGTGTAACGCCTGAAACTGTTTCCATCCTTTATAAAAACCCACTTGGATCACAAACAAGACTTTGACATGAATTCTTTCTCATGTGAACTCAGAATCGAGGTTTTTCCCACCCGAGGAATCTAACAATTTCATCAATGATATGTTTAAAATAAGTACATCAAAGTGATAGTTTAAAAATTTGAAAAACCAAGAGTTTAATATTTTGAGATTCATACTACTACTCATAAAAAGTTCAATTTGGAATTTTTTCAATGTGAAGAAATATAGACAAACAAGTATTCAAAGGCTTAAGTTGAAAGGGTTCACTGCAATTTAAATTTTATTTATATGCAAATATAATGTTGTTTTGGGTTTTTGAATATTATTATTATTGTTTTGTCAATGGGTCTCCATGTTGCCCAAATATGCCTAAAAAGACTATTAGTTTGATCTTCTGGGAGAAAATTAAGACCTTTCTCTATTTTTATTTTTATTTTTTTGACCCCGTGATGCAAATGCGATGTTCCATTCACACAATTGGGTAAATCACCATCTTGTTGTGACTTAGGAGTCACATGCTTTTATTGAGAATGAAGACTCATTCATTAATTCCAAAATTGTTTTTAATTGACACACATTTAAATTTTAGAAAACAGTCTATTTTCATATATAATTTACAAATAAATAGAAATTGTGATCCTCCACCAAATTCTATTGTTTGCTTAAAAGGTCAAATATATATGTGAAATATTGTACTTTTTCTCTATTAGCTCTGTGAAGAATGATGTAATAACCAAGCTGATAGCTTGTAATGATTATCTAAATAAGTCAGCAAGATTATGGAAACAGAAGCAAACAATACCCACTTACATTTTTTATATAACCAGAAGGAAAGTTTTATTTTTAGTTCACACTACTCAATCAACAGATTAGAGTTTCTACTCATTATAGAAATTCAGTAACACAGTCTGAGAGATGGGAATGTAGCAAACTGTACACTTCCCCCAACCCATAGCCAAAGCTATCGTATACATACCTAACTATAAATAGGTAGAGGAGCACCAAAAATATTGGATCATGGGCTCTACTTCTACCAAAAACCTAACATTAATAGGTTGAAAATGAAAATACTAATTTCCATTATGTAAAGAATATGATTGAAAAAGCAAGGTGTCCCAAAAATAAAACATGGTAAAACTTTACTGTAATTTATATTTTGAGTTATTTGCATTAATAGGCTTTTCTTAGAAATTGTCAAATGAATGGATAAGTGAATAAATAAATGAATAAGTGAATGAATTAATGTGGCTTTAGTAGGTAAAAGAATCACACACATTTCTCATGGAAAAAAGAATAGTACCAAGATAATTTCATGAAAAACTGGTAAAGCAGAACATTTAATAGGAGATGCAAAGGTATATATTTATTAGCACAATAAATTATTTTAATAGCATTAGGTTGATTAAAGATAGAGAAATAAAATATTTTTCCTAACTTGATTTCCTTTTAAGATAATTGCCCATTCATTAAAACAAACAACAACAACAACCAAATCTTCCTCTCAGCACTGTACCCATGTATTACACTGCTTTTAATTCTGTGGGTGGTATTTAAAAGTAAAAAATATAATAACATTTTTAGACATGTCTCAGCACTTCAGGATCTTTCAGTCGGGATAGGAGACAAACATGGAAACATCTGATTATAATATAAGGCAGAATTAGATAAATTTTAGAGCACAAATTTGTACTGGCCCCCAAACATGTGGATTTTGTGCTATGCGCATTTTATTTCAGACATTCTTCACAGCATTTTTTTTCACTTTTACTGAAAAGATTGAAACTCAGAACTTTCTCTTAATTATAGAAGAAAAGAGGAATCCCAAATGGAATCCTTTTTAAAATATATATATAAACTGAGCATTTCCTTTACAAAGCTCAGGAACGTTGTCTGGGTTTGTAAGAATATAAAAATAAAACCCAAGATGTTGACAGAGTTTCCTGATAATGAATATTGATCTGCTTAAGAGACTTCAAGGTATATTTCCATATATTAGAGTACATAAGCACACACACATTCAAATTTAGCTTCTTTGAAATGTGACTTTTATACAGGAAGTCTATCCTTTAAATGTGATTGACAATGGTAAAGTCAATGATTTCTCCACCTAACAAATGGCATTCATCCATACTGTTCAAATGAGTTATTTTGTTCTTGAAGTGATTCTACCTTCACATGTCTAGATTTCCATGTGGAATCAACGGAAAAACAAGCACATATTTAATGTTTTATTTGTGAACATAACATGTAATATTTATTCTAAGAACACACTTGTTAGTCACCTTACAGCTCTAAATAACTAGGGCACAAGATGGTAAATTAAGCATTTTGGGGAAGAAAACACTATGTTACGTGCTGCTTTATGCATCCAGCTCTTTAATGTTTCTTAGCCTGCAAGAAAGACTGGGTGCCCTTCCAGGTATCTTGACAAGATAGCTGAAACTTCATTCTGTATTTTTTATAAAACTCCCTCCAACCCTTTACGTTCCATGATCTGAAGCTGACTAGTGCAAAGATAGCTATTCTCTGCCTTGGGCAATAGCAAGTAAGGCTTATAAAAAAAGAAAGAAGATAAAATGCTGCAAACACAATACAATATTAAATATTGGGGGAGGCGGGCTAGCTGAATTTTAAGGCCTATAATGATAGATATGAGGACATATTTCTGGGACCATGCCAAAACTCGCAGCCTGATTCCTTGTTCAAGCCAGGCTCGATTCCATAAGGAAACCATTATTGATTCGGTGGAACATGGCTTTACAATCTCAGCAAATCCTGAACAAACTGTGAGGAGTTCTTAAACTCTGAAGGTATGTGTACCTAGACATCTCAATTTAACAACCAGACATACATTAAACAGCAATAATAGCGGGGCACTTAATGGATCAATTCCCACTGTTTGTGTAATGTGGAAATAAAAAAGGCTTATTAAATGACAAGCTTTCCCTGGTTTGTGCTAATTAATTATACACTGCATCCGACTGCTAATTTAGTGGGAAAATGCAGCCCCAAACCATGGCTTCGGCTTGAACTTTGCCTCGGCATCACCCAGTTCAGCCCAGAGTGCTTCTGCAGACCGCCTCTGAATGACACCAGTATTAAATTAGAGCGCAAGGCCATCAATTTAATAAGTGCTGCAGCAGGTCATTTGAATAAGGACGTATTAGTATTCTGCCAGCGGCTGACCTTTCAGACCAAAGACGCTCCTTGAACGCATCTAGCTGAATCGGAGAACACAGGAATAATCTGACAGTGTTAAGAGTGCCAAGAGAGACGTTCACAATCCCAGACCCATTATGATACATCAGGCTCTCTGTAGCATTATGTGAACAGTTTCGATACCTCTGCCTCTCATTTTGCCCTCATTCACTTGCCACCAAAAAAGAAAAGAAATGGGAATAAACCTTCTTAAAAATAATATTTTCAATGCCACTGTTTGTGACTCTTATTATTTTGATTTATGACACAGCGGGCATAAAAATAATCAAACCAACCTATTGTCATCAGCTCAATGGCATGGGATGGGAATGTCCTATAGGATAGAGTAAAACGGTTCCATATGTTTTCCCAAGGCTGTATTCTTTACAGAGGACCCCTGGATGGATAGTAGGCTGAGCACTGGGCTACAAACAGCCAAGTAGGAAGCTACCGCTTCAGAAACCCAAAGGAGAGCTCCACTCTATCCTATAGTATCTTTTGTGTCAAAATTGACTCCATACCAGTGGATTTAGTGAGTGTTAGTCTTTTCGGGAAGAGACAGCCCCTTATCCCCCCTGTAATGGTTGGTGGGTTTGAATCACTAGCCTTTCAGTTAGCAGTCAATCTCTTTAACCACTGTTCCTCCAGGACTCCTTATCACCAATCGATGCACACATAAATAAGATTTGAGAACTAAAAATCATCAATTTCTTAAATTATAAGGTGAACTTATCATTAAAATATGTATGTACAAGCAGAGCAAACTTGTAAAACAATTAGAAAACAACATAGTAGTGTTTCTGAGCACTTGGGCTCAGGAAGGAGAATAGATCTGAGTGGAACTGGTGCTCTATCACATGCTCGCCACCTAACCTGTAGGAACCGAATTCATTGCATTCAGTTCAACAGACATTTATAGAGTCCCATCGTGTTCAGTGTTGTAAGCCCCAAGGTTATAAAGATGAAAAATATTTGATCCCTGTTGTCAAGGGGAAAAATCTAGCAATGGTGACAGAAACATACCCTCTATTCATAACACTACAGAGTGCTCTCAAACACAGAGAATAGTGGTCAATTCTGCATGATGGTTTCCAGGATGCAGCAATAGTTGTGATCCAGGATGCAGCAATGGTTGTGATAGACATTGTGAACATTTCACCATCAGAAAAGGTGGAATCCTATCTGCTAGGAAGAAGAGATCAAGTGTGAAAATGATCATGTTTGAAGCGGGAGACATACTGAGCTAGGTAACAAATATATTGGATATATATTTGTTGAAAGATTAGGGAAACTGCATATGATTCTGCATGATCAAAAATGTTTGTTTATCCTCAAAAATAATTTTTTTTCATTTATCTTTTTATTAATTAATCATTTTATTGGTGGCTCCCAAAGCTCTTATAATAATCCATACATCAATTGTATCAAACACATTTGTACATATGATCAAAAAAGTTTATGTTAGTAGATAAAGAATGTTTTCTGGATTCAGACCAAGTTACCTTGGCCGGCTAAGTCAGATCCATAACGTAGGAGGAAGAGGCTAGAATGGTTTTGGTTTGTTTTTGTCTCTGAATTAGTTAGTTTATTGTGCCAACCTGGCCAATAAACACATGTGGGATTAATTGAAGGGCTGAGGGATAAATGGCTCAGTGAGACTTGCCTTTCGAGTTCTTGGGTCTCTTGCTTTGTGATGGTTGCACCAGGGTGCAACTGCCTTAGCAGTTCCCTGCTTCAGCTTGCAAGGCTGACTTCCTGTAAGACATCCCCAAGGAGAAGCCCTGGGTGCTGGAGCAGCCAGCTGGAGACCCCTGTCAGTGCTGAGATGATAACACATTCACTGACTCGGCTTTCCTCCTGCAGTCGGCATCATTGCCTCTGTTGTGTGAGATGGAGGACTTTGTGGATTGGTGTTGGACATATGGGTTAATGGGTTAATGTTGGACTTGTGGGCTTGGGCAGCACTGGGTTGGGATGTTTTCTTGATGAACACTGAACCTATATATAAAACTCTCTCTTATACATGAGTTTCTGTGGATTTGTTTCTCTAAATACCCAGACAAATGCAGTCTCATATAAGAAGTCCTTCAGAAAACATAGCTGGATTTCCACCAAATGAAGGGGAATGTGTACCCAAGAGCACACATTGAACTTTATTTGGTTGTTAGACTCCTTTCACAAACTATTCTGCTACCCTCTCTTTTGCTGTTACTTAGGTATCAGTGCAGTACAGGATACTATACACTTTGTATTCATTCTATTTTTTAAAATCGTGTGTAAATTTGATTCACAGTCTGCTATTACTTATGAAGTGCTTGCTCTTCATTCTATACCCACCAGTGATCTCCATGCACATGCACTGATAATGCCTTATTATTTGTAAGTATATCTATAAGTTTTTATAAGTATACCTTGGTGCCCATGTTTTCAGGTTGTTGACTATTTTGAGTATTTCTCACATAATCCATGTCCTCAGCAGGAACAGATGACCCACACAAATTAGGACATTGAATAGAGTTTATTTCATAAAAAAGTTATGTAAAAGGTAAAAGTAGGAGTAGAAAAAGGCCTACAAGTATAGCATCTTGCAACAAGTAGCGGTGTGGATGTGCTCACCCCTAAGGCTGAGGAGGCAGGAAAAGGGACTATGTAATGACAGAAACCAGGGAGAACAATGATGGATGGGAGAGAGCCGATGCTTTTGCAACCTGGCAAGCTAAAACCTAATGAATGAATGCCCTGCCTTCACTGATTGTCATATAGCTAGAATGCCTCTTAGAAGCAAGGATGGTGAGAGTCTCTACCACTCCTGTGCTTTGGAAGTGTTGCTAGAAAGTACTAATCCCTGCAAAAAGACCACATGATTGGTCAAAGAGAGGGTCCGTGAAAAAAGAAGACCCTCAACAACATGGATTGATGGAGTAGCTGCAAAAATTGTTCCTATGATATGGCAGAACCAAGCAGTGCTTTGTTGTGTTTTATGTAGGGTCCCTCTCAGTCGGATCTGACCCAATGCTCCCCAACATCGGCAAGCTAATCTTGTTCCAGTGCCTCTCATTGGTCAATGGCCCTGGTAATCGAATTCAGTGTTAGGGTGTTAGTACCATGGTCAGTGGTTTACCAGCCATTACTGAGGCTGTCTGCTGCAGGAAAGAGCTGCATCTTTGGAAACTCCAAGAAGCAATTCGACTGTGTCCTTTAGGGTCATTATGATTCAAAATCCACTTGCTTTGGGGTTTGGGTTATCTGATTGGCCATGCTAAAAGGCAAGAGAGGACAATGATTCAAAACAAGGTGCAGTGTCCGCCAGGCACAAAGCAGGAGGAGGAAAATGAGTCGTTCTGGAAGAGCAAAAGAAAAAACACAGCTAGTGCGTTACTCCAGCTCCTGCCCATTGTACATGGGGACCCACAGTGCAGACTGTCCGCCCAAATCCAAATTAGACTCCCAGGTTTCCAGAGGTACATATCCTTTAAGCTCCAGGAATTCCATTTCTAATCCCATGGCTTGCCTTTTCATGGAAATAGCCCATGATCCACAGCTTTCTGAAACTCTGAGTTGCCTATTAAAGAAAACTATACCTCCAGGCTAATCTCTTTGTAAATGATAGCTATCAAAGCTCCAAGTAGGTTTTTAACAATAGCTACTAAAAAATTCATGTGTGTTTCTTTTTTTTAACTTTTAAATTGACTTCTTTAAAATGCAAATCATGATGAAAAGAAATCTCAGTAATGAGGTTCTTTTTTTTTTGAAACTTACAAAAATCATGTAGGCTTTCTATTACATCCAAGACAAATACAATAATGAGGACTTGGACTATGATAATGGCATGGAGAGATCATAGGGAAGGGGTGAAATTCTCATAAATTCAGATATTATGACAGTTGAATATGGAGGATGAGATAGGGTTGGAATGGATTGTCGGATTGGATGACTTGTTGCAAAAAAAATATTAAGTAAATCAAAATCAAATAAAAATCACAAATCCTTCAAGAGACATTCTGGCATTTAAGATAATTTTTCTTTCTTTATTGAAAGCTAACAGTAAGAAAACAATCAAAGCTCTATAATATTTATATATTTTAGCATAATTGCAAGAGGTTAAAAAGTGCTTCTGATTTTTTAAGTATTTTAAGACAAGACTATATCTACCCCCATAAAATGTGGCTTAGAGACTCTTTACTACATTATGGATATGAGGTATCAGAGTGCAAATGTTAGGATAGCTTAAATAAGTATCCTTATCCTAATTACATTTTTAGATAGGGAAGGAAAACTCTTCAATTAAGTAATTAATTTTCAGTAATATGCAATGAAATGAAGAACTAAACAAAAACACAGTTGGAGAGGCATAAATAAGAAATATGTTCAAAGTGATACTCATTTATTTTTAAGCTTATCTTGCTAACGCTCAATATATCATCGAGATATTTAATTATAAGGAGGAAAAACCAACTCTGACTAATTTAAGCAAGAAATAAAAGTATAAAAATTGATAGTGGGGTGCCTCACATAGAATAAGGAGCCATGCAGTAGCTCCCTGATGATGCAGCCAGAGGCAGGAATGCGTAAAACAGGTGAGTCCGATTGCTGCAGGCAGTGAGACAGAAGACTGCGTCCAAGGCAGGGGACAGCAGCACCAGTGGGAGCTGCCATTGCAATCATTCCTGTTGGACAGGCTGTGTACCAACGGCAGAATCTGTTGACAACCAGTCTACACGGCTGTGCACACACGACAGTGGTTGCCACAAAGCCTCTTAAGAAGGAAAGTGATTAAGAATATACACAACAACAAGAAGAAACTGATGCTCAGGAATGAAGTCAATCAAGAAGAGGCAAGGAGCCCTGGTGGGGTAGTGCTTATGCACTGGGCTGCTCAGTTTAAGGTCAGCAGTTAGAAGCCACCAGCCTCCCTGCAGGAGGAAGAGGAGGCTTCCTCCTCCTGTAAGGAGTTGCATCTCGGGGAAACCCCCAGCGGCAGCTCTAGCCTGTCCTGTACGGTTGCTATGAGTCAGAGGGGGCTCAAGGACAAGTGAGCTTGAGGGAGATGCGCTTGAGAATTGACAGTCTGTGAGAGTAGGAAAAGTGCTTTGTCTTTTTAAATATAACTTTAAAAAAAAAAGACTTACTTAGAAAATCACTTGCAGTTTCAACATCTGCATGGAAATCAATCAATGTATTTTTGTCAATTGGTTGCAGAGCATTTGGAAGGAAGAAAGAAAGAAAACTAAAGTGAGGAGAAGAAAAGGGGAGCTGAGAGAAAGAGAAAGAAGACAAGGCTTTCTGCAGACATCACCTCAGTCAATTCTCACCAGAATTTTATAAGGAATGAACGTCGGTCTTATATGAATAATGATATACCAATTTTATATTTTTTAAAAGAGAGGAACATTGCTTCATTTTTCTATAAATCTTGCATGTGGTGCATTAAATAGAAGATGAACAAAACATGATTTTTTTACATCAATGGCATGCTAGTGAAGAAAATATGCTGTCTTAAATACACTAATTTCTAGAAATATAGTCATCTTCCTCTGCTTCAGTTAACATTTTTTTCTACGCCTCAAGTGAACTCAAAGCTGAAATCCCTATTACACCCTCAAAGTGATGAAGAACAATTGCATATGAGCATGACAATGGTTAGTGGATAATTGAGGTGCTATTTAAGTCCAGGTCTGTGCTGACTCTGAAGTCTTCTTTTCAACTGGACGATACCTCCTCTGAACAGAAAGTGTAATTTTTGCATTAGGAATAAGTTCAATATGTGCTTAAAATTGAGGTCTTTCCAGTGCAGACCATTCAACTGCTTCTGCAAAATACTGCCTTAGGCAGACAGTAGACTATTGGATGTGTGCCTAAGCATTCAACATTTATTCTTCTTCTCAGACCACAGCAAGTGACAGGGAGATTTCTCACCTTCTGGGTTTATGTCCATTAGCAAGCAACACTCTGGAAGCCCGAGTTCTCAAAAACCACAATGCAAAAAACTGTGTGTCAGATAATGCACAATAAGACTGTTGAATGCTTTATCTCTTGCTTATTCTCCCTGTGGGTCCATCACCTATTTTTATTATTTATATAGTAATATAAATCTTTTGATGGTGGTAAAGACTGTGTTAGAAGGCCATAGACTTAGTTCACTTCCTCTTCCTTAAACACTCTCAGATTTATTAGATTTTTATAAAATTAATAAATATTTTAAGTGTCTGAGTATAAACCAAATCATATTTTAATGAATTATTTAAATATTCATCAATATGTAAGACATATCTATTTGCATATACTTAACTAATATTTAGCTAACTGTAATATTTTTAAATAGCTGTTGTCCATATTAGAGGTGGGCTTTCCAATGAAAGATAAACCAAAGAATCACTGAGCACCACAGACATCAATACCAATCTCATTTACATTGCGTAGATTCTCACTCACAACACTCTCCACAAGAGAGTCCACTGTGACTCAAAGGATAAAGTAAAGCAGTGGGTGGTTTCACACTGCTGACCTTGTGACCAGCCGGACACAGAAGCCCCTGTGCCTCCCGAATGTCTGTGGAATTTCTGAGACTGCAAATCTTTCCAGGGGCAGATAGCATCATCCAGCCCTCACTCCTGGGGCTCTTGGGGGATTTGAACCTCTGATCTTGCAGTTAGCAGCCCAACAACACCTAAGTCACAATGTGACCAGGAATCGTTCATACATATCAATCTTGTTAGGTGCCATTGAGGTTGTTCCAGCCCATAGCGACCCTTTCCACAGCAGAGCAAAATACCGCCTGGTCCTGCACCATCCTCACAATTGTTCCTATGCTTGAACCCATTGTTGAAGCCACTGCGTCCATCAATCTCCTTGAGTATTTTTCTCTTGCAATCTGCCCGTTTACTTTACTAAGCATGTTGTTTTTCTCTATAGACTGGTCTCTCCTGACAACATGTCCAAATTATGTAAGAGGAAGTCTGACAACCCTTGCCTCTAAGGAGCACTCTGGCCATATGTCTTCCAAGACAGATTGGTTTGTCATTTTAGCAGTCCATGGTACTTTCAACATTCTTCTTCAGCACCACAGTTAAAATGTATCAAACAGATATCAGTAATAGAGGCAATATCAAACTATTTGTTCAACATTTTTAGTTTGGTGCAGGTGACGTAAAACAGCGCTACCTAATCTTAACAAAGGGACAAAACCCAAGGTGAAACTGTTTCCTAGATGGCACACTAAATGTGGAGCAAGGTGGTGACTACAGTGAACTCCTTAGGAAGCAGGAGAGGGGAACAGTGCTGATCGTGCAATGTGCACAGCAGTCGTTTACAAGGAGTGAGTAGACACCCAAAGTGCCACTAGTCCCTAGGAGACTACAGTGGTGTGAACCATACCACTTAACACTTTCAGAGGGGCAACATCCAAATAATTATCCTTGAACTCTTGGTCAGTGCTTCAGAAGAAAATGATTATTTTTAAATAAAAATATTCTTGTAATTACATTTTTCCCCATAAGCACAGCTTCCAAGTAGCAGTATACTCACAAGGGTAAAACTCTACCCAAATTCTTCTTTAAACCTGAGAGTGTACTATAGTCAGCGTCATCCTTATTGCCTGATTAGCATGAAGCTTTGGATCATGTGGTTTTTCTCTGCACATGCTAAAAGCAAACACTGCTCTCATTCCAGCCAGAGTTTCTATAGTCAGTGATATTGCCAAATTTCTTGGTATTTTACTTACAGTATTGTGGTAATTAATATTTTTGAGCCTATATCAATAACTTTTTAAAGAAAATAGTAGTAGTAACAGAAAAGGAAAAAAGTGAAATAAAGGAAAGAAATGAAATGGAATACCTAAAGATCAACATCTGAGTTATTAGTGAGCTGAACAGAACCAGCATTGTCCATTTTGAAACAGGAAATACAGTTTATTATTCTAGGAATGACAGACAGGTTCATCATCAAAAAGGACATTTTAAGCTCTATCTCGAAGTACAGTGATGTCTATGATAGGACAATATCTATCCTTATACAAGAAATTTCAGTCAATGCAATTATTCTTCAAATTATACATCAACCACTGAAGCTAATCACAAAGAAATAAAGAATTTTACCAACTTCTTCTGTCTGAAATTTATCAAACATTCGATCAAGCTGCATTGAGAACTACTAGCAATTGGAATGAAAATATCAGAAACAAAGGGGAAGGAATGGCAGTTGGAAAACAATGGCCTTAAAGATAGAAACAAAGCTTGAGATCACATATTAGAGTTTTGCAAGACGAATGCGTGACATCTTCATCACAGATACCTTTTCCCACAGCACAGAAGGTGACTTTGTGCCTGGACTGCCCCAGATGGAGCACACAGACAGTTGTATGTACAATTTCCTAGATGTTGGAGCTTTTAGTTTTGTCATACTTCTTTGTTTAAGAAATATGTATTAACATCACAAATAATACAAATATTTCCATTGCTTTTCTCATTTTGGGCCTCGTGTTTATTTCAAGAGAAAACAATGAACTCCCCCCTCCAAAAGCCGCTTTCTCTGTTTCCCCTAACTTGGGAGAAGAAGAAAGAAGATGTTGGGAGAAAAAAAAAAAAAAGAAGATGTTGGAAAGTGATGATGGTATCATTTCTGCTAGAAGAATCATTATCAGACTAATCCCAAAGGTAGAAATTGAAGATGTCCTAAATGCCCAACATTTCCAGGGTGTTATTCTGCCCCATTTCCCCACTGCTAACTAACACTCATGCCCTCAGGATACTCCTTTCAGACCCGAGGTTCTGCAGTTTGCTGAAACATCTTATAGAAACCATGAAGCTTTAAGGAAATGGTTTGCATGGTTGTAGGTGCTGTTAAATCCCAAACCGGAAGTTCAGACATCTCACTCACAAGGCTGTGAAAGCTAGTGAAATAGGGACAGAGACTATAGCTTAAGACCCAAGATACCAAGGTCAGGGAGAAGAAAGTCAAATGCAGGGTTCAGAGCCAGAAGACAAAATGTCCTAAAGTGAAATCAGGTCTTCTTGTGTCTATCAACACTCTATCATGAAGCATACGTCACGAAAGTCAAGGTTTTGATGGGCCACATCAGTTGACTACATCTCAGTGTTTATGACACTCAAGCTTATCTTACCTATTCCCTTCCAAGAACTTTCTCTTTGGGTGCTCCTGACATGAAAGAAAAGTAGTCAGTGGTGGAGAATGCTAAGAAGGAAGAGTCTGATTCACTAGCTTTAAA
>NW_022111373.1:56946581-56948507 GCF_000313985.2 Echinops telfairi
GGGGTCACACAAATGTCACTGAGGCAGAGATGTCTTCTCAAAGCAGAGCCCACCGTAGTGACACGGATGGAGTACAGCCTGTTGGAGTAAAGCCATTGGGACCTTCCTATGATGACGGGGCACAATTCAAAAGGAGAATAAACAGCTGCAAACATCAATTAGTAACTGGAACTTTAAAAATATGCATTAAAGAAAATTGGAAGTAATTAAAAATGAAATGGGATGCACAGTGATCAATATGCTGGATATTGGTGAGCTGAAATTAACTGGAATTGGCCATTTTGAAGCAGAAAAACATGGGCATTACTATGCTGGGAAGGACACAGTCAAGAGGAATGACATTGCATTCAGCATCCAAAAGGACATGTCAAGATCTATTTTGAAGTACAAGGCTATTGGTGAATGGATAATTTCTACCCCCATTCAAGAAAAATCAATCACTCCAATGATTATGCACCAACCACTAAAGCTAGGAATGCAGAACTTGAAAAATTCTACCAATGTCTTCAGTCTGAAATTGCTCAAACTTGCAGTTAAGATGCATTAATAGGTATTGGTGATTGGAATGCAGAGGTTGAAAACAAAGAGAACAAATAATAGTTGTAAAACATAGTCATGGTGATAGAAATGAAGCTAATGATCCTGTGATAGAATTTTGCAAAAACAATGGCTTACTTCATTACAAATGCCTTTTTCAACAACACAACAGGCAATTAAACACATGTACATCCCCAGATTGAATATACAGAAATATCCTTGACTACATTTATGATAAGAGATCATGGAAAAGCTCAATATCAGCAGCTAAAATGAAGCCAAGGTCCAACAGTGGAACATGCCAACAATTGCTCCCCGGTTCAGGTTAAAGCTGAAGAAAATCGAAACAAGCCCACAAGAGCCAAAATACAACCTTGAGTATCGCCTACCTGAATTTCAAAAACATTTCAAGAGCAGATTTGATGCATTGAACATTAATGAAAGAAAAACAAATGGGTTGTGGGATTGCATCAAGAACTTCATTCATGAAGAAAACAAAATGCCATTTAAAAAGACAAGACATAAAGAAAGATCAAAATGACTATCAGAAGAGACTCTGAAAATTTCTCTTACCTGTAGATTACCTAAAGCAAATTATAGAAATGATGAAATCAAAGAGCTGAATAAATTTCAAAGGGAAGTTCCAGAGGACAAAGTAAAATACCATAACGAAATGTGCAAGAACCTAGAGTAAGAATCCCAAAAAAGGAAAACATGCTCAGTATATCTGAAATTAAAAGAACTCAAGAAAAATATCAAGCCTTGAGTTGCAATACTGAAAGGTTCTATCGACAAAATATTGAAGGATGCAAAAAGCATCAAAAGAAGATTTAAAGAATACCCAGTTACTACACTGAAAGCAAAAAAAAAAAAGGAGTCCACTTTCAACCATTTCAAGAGGCAGCAGATAAGCAAGAACCAAGGATACTAAAGGAAGAAGCTCAAGTTTCACTGCAAGTCTCCAGGAACTGATGGACTACAAATTGAAATGTCTCAACAAGCTATTGAAGCATTGAAAGCACTTAATCATCGATGCCAGGAATTTTGTAAGACAGCTCCTTGTCCGAATGACTGGAAGACATCCAGATTTGTACCAATTCCAAAGAAAGGCAACTCAACATAATGCTCAAATTATAGGACAGTGTCATGAATATCAAATGAAAGTGAAATTTTGCTAATAATCTCATCTAACAACTGCTGTAATAGTAATTTGACAGGAAGCTGCCAGAGACTCGGGCTGGCTTCACACAAGGAGATGGAACAAGAGATATTGTTGCTGACATCAGATGGATCTTAGCTGAAAGGAGAGAGCACCAGAAAGAGGTTTACTTATGTCTCATGGACTATGCCAATGTATTTGATTGTGTGGATCATAAAGAACTGACTGTG
>NW_022111373.1:56949818-56951585 GCF_000313985.2 Echinops telfairi
TATCAGGCATATTTGGACATATGTTGCCTTCATTCTTTTCTAGACATTTACTTTCTACTGAGCCCTTGGTATCAGTACCTCTTTGTCCCTCCCCACCTCACCCTCATGACCCCCTGATAGACTATAAATTATTATTATTTTCATATCTCACACTGACCGCTGTCTCCCTTCCCCCATGGTTTCTGTCATTCTTTCCCCTGGAGGGTGTGTGTTTGTGGCTATGTGTCAATCATTGCAATCGGTCCCTTCCTTCCTCCCTCCCTTCCTTCCTTCCTTCCTTCCTTCCTTCCTTCCTTCCTTCCTTCCTTCCTTCCTACCTTCCTTCCTTCCTTCCTTCCTTCCTTTCTTCCTCTCTCCCCCTTCCCCATATAATTGCAGGTATTATTTAAAGCCTGGTGTACAGATCTGGTGTAGATATGTTTGGGAATTTTAGAACTTCAGTCTCTAAACACCTAGAAAATGGGAAATAAATTAAACAGCTGTAATTTTTTTCCTGAATATTTTTAGGATTTTTTTCCTAGTCTCTGGTATTCAATCTAATAGCTCATGTACCATTACTTAGAAAGACCTAAGGGCAAAGTAAGTTTAATTATATGCCTAACTGATTCCGTTAAGTTTTATTCACAATTACGTATTCCTTCTCAAATCAAACCAAATTACTTGGAAATATATACACCCCTACTCTGTCAAATTGGTTACTACTTAGAGCACAAATTTCCACAGTTTATCAATGAATTCCTCTTTCAATTGCAGTTATTTTATATCTTGCTTTTAGTAAAGGATAAGTTTAATATTAATTTAAGACAAATCCCTCAGTTCTTCACTTATATTTTGATACAATCTTAAATGAATACATGTTCTGTACTATAATCTAGAATAATATAGAAATATGTTTTAAAATTTTGTTGGGAAAATGTTGATCCATATGAATATTAAATGTAGCTTATACAATTATTTGGAGCAGTCCTGCTGGCATAGGGGTTATGCACTGGGCTGTGATCCACATAGTCAGCAGTTTGAAACCCAGCAGCTCCGTGGAGAAAGACTGGCCTTTCTACTTCTGTGAGTGTAACAGTCTCAGAACCCGCAGGGGGCATCGCTGTGAGTCAGCATTCACTCGACAGCAGTGAGTTTATACAATTCTTTGCACTAATTAAGAAAACAGATTTATTAAAGCTCATCTTAAGTACCTGCTGTGCTTGGGAAATTTTCACTTTTCCAGCAGTCAAATGTTTAAAAGTCATCTCATGTTTAGTCTATGGTTTAGTAAATCATCTCTCATTTGTTATTACTCAATCAAAATTTATAGCTTGTGATTGTTCTTCATTAGTCTTTAATCTATGAAATGTCTATTTACTTCTTTATATTGAAGTGTGTTCTGAAATGTTCACTGCATAATATGAAATTGGAGAATTTACATCTTCAAAATATTTATGAAAATTGCTGTCAAGTTTTATATTTTCAATACTCTAAATTGCCCTCACAGCTTCCGTATATGTGCCTGTTCAAGTTTCTTATTTAATTTCCACTCTTCTCAAGCTGTGTTCTGGCTTTGCCATATTTGTAGATATTGCACAGCCTCACATTAAAAAAGGAGAGCCCTCTTCTGTCTAATGAATCTAACTCATAGTGACCCCATAGAACAGAGAAATGCCCCTCTGGTATTCCAAACTATTTGATTGTGTGGATCATAAAGAACTGACTGTGGATCTTCAAAAGCTACGGATAGGCTTGAAAAGAATGGGGATTCAAGAACACTTCGTTGTG
>NW_022111373.1:56952426-56973964 GCF_000313985.2 Echinops telfairi
AAAGTGAGAAAAGCTTAATAGAAATCTCTGCTTTGGAGTTCAAAATGTCATACTGAAAGTGTAGGAAAATAAAGCAATGTCTGATGCTTGAAAATAGCCAAAAATAAAGAAACAGAGAGATGAGAATTCTCTGAAAGTTTTGGTGACAAAAGCCACTTTTTTATTAAAGTTCTGGAGGAAAACTGTGGACAGGTGGAGGGAGGAATTAGGAAATGACCTGAAATTTTATGTTTCCAGTCCGTTTTAAAAATATATGACTCCAAAATTTAAAGTTCATAATAGATCCCCAGCGACATTTGATGCCCGCCTACAATACCATTAATGATACAAAGAAAAACATCTAGGAAAAAACAATTAACAAAGGCATACTTTTTTATTAACCATTTCATTGGGGGGCTCTTACATATCTATAACAATCTATCATTCAATTGTATTAAGCACACTTGTACATATATTGCCATCAACATTTCAAAACATTTTCTTTCTACTTGAGCCCTTGGTATCAAGGGCTCCTCTATTTTTTCCACACTCCCACCCTTGTCAATCCATGATCAATTATATATTATTGTTGCTTTTTCATGGCTTACACTGTTGTCTCCCTGTAGGACCCCACATTTCTATTATTCATCCCCCTGGGGAATGGGCTATATATCAAACCTTGTGAAGGCTCCCCACCATCCCCCTACCCTCATGATATCACTACTCCCTCGACTGTTCCTGAGGGGTTTATCTGTCCTGAGTTCCCTGTGTCGAAGCTCTTATTTGTACCAATGTATGTATTCCAGTCTAGCCAGATTTGTAAGGTAGAACTCGGTCATGGTAGTGCAGTGGGCGGGAGGATGGGGCAGGTGGGAGAAGCATTCAGGAACTAGAGGCATGATATGTGTTTCATCACTGCTATATTGCACCCTGCTTGCATTGTCCCTTCCATGGCATGTTTTTATTACATGTGGTAACGTTAAATGAATGTGTTTCTTAAAAATATATACTCAATTATATATAAAATTTATCATAGGAAAATACAGCAGTGGTATATTTACATAATTTTAAGTAAAGGTTATTTTTATACTAAAACATTTTACATAAGTTTTAAATTTATTATTTGCCTCATTGTTAAACCTGGTTTACCATTAAAAAAAAAAACCAAACTCACAACAATTGAGTCAATTCTGACTCATAGTGACTGCATTTATGGGTATAGGACAAAATAAATCTTCATGGCAGTAGAAAGTCTCATCTTTATCCCACTGTTAGAAGCCCAATGCATAACTCACTACAGCCCTAGAGCGACAGACAATGGTTGTTGTTGTTATTGTTAGATACCATTGAGACCTATAGCAACCTCATGCACAGTAGAACAAACCACAGCCCTGTCCTGTGCCATCCTCACAATTGTTGCTATGCTTGAAACCATTGTTTTTTTTGTTTTTGTTTGTTTGTTTTAATCATTTTATTGGGGGCTCACACAGCTCTTATCACAATCCATACACACATCCATTGTGTCAAGCACATTTGTACGTATGTTGCCATCATCATTTTCAAACATTTTCTTTCTACTTGAGCCCTTGGTATCAGCTCATTTTTCCCTCTCCCCCACACTCCCTCCTTCATGAACCCCTGATAATTTCTAATTTTTTTTTGATGTCTTACAAGACCGCTGGCTTCCTTCACTCACTTTTCTGTTGTCCATCCCCCTGGGAGGGGGTTATATGAATACCATTGTAATCAGTTCCCCCTGTCTCCCTCTAACTTCCCCATTCCCCTCCTGGTATCACTACTCTCATTATGGGTCCTGAGAGTTTTATCTGTAATGTATTCCCTGTGTTTCCAGCTCTTATCTGTACCAGTTGGATTTATAAGGTAGAATTGGGATCATGATAGTGGGACAGGAGCATTAAAGAACTAGAGGAAGTTGTGTGTTTCATCAGTGCTATACTGCACCCTGTCTGGCTTGTCTCTTCCTCGTGACCCTTCTGTAAGGGGATTTCCACTTATTTACAGATGGACTTTGAGTCTCCACTGTGCCCTTCTCCTCATTCACATTGATATAATTTTTTGTTGTCGGTCTTTGATGCCTGATACCTGATCCCATTGACACCTCATAATAACGCAGGCTTGTGTGCTTCTACCATGTGGGCTTGGTTGCTTCTCAGCTAGATGTTTATCCTCAAGTCTTTAAGACCCCAGATGCTATCTATAGCTTTTGATAGCCAGTCACCATCAGCTTTCTTAACCACATTTGCAGATGCACCCATTTTGTCTTCAGTGATCATGTAGGAAAGTTGAGCATCACAGAATGCTGGGTTATTAGAAGAAAGTATTCTTGCATTGAAGGAGTACTTGTGTAGGGGGCCCAATGTCCGTCTACTATTTCCCTAATGTTATATACGTATAAAAATACAAATATATTTATATATGTAAATGCCTGTATTTAGACCCCTATAAATGTCCTTTTCCTCCTAGTTCTTTCCTCTATTTCCTTTTACTTTCCTCTTGTCCCACTATCATGTTTGGCCTTCATTTGGGTTTCAGTAATTCCTCCTGGCTACATTGCCCTTCAGGTCCCACCAGGCAACCTATGCCCTCCTAGCCATGGATTCTAGATCATTTGTTGTTCCCTTGTCCCTGGGTTTGTTGTCACCCCCCTTCCTTTTTCCTGCCTCCCCCTCACCAGTGTTCCCCCTGGAACCATCAGTCCCACTGTTTTCTCCTCTGGATTATTTATCCCAACTCTTTTATCTAGAAAGACATGCAGAGACAATAATAAGCACACAAAAAAGACCGAGAAGAAAAAAAAAACAAAACAAAAAACCCCGAACAACAACAACAACAAACCAACAAAAAAATAAAAGCCTATAAATAGTTCCAGGTCTGTTTGCTGACCTTTAGGAGTGTTTGCCTGTTGAGTCTGATGGGGTGCCACGTCTCAGCCCCAAAGTCTATTTTTGGTTTTCCCTGGGGACTTCATTTATTTGCTCCCCTTGCTGCTCTGTTGCAGGCCCTTAGTGTTTCACCCCAGAAACCATTGTGGCAGCTAAGGTGCCTTCCTCTTTTTCACTGCTCCACTACTTTACTAAGCATGAAATCTTTCTCCAGGGACTGGTATCATTGGACAACATGTCCAAAGTATGTAAGAGGAAGTTTCCCCATTCACGCCACTGAGGAGCATTCTGGCTGTACTTTTTTCAAGACAAACCGGTTTGTCCTTTTAGCAGTCCATGTATTTTCAATATTCTTCTCCAGCACCACAACTCAAATGCATCAACTCTTCTTCTGTCTTCTTTATTCAATGTCCAACTTTCATATGCATATGAGACAATGTAAAAGACAAAGTATTTTATCTTGTGTCAGTCTTATCGTAGTCCTCAAAGTAATAGCCTTGCTTTTCAATTCTCTAAGAAGTCTTGTGCAGAAGATTTACTCAATGCAACGTGTTTTCTATTCTCTTGACTGCTGCTTTCATGAGCATTCATTGTGGATCCAAACAAGATGAAGTACTTCACAACTTGAACCCTTTCTCTATCCATCACGATGTTTCCTAATGGTCCATTTTTTGAGGACTTTGGTCTTCATTACATTGAGCTGTAATCCATACTGAAGGCTACAGTCCTTGATTTTCATCACCAAGTGCTTCGAGTCTTCCTCACTTTCAGTAAGCAAGGGTATGTCATCTGCATATCTCAGGTTGCTAATAAAACCTTACTTTAACACTGAGGTCACATTCTTCTTCATATAATTCAATTTATCCTATGATTTGCTCAGTATACCAATTGAATAATTATGGTAATATGATAAACCCTTTCCCACAGCTTTCCACATTTTAAGCTGTGCAGTATTCCCTTGTTCCATACACAGGTACCTCCTACATACAAAGAATTGTTCTGGAATTCCCATTCTTCTTAAAGTGATTCATAGTTAGGATTCCCTCAACTGAATGGCTTGGCATAGTAAATAGAACACAAGTAAAAATATTATTATATTCTCTGAGAAGACCCATTTGACATAAGCAGTGACATGCCTTGGTCCATGTCCTCTTCTGAATCTGGCCTTAACCCGTGGCAGCTCCCTCTCAGTGTACTGCTGCAATTGTGGTTGGGTGGTCTTCACAAAATTTTACGGATAAGTGCTTTCCGTAACAGTGCTCTATAGTTTGAGCATTCTGCTGGGTAACTTTTCTTTGAAATTGCTACAGATCCGGATATCATCCAGTTATAGATGAGTGAATGCTTCCAGGGTTTCCTCAGCTTGTTGCAACATTTCAATTAATATTCCATCAATTCCTGGCGCGTTGTTTTTGGCTAATGCTTTCAATGCAGCTTGAATGTCTTCCTTCAGCACCATTGGTTGTTGCAACCACCTGAAATTGTGCGGTGTTAGCCAGCTCGTTTTGGTCAGTGACTGTGTGTATGTTTCCATCTTCTCTTCATGCTTCATTTCATATTTTAAAAATATTTTTATTTAATATTTCTCCCTTACAACTTTCCAGTACTCCAACTCTAAGCTTGAATATCTCTTTAGTTATTCCCGTTTCAGATATGTTAAGTGTGTTCTTCCATTTTGTTTTTCTAATTCTAGGTTTTTCCAATTTCTTTATAATATTTTGCTTTTTTCTTCTGGAAATGACCTTTGAAATTTTCTATACAGCTCTGAGATAGTTAAGATTTATTGTCCAACCTGGCAGGTAAACACATGTGGGGCTAATTGAAGGGCAGAGAGATAAATGGCTCAGTGAGCCTCACTTTTTTAGTTCTCAGGTCTCTTGTGTTCTGATGGTCCGACCAGGGTGTAGCTACCTTAGTCAGTTCCCTGCTTCAGCTGGCAAGGCTCATTCCTGCATGACATCCCTGAGGAGAAGCCACATGGACCTACCCCGATGCAGCCCTGGGTGCTGGAGCAACCGTGTGGAGACCCCTGCCAATGCTGAGATGCTTACATGTACACTGATTCGGTTTTCCTCCTGAAGTCAGCGTCATTGCGTGTGTTTTGTGAGATTGAGGAGGACTTTGTGGATTTGTGTTGGATATATGGGCTAATGTAGGATTTACGGACTTAGACAGCACTGGGTTGGGATGCTTTCTTAATGTACACTTTTCCTTTATATAAAACTCTCTCTTATACATATGAGTTTCTGTGCATTTGTTTCCCTAGTTTACCCAGAATAACACAAGCTCTTTGACTCCATAATTTCTTCTATTTGATTTAGCTACTCTACAGTTAAGAGCAAGTTTCAAAGTCTCTTCTGACATCGATTTTGATCATTACATTCACTCTTGTCTTTTTAATGAACTTTTGCTTTATTCATGAATGATGTTCTTGATGTCCTCCCACATTTCTTTGGGTATTCTTGCCATTAGTATTCCATGGAGCAAATCTGTTCTTGGGATGTTCTTGAAATTCCAGTGGATAGACTCTAAGTTATATTTTGACTCTCATGAACTTGTTTTAATATTCTTCAATTTTACCCTGAACTTACATATGAGCAATTGATGGTCTGTTCCATAGTCAGCCTCCAGATTAGTTTTAGGGGCGATATTTAGCTTCTCCAGCATTGTTTTCCCACAGTGTAGTCAATTTGCTTTTTCTGTATTCTATTTGGCAAAATCTATGTGTATAGTCAGTCACACTTCTGTTTTTGAAAAAAGTTATTTGCTATGAAAAAAATTGTTGCTTTTGCAAAATCCAATCTCCAGCTTCCTTCCTATCAACAGGTCCATATTTTCCAACTACTGTTCCTTCCTCTTAGTTTCCAACTTTTGCATTCAATCACTGAGATAGTTAAAGTTTATTGTGCCAACCTAGCTGATAAATACATGTGGGATTAATTGAAGGGCAGAGAGATAAATGGCTCAGTGAGCCTCACCTTTAGAGTTCTCAGGTCTCTTTCTTTCTGGTGGTCGGATCAGGGTGTAGCTGCCTTAGCCAGTTCCCTGATTCAGCTGGTCAGGCTCACTTCCTGCTGGAGCACCCATGTGGAGGCCCCTGCCAGTTCTGAGATGCTTATATGCTTACAGATTCAGCTTTCCTCATGCAGTTGGCACCATAGTGCATATTTTGTGAGATGGAGGAGGACTTTGTGGATTGGTGTTGGACATATGGGTCAATGTTGGATTTGTGGACTTGGGCAGCACTGAGTTGGGAAGTTTTCTTGATGTGCACTTACCTTTATATAAAATTCTCTCTTAACATGAGTTTCTGTGGATTTGTTTCTCTAATGTACCCAGACTAACAGAATCACCAATAATTATCAATGTACCCTGATTACATGTTTGATCAAGATCCAGTTGACGTTGTTGGTAGAATTCTTCAGTTTCTTCATCACTAGCTTTAGTACCTGGTGTACAAATTTGAATAATAGTTGTATTTCTGGCTTTTCTTAAAGTTGGTATATATAATCCTATAAAAGACAGTATTGTACTTCATGAATGATTTTACAATGTCCTTTTTGACAATGAAGGTCTTGCCATTCTTCTTGATTTTGTTATTCCTGGCAAAGTAAATAGACAATTTTCTGATTCAAAATGACAAATATCAGTCCATTTCAGCTCATTAATGCAGAGAATATCAAACTTTATTTGTTCCATTTCATTTTGAGCACTTTCAGTTTTCCTGGATTCATACTTCACACATTCCCAGTCCAGATCATTAGCAGATTTTTACAGCTCTTTCTGCTCCATCAGCAAAGGAAGCTCCTGAAGGCTCCATCCCCGCAGCCTGTACTAGACTCCCGTCACCACCGTGGACGCCACTCTGAGAAAGCAGGCCCTCCTCAAGACACACTGCATTGTGAGGGCCCTCTGACTGAGGAGCCCACACGCTGGCAATCTCTCTGATACTATTCTCTTTCACTCATTAGGCCTTCTGGACTTGACAGTGTTTTAAACTATGTGTAAGTTTTTCAGAGCGGCCTACCTCCAACATGGGGAGCTGAGTTCTCCTCTCTGATCTGTTCTTAGTCTAAAAGCTTGGGTGAAATCTGTTCCTTGTTGGGGACGCTGCTGACATTTGAATTCCCAGTGACATAACTTTCAGCACCTTTGCAACACACAAGCTACCGCAGTATGACAAACTGACAGACAAATGGGGGAGACAATAGTTAATGACTGCTATTTAGGGATATTGACTTCTCACTCAAAGTTTATGTACTGAAGCGTATAGACACTTGGGCACTTTCAAACTTTTGAAGTGCCACACACACATAGTATATATACACTAATCTTAAGTGTACAGTTTAATGACTTTTTATAAATGAAATCATTCATATATTCAGCCTTTAGATCAAAAATCAATCTTACCAGCTCCCTATACACCTTCCTCATCCCCTTTGTCAATCTGTTCTCCCCTAGGAAAATTACTATTTTAACTTCAACATAAAGTCTGCCTGATTTTGGACTTTATACAAAAGATCCATGCAATATGTGCCATATATTTTTAATATTATGACTATGACATTGATTCAGATTGTTAGAAACTGATTCTTAAGACATACAAAACAGCTGAGCAGCTTTGCTCCTTCCTCTCGGGCACTTCTGAGTCAGGATCTGACTTAATGGCTGTTGGATGTAGTAGCAGTCATAGTAGTAGAGGAAGAAGAGCCCATGAATATTAGCATGGTGACTTCTTGAGATAGCTCACTTTTTATAAAGTCAAAATCCTGGACCCAACCACAGATCTAGAGAATCAGTAATTCTGAAAGAGGAAAGGGGTTAAATTCCAATCTGTGCTTTTCAAGAATTCCTCAGGTAACTGTTTTGCATGAGAAAACCTAAATGAATAAATATTATGTCTTTAACCACTTCTTTAGTTCCATGATAAGTATAATTATCCAAAGGAATTTGGGGGAGGCATGCTTTTTCTGGCATCAAACCTGTTACCACAGTCCCTCAGACAACACTGATTGGTTGCGTTTTTAATAGTTTAATATCCTGCAAATTTTACCAAGTGGTTTTTTCCAAATTCAGTATGTTAACATCACAAATTTCATAAGAGAGCTATTTTTGTAGCTTAAAAATTAGAGTGTCAGTTTTGAGGCTGTTTTTGTTTTTATTTTTTTTCTCTAACATTTCCCCTGTCTTCCATTATGCACTCAGTAAGTGCTTAGAATCTAATAGCGCCAAGTTAATTTGATGGTGGTCTTAAATCTACCTATAATATCATGAAAGTTTTACTATTTAAGGACAATCATTTCTAGGAAAATTAGGATTAGAAAACAGTAGGGAAATATGCAATGAGCCAAATGGTGATGAAAATGGGCAATTAACCTTAATTGGGGATAATTGACATGGAATGTATTTTCTTCTTCCTAAAGAAGGAGAAGTAGCAAGAGAAATTTTATTTCAAACATCCCTAGATGATTCAAAAGATATAAGAACTTGCTGGTAAGGCATGGTCACTTGCTTGTGGCTAACATTAGAAGTGTTAAATCACAATTAGATTTAACACATATCATCATGTTGGAGGAGTCTCTAGTGGCCTCCAATAAAGATTGTCTCATCAAGATCTTATAAAAAAGATTTCTCTAATGACACTGTAGTCATACTGAGTATGAGTCAATTCCAGAAGCGTATAGATGCTGCTTCAAGTTAACTAGTACTTAGTGAATGATATGATGTTTCCAAAGATGTCCATAGCCTATTTCTTTTCAAATATGCTCCAATTTGTTTCTGAAACAGACACTTTTTCTCAGCACATCATAACTATAATATCTCTCTTTTAGATCATAAAGATCAGTACATTAGGTAAAACAAACCCTGGTTTATACTTCAAGGCCAATGGATCTTGATCAGATGAGTTAAAAATTGTTTTATTTTGACTATTAAAACATCATGCATAAACAGCCAGAAAAATAATAAGGAACAAATTTTAGAAATGCCAGACTATTTAACTAGTACATATCTTTCCATGGCACAACACCTAGGTCAGCAAAAATAGTAAGTAATCATGGTGTTTTCTCATGTATATGTCTCTCAAAATAGCATGGCACAATCTTAGTACCACTGGACAGTAGTAATTTTCAAGATATCACCAAACTCATTCTCTTGGCTCTAGGCATATTCTTATTTTTAGCCTCTTGAAGGAAAAAGAACCTACAGTTACCAATAATAATAATAGCAATAATTTCAAAAACGTATTCCTTTCCATATAATATTTACACATAAAGACATGTCAGTTGCATCCCATTTTTCTAAAACTAGAAGTTAGACTTTGCTCACTCACTGCCATGGAGTCGATTCTGAGTCACAGTGAAAGGACACAACAGGGTAGAACTGTGCCAGTGGATTCCCAAGTTGGTGCCTCTGTGGGACTAGAAAGCTTCGTTTTCTCCTGAGGAGCAACTGATGGTTTCTCCCTGCAGAAGCCAAACCCATAACCCACTGCACCACCAGGGGGCCTTTAGAAGTTAAGTCTAGGGTTCTGTAAATGAGACTCATTGCTATTTGGACAAAACCCTCTTTGATGTACGTTGGCTCCCAGAGAAAGGACTACCAGATATGCCTTCCATTCTCTTGAAGGTGGAGGCTTTTGTGCTTCTCCTACCTCTTACTCTCTCACCAATGAAGACGTGGTGATGAGGGCTGCATGGTCTATTAGACAACCCCCCTCCCCGAATGATGACTTGAAACACCTGCTAATGAAAATAAAAAGTAATAATATTCAGTATGGACTGAAATTCAATTTAAAGAAAACAAAAATCATCACGACTAGACCATTGGAAAATGCCATAATAAATGGTGAGACAAACTTGAAAACAGCAGTTAAGAAATCAAATCATGTGCTGCATCGGGCAATCTGCTGCATAAGAATTTGAGGGCTAAGGTGCAAGGGACCCAAACCAGGGTATTTTCAAACACGTCATGTGCATGTGAAAATTGGCCAATAAACAAGGAAGGTTGCAAAGGAATAGATTATGCTTAGCCATTGTGTGGTGTAAAGCATAACAAATTATGAATAACATTTTGAAGAATGGGATTTCCAGAACACATAAGTGTCCATAGACCAAGAGGCAGATGTTCAAACAGGGCAAAGGAATATTGCATGGTTCAAAATCTAGAAAGGTGAGCATCGGGGTTTTATCTTTTCACCATACTATTGAATCTGTATGCTGAGCAAATAATCCAAGAAGCTGGTCCATATGGAGAGGAGCACAGAATCAGAGTTGAAGGAAGACTCACTAAAAGCCCAACACATACAGATGGCATACTACTTGCTTGCTTGAAGCCAAGTGAACTTGAAGCACTTATTGATGAAGATCGAGACTGCAGAGTTTAGAAAGCAAATATCACTAGACCCACAGACATCACCATGGAAAAGAGGAAAAAGAATTGTAGTTTTCAGGCAATTTCATTTTACTTTAATTCACAATCAATGCACATGGAAGCAGCAGTCAAGAATTCAAATGGCATATTTCCCTGGCCATATATGCTGCACAATAGTTGTTGAATGTGTTAAAGAATGAAGATGTTACATTGAGGACTGAAGTGCACCTGACTCAAAAGTTGGTACTCGATTGCCTCATATGCATGTGAAATCAGATAATGAACAAAGAAGATTGCATCAGAATTGAGATGTCTGGTTTATGGTATTAGCTAAGAATATTGAAAGCATCTTGAACGGCCCCAAGAACCTTCAAATCTTGGAGAAAGTACAACCAGAATGTTCCATAGAAGTGAGGATGGCAAGATTTTGTCTTACATACGTTGGACATGTTATCAAGAGAGGTGAGTCCCTGGAAAAGGACATCAAACTTGGCAAAGTAGAGAGGGTCAATTAAAAAGTGCAAGCTACTCAATTTGATGGCTTGGCATGAGGGCAGCACCAGTGGACTAAAACACAACGATTGTGAGGGTGACACTGCCCGAGGGTTCCGTTTATTGTACACAGGGTCACTATGAGTCAGAGTCCACTGAACGATATGGAGCAACATTACCACTACAAATCTGAGGTTTAATTTCCCTCAATAGCAGGCTACTAGATTCGTCTTTTTTCCCTTTCTTTACTCCACAATTTCACTCAATATCCATGTTAATCAGACCACAAAATGGAATGTCTGAAGGACTAACTATTTTTCCTCACTCTTGAAGCATCATTATCTGTGACTAGGTGAGTAAATCACTTTAATCTTTTATAGAATGTTCATTATGTTCTTTAAAATGTTAACCTCAAGCATTGGATTTCTCAATTATGTGCACAGAGATAATAAGCCCCCATTAGATAACAAGTCTAACGGGCACTCATTAGATAAGTTTATAAATACTTATACAATCCACCCAGCTATTTCAAAGATCTAAATTCAACTTGGTTTGTTGTGTCCTATTTCAGTAAGGTAGCATATCATTTACCCAATTATTCAAATCAGAAACTACAAAAACATCTGTGGCTCCTCCCTCACTTGCCAATTGAATGAACCACAAAGTACTGTTAATACTCATATTTCCCATTTGTCCTCCGCTCTTCATTTGCATTGCCATTCCCCTACCTTGGCACTATCATCTTTCACTTAGATTAGTCATCGTTTCTGCACCACAATCCAGAGATTTTTTATTTTGCCTCTCTAAATCCTTTACCTCACTAGAGGCAGAGTTACAGTTTTTAAATGGGAATGTGTACATGCCATTCAAGTACTTAAAGACATTCATTAGTGGTCTAAAACTTTTAATATAAAGTCCATATTTTAACGTTCCTGAGGAATCCTGGCATGACCAAATATATTTTCTTATTCAGTTTCCCTTTACGCCTTGCTGACGCATGACTTCCAAGTGTCCGTTATTTCCAGCAATTCTTCCACAAAAATTCTTCCTTTTTCCATGTCCCCATTTTCAATGCTCTGCCATTGTAGCTTATCCTCATTCTTTAGTTTTCAAACTAAATGTTACTCCTTTCTAGAATTCACTAATTTTCCCTCAGAATTATAAGTCGAATCCACTATTATATGCTCAGTTAATCCTATATATTTCTCCAATGCATGGCATATATCACAATGTAGTTAGTAAATTATAAGACCATGTGACTATCTCAAAAATGTCTGTATCTCAAACACCCTGTCCTTATTTGGCACACTTCATATGTCAAACTAAGAAACTGGGGTACAAAGTAAGGGATCTTTTGCAACTGCTATTGAACATGGAGAATATATGTACAGCTGAAATGGAGCACTCAAAACAAACAAATTCCCTGCCATCGAGTCAATTCTGACTAATAGTGACCCGATAGGATGGGGTGGAACTCCTGCCGTGGGCTTCTAGGATTGTACCTCTTTCCAAGAGTAGACAATCTCATCTTTCTCCCATTGAGCAGCGGGTGATATCAAACTGCTGACCCTGATGTTTGCAGTCCAACATGTGGCAATGACAAAATTAATATGCTTCCCCTGATGTTTGCATTTTATTTTCCCTTTCAGAGGTCAGTGTTTACAGTAAAGATGCAACGGGTGGCTTTTGTTTCTACAAAAAACGTCAGCTTTTCCTACATGTGAAGATCCGTCTAGATACTAAGGAGCCTGTTGGGCAGTGGTTACACACTGGACTTCTAAACCCAAGGACAGAGTTCAAAGCCACCGGATACTCTGTGGGACAAAGATGAGACTTTCTACTCCTGAAAAAAATACCGTCTGAGAAACCCACAAGGGCAGTTCTACCTATTCTATAGTGTAGCTATGAGTCAGAATTGACTTGCTGACAGTAAGAGAGAGCAAATCAAGAATCTCTAATGTGTTTTATTATCTGTGCATAGGCATTTGACCATACTATGTGGATCATGGAGGAACCGAAACTGTTGGTGGAAATCTTATTGGAGATCATGGACACTTGGAAATAATGCATCAGCAACGTGTAAAGTGATACTACAGAAGGAAATGTATTGGGTCAGACCAGGATTCCTCAGGCATGTTAAAATGTAGACTTTATATGAAAGGTTACAGGACACCAGTGAATGTTTAAGTACTTGAATGACATAAGCACATTCCTATTTTAAAATAATAACTCTACTTCTAGTGCAATAAAAGACTTAGAGAGAGAGAATAATAAAAGGTAGACTGTAGTGTAGAAATGACGGCTATAAACCTTGACAAGTTAGCTTTGAGAAGACTGAGAGTTTCAGGACACTTTTATTGTGCTCATACAGAACTTGTACAGAGATCAGGAGGTAGTTGTGCTAGCAGAACAAGGGAATACTGCATGGTGTAATATCAGGAGAGGTGTGTATCAGTGTTTTATACTCTCACCATACTTGTTCAATCTGCATGTGGAGCACATAAGCAAGGAAGCTGGATTACATGAAGAATAATTTCCCATCAATATTGGAGGGAGGCTTATTCACAGTCTGCCCAATGCAGAAGACGTGAACTTGTTTGCTGAAAGTGAGGAGGACTGGCAGCAGTTGATGATGAAGATCAAGGATAGCAGCCCTCGGTATAGAGGGCAACTCCATTATAGAAGACCGAAATGCTCACAAGTCAGCCTATAGGGTGCATCATGACAAATGGAGCAAAGATCAAAGTTATCAAGCATTTCATCTTGCTTAAGATTTACAGTTCATGCTCATGAAATTAGCAGTCAATAGATAAAACAACATATTGCATTTGGTAAATCTGCTGCACAAAACCTATTTATAGTGTTGAGGACTAAGGTGCACCTGACCTAACCCAAGGTCTTTTCCATTGCCTCATATCCATGTGAAATTGGACAGTAAACAAAGAATATTGAAGAGGAATTGATGTGTTTGAGTGATGATACAGGTGGAGAATATTGAAAATACGGTGCAATGCCAAAAGAACCAACAAATTTGTCTTGGAGAAAGTATGGGCAAAATGCTCCTGAGAAGCCAGGATGGCAATACTTCATTTCATATACCTTGAACATATTGTCAAGAGAGAACAGCCCTTGGCAAAGGCCATTACTCTTGGTTGACTCCAGGGGCAGCAGAAAAGAAGACCCTCTTTAAGATGCTGTGTTAGACCGGGAAGAAGAGAGAAATGTGTTCATCTGGGTAGACTCGAGAAGCAAATTCATAGACACTCATATATTTATAAGAAAGAGCTTTATATACAAGAACAATTGAATATTGAAGCAACATCCCAGCCCAGTCCAGATCAAGTCCATAAGTCTATTAGCCCATATGTCTGATACCTCTTCAGACTCACACAACACGTGCAAAGACACTGAATGCAGGAAGATCACAGGCCAGGGAGCGGAAAGTCTTGTGGATCCAGCAGTGGTATAAGCATCTCAACGCTGGCAGGGGTATCTATGTGGCTCCTCCAGCTCAGGGCGCTAGCATAGCTCCCTGTGTCTTGTCAGCTGCAATGTCTCCCAGAGAGTGGGCATGTGTCCCACCTCCAGTGAGCTATTTATCTCCTTACAGCTTCCAAATGAGGTCATCAAGCTACAATCTGATTGACAGGTAAGAATCCATCCCTTAACTCTTAATCCTCTCAAATTGACAAACGATTATGTAACTACCACATGAAACAAATCCTGTGACTCTCATATATGTGCAAGGAAAACTTTATGTCTAGAGTAATTGCACATCAGGGAAACATCCCACCTCAGTACAACTCAAGTCCATCAGTCTGATACTAGTCTATGAGTCCCTCTTCAGACTCACACAGCCACGTGTATTGATGCAAACTGCAGGCAGATCAAAGGCCAGTGGGTGGAAGGACTCGGGGAGCTAATGACCATGGAAGCATCACGGGGCTTGCACAGATCTCCGCATGGCTTGTCTCCAGGAAAGCGAAGGCAGGGAGAGAGAGGGAAGATTCCCAGAACCCCCTTATGAGAAAGCCACACCCTCAAGGAGGCACCATCAGGCTGCGACATGATTGGCAGGATAGACTCCACCCCTACACTTTTATCTTCAAGTTGACAGGAAATTAGGTAACTACCACAGCTGCACTGACATAGTAGCTACAACAATAGGCGAAAACATAAGAATCATTGTGTGGGTGGCAAAGGACTGGACAGTCATTAATTCTATTGTGCTTAGGGTCACCGTGAGTGGGACTTGTCTTGATAACACCTAATAACAAATAACAGAAATAATTGCAAAAGGGTACTTTGAAGACTTAAATATGTGTGTGTATTTAAGACAATGTGCAGTTCTGATGAATTGGAGATAGCATACCAAAAAGAAGGGATTGTTGAGAACTTAATTAGCTACACTTATTATTCTAGATAATACAAGTTACAATCACTAGCACTAAAATGCATGATGGCACAAACAAAATTCGTAGTTTCTGTCTTGTTCCTCTAGTGCTCAACATGATTCTTTGGGTCAGCAAGGAATTGCATTCTAAGTAGTACTTTAGGTAGTCAGAGCCTTCCTTTCTGAGATTTGTTCCGACTCTAGCATGTGGATTTCAATGACACTGTGCCCAGTTCTGTGGAGTGGAAGAAGAAAGAGGTGGGCCGTTTGCCTGCAAGAGTTCTATAAGGCAGCCTGGAAATTGAGTTTGTCATTTCTACTCCCAATTTCCCGATTGCAATGGATAGATCTCCCAGATATGGCAAAGCTGAGTGCAGGGGACCTGGGAAACACGATTTAGCTGTGTGTCCTAGAAGAGACCAACCAGTCTCTGTCCTACCAGCACAGTTTCAGGGAGGATTTCCCATTGATCTACCCTCTAACAGGTTCTCTCAGTTTATTTTTCCTCAAAGGCTACTCTAAAAATTTGACAATTATGACCAATACCAGAATATTTAAAGTACAATCACATAATTATTATGTACTGCCTACAATTTCAACATTACAATACATGTATAGTAATTTTCTCTTTAACAATAATTTCATGCAAATTAACTCAGATTCTTCCCATTGTTAATGCTTCTACTTATAATTCTCCCTTTCTGAAAAATAGGAAAAGGAAATAATCTTCATAGGTGTATTTATAAAGAGGTGTAAAAACAAAGTTAGTAAGAGAATGGCTTTACCCTAGGAGCTGTTCATTTCCTAACAATTGTGTAAAGAAACTTGAACAACACAGCTTAATTTATGCACATGTTAAGTCTGAATAATATAATTAGCATTCAGTGACTGTCAGATACCGTTATCTGTACAGTAGTAGTCATTTGCATGAACTGAGAAATATTCTCTTTTACTGATAGCAGATAAAGAGACTAATAAGTCTGTCAGGATGACTATAATGGAAGAAACATGGATATTCAAGAAAGGCTTGATGCATCCACCTCACTATTATGTCCATGACTTGATTATACCAGAATGTTGAAACATGTTCCAAGAAAACTACCAAAACAATGTTCTTGATCTTCTTGGCCTCCTGAGGTCCTTTCATATGGCTAACACACATTCCAAACTGAAAAATTAAATGTAAGTTATCAGTAGCCTGCATGCTATGGCATCATGATAGCTAAAAGGAGAAGCATTAATGTCTCATCTAGCTCCAAAACTAGATCGGGCTCTGAAATATAAAAGCTTAAGATTATAAGTATTTCAGTATAGGCAAACCTGTAAATAGACAGTCACACAGAGGAAGCCATATTTATCCAAATGAAAGAGCGCATCATTTACTATCTTTGATATATAACTACAGTATTGAAGTACATAAAAATCAACTTGAAGATGGGCATGTGATGATAACTGAATCAACTTGAAACATAACCAATTGCACAGTAGCCTAAGAAACTCTGTAAACATGGTGTGAAAAGATAGCAAGCTTTAGGACCCAAGTCCCAGCGGCTTAAACACCAGAGTTTGAATTTTGAAGAAGTATAAGGTAAAAAGAGGAGGATCTGGAACATTAATTGATGCACTCTTGCCTTGATTGCTTATTATACTGTTGACTCAATTTGAAATGAGTCAAATGGGTATTTGCTTATACTTGTGATTCCCAGTGTGCTGTGGCTGTATACACTGAGGCCACTTGAATTATTGTGACCCTGTAGGACAGAGTAGAACTTCCCCAGAGTTTACTACCCTAAGAGAATGATAAACATAACCCTGCTCCTAGAAAAATGAATGTGCTTTCAATGTGCAACAGAAGCATATTCTGATCCTACAAGGGCTGTCAATAAATACTAGATTATGATTAGTACAACACAATGCATTCCATCATGACCTCACCTGGACAGCCTTCCAGCTATACAGTCAATGTCATTTCTATACTATAGGACTTTTCTACTCATTACAGCAGTATGTGCTACTTGCCAAGCCACAGATAAGTATACCCATATGAGCAGCAGTCCCCACACAATCAACAATAATAACAATGTAAAACTTTTTCCTTTATACATCTACATTCATATGGCAGCTCCAGATTAAATTTTGTATTAAGATTAATGTTCCATGTTCTCCTTTCTCTCTTTACCCACTCTGAACTCACTTAATTTACCTGTCCTTGAAATATGTTCCTCTACGAATATAAAATTGCTTAGAAGAAAGTAACTTTTTTGTTCATTTTCGAATAAATGGTTCTATTACTTTCCTGTGCCTATCCAACTGACTACACTGCATCCCTACCTGTCTATCAGTTTGTAGTACTATACAAACTGCGATGCTGAAAGCTATGGCACCAGTATTTCAAATGTCGGCAGGGTTGCCCAGGGTCAACAGGTCTCCATGGAATTTCTACCCTAAAAACTGTCTGGGAAACAAAGGAAAAACAGTACACTTCTAAGTATTAACCACTGACAGTCTCACAGCTAGCAGCTGAATATTGTGACATATAGTGCCAAAAGATAAGCCCCTCCGATTGGAAAGCACTCAAAGCGTGACTGAGAAAGCACGGATCCCTCAAAGTAGTCAAGCTTAATGCTATAGGTATAGAGAAACGTTGGGACTTTCATTTGCTGATGAGGCTTGGCTGAAAGAAGAGGAAACAACTGCGAACACCACTTAATAAGAAGAATGTAGAAGGCTGAATCTCGGAAAACCGGAAAGGGAACACAGAAAGATGGATAACCGAGGCATTAGTAAGCTGAAAGGGAAGAAGTAAGCCGGGACTATGTCTCACTCTGGCAGAAACGACAAATTCAAGAGGACTGCTCTCAGGTGCAGCCTCCAAAAAAACAGACAGATTCACCTCAATGTAAAGAAAGCAAAAATTCTCACAACCGTACCGATGGACTGTGTCGTACAAACCAAAAAGAATGACAGTGTCAAAGATTTTGTTTGACTTGAATCCACAGCCAATGTCATGGAAGCAGTGGTCCAGACATGGCACGGTGGAACACTGCTGAACAAGGTCTGTTCAAAATAAGAAAGAGTAAAGATGCCACTGTGAGGGCTAAGATGCATCTGATCCACACCATGATATGCACAACTGCCCCTGTGTGTGTGAAATCTGGGCAATGAATAGAGAAACAGCAGGAAAAAATGGATACATCTGAATTATGCTACTGGGGGAGAATATTGAAAGTATCAGACATGCAGAGGAACTCTCAGAGAAACACACAAATCTGCCTTGAAAGAAGGATAGTTAGAATGTTCCATAGAAGTGAGGATGGTGAGATTTCAGAAGAGACCAGTCCCTGGGGAAAGACATTCTGCTTGGTAAACTGAAGGATCATCTATAAAGAGGAAGCTGGACAAGGTGGACTGACACAGTGGTTCCAGCAATGGGCTCCAGTATAGCAACAATACTGAGGATGAAGCAGGACCAGGCAGTGTTCTGCTCTGATCAGCATGAGATCTCTGTGAGCCAGAGGCAAGTCTGTGGCACCTAACAACAAATCTACGCGCTATGGTAATGATGGTGCATTCCTAAACACAAAAGCATGGCCAAGAATTCAGAATGAAGCATAGTTTAGGAATCAGGAACTTAAAGAAATAGAATGAGCAATCTGACTCTTCCTTGTTAATCTTTGAGAAGTACAAATTTTCATAGAATATGAGGGAACTCAAAAAAAGTTCACAGAAAATTAGAATTAAATATAAGGAAAAAAGAACAAACAACAAAAAAATCAACAATAATTTAAAAAACAAAAAAAAAGCAAGCCGCGAAACAAAAAAAAAAAAACAAATGAATGGAAAAAGCAACCCCCTTCAAGAAAATAAAAAAAGGGGGGGAAGAAGCAAACTAAAAAGAACAAAACAAAAAAATGGGGTTTTCAACCTTGGAAACAAAACAAACCAAAGGAAACAATTCTTGCAATATCTGTGGAAGACGAGATAATTTCTCCAGGCTACAATGAGTCTTAGAAATCTGGTTCAATGTTCTTTTCATTTTGAATCTGCTGCTACAAACTACACAAACTTCCACCCACCTTATAACACTCTTTCCCAACATCTGTTACATTCTTTAGAACCTACCTATATAGTCCAATGTACTTCTTTAAGAACAGATTGCCAAGTGTAGAAAACTACCACAGAAAGAAACAGTTCCACTGAAATACGAACTTTGAAAATATACTGGAAGTCAGCCATCAGCTGTGGAATTCAAAAAAAACGATCCTGGAAGAAATTAAGCTTCTAAGCCATCTTAAAGTTAGATTGCAGGATCTTAAAGGCTTAAAGTTAAACAAGTGGCCATCTAGCAAAGAAGTAACAAGCCCACCTGGAAGAAGCACACCAGCCTGTGCCATCACGAGGTGTTGATGGAATCAGGTAAGAGGTACCAGAAGACCCAAAACAAACAAACAAAAACATATTGTTGAGAATGAAGGGGGTCAGAGCAGAGAACCCAAACCCATCTGTAGACAATAGGACAGTCCCTCACAAAAGGGTCACAAGGAAGGGATGAGTCAGCCATAGTGCTGTATGTCAACAATAAAACGCACGATATCCCTCTGGCTCTTTGAGGCTTCCTTACCACCCACTATCATGACCCCAGCCCTACCATTCAGTTCTGGTTAGACTGGAGCATGTACACTGGTACAGATAAGAGCTCACTGCATGCAGAATCCAGGTCAGATAAACCTGTCAGGAATATAAATGGGAGTAGGGGAAGGGGAAGTGGAGGTTGGGGGAGAGGAAGAGGGAACCAATCGCAATGAGTCACACATAACTCACCATCCCCAGGGGGTTGAAAACAGAAATGTGGGTGAAAGGAGACAGCGGTTGGTGTAAGATATGAAAATAATAATAATATATAACTTATCAAGGAATCATGGAGGTGGGATGGGGGGAAGGATAAAAGAGGAGCTGATACTAAGGCTTCAAGTAGAAAGTAAATGCTTAGAAAATTATGTACAAATATGCTTGATACAATTGATGTAAGAGTTCTTATAAAGCTGTAAGAGCTCCAATAAAATGATCTTTAATAAATAAATAAATTATGTATTCCTGCCAACAGCTAAAAAAAATATTTGAGATTATAATTGAAGCAAAGCAGCAAGCAGTAAAGAGGAAGGATGTGCCCTCTAATATTTGGCATCATACTATTGTAAAAAAATAAATAAAGGTTGCTTCACTGTAGTGCAGCTGGTTACTTTAAAAGTGAGAATAAACAGTTGCAAAAATTTACAAATAATTAGAACTTTGAATGTATGAGGGAATAATCAAAGAAAATTGGAAGTTGTCAAAAATAAAATGTAATGCATAAAGAGCAATATCTTGGTGTCAGTGAGCAGAATTGGATTTATATTGGTCATTTGAATCAGTCGATATTATGGGTTTACTACACTGGAAATAACATAATAAAAAAGAATGATGTTGCATTCATCATGAGAAAGGATATTTCAAGATCTATCTTGAATGATAATGCTGTCTGTGATTGGATTATCCTTATGCACCTTCAAGGAAATCCAAAACTGCAACTATTATTGCAGTTTATGCACCAACCACTAAAGCTACTGATAAAGAAATTGAAGAATTATACTAATATCTTATAACAACGTCTTCACTCTGAAATTGATCAAACATTCAATCAAGATGTATTGATAATTATTGGTATTAGGATGCAAAAATTGGAAACAAACAGGAGGAATAGCAGTTGGAAAATATTGACATGATGATAGAATGAAGCTGGAGATCACATGAAAGAGTATTTCAAGACCAACAACCTATTCGTAGCAATTACCTTTTTCAAGAACACAGAAGATTACTGTATACATGGAGCTCTTCCGATGGAATAAACAGAAATCAAATTCCCTACATCTGTGGGAAAAGACTATGGAGAAGTTCAATATCAGCAGGTAAAACCAGGGATTGACTATGAAACATTCAATTAATTGCTCTGTTGTAAGTTGAGGTTGAAGCTGAGGAAAATTAAAACAAGTCCACTAGTTCATTAAAATACAACCTTTATTATAACCTACTTCAATTTCAAGAATCTCTCAAGAACAGATTTGATGCATTGAACACAAATGACAGAAGACTTGATTATTTATGAGAAGACATCAAGAATATTATTCATGGGAGGTGGCATTAAAAAAAGAATACTTTTCATGAAGGAAACAAAAAGTTCATTAGAAAGACAGGAAAGGAGGAATAAATCAAAGTAGATGTCAGAAATTACCTTGAACTTGATTTTAATTGTAGAGTAGCTAAGGCAAAAAGAATTAATGATGAATTAAAAGAGCTGAACAGAAAATTTCAAAGGGTAGCATGAAAAGATAATGTAAAATATAGTGAAAATTGCAGCCCCCCC
>NW_022111373.1:56974792-57004888 GCF_000313985.2 Echinops telfairi
ACTTTTACATGGATCAAAGGGTAGTTATGTGAATAGAATAAGGGAATACTTCACTTCAAATCAGAAAAGGTTGTATCCTCTCACCATACTTACTTAATCTATATGCTGAGGAAATATCAGATACACTGGATTATATAAAAAAGAATGTGGCATCAGGTTTGAAGGAAGGATTATTAACAACCTGCATAACACAAATGACACAGCTTTGCTTACTGAAAGTGAGGAGGACTTGAAACACTTGCTGATGAAGATCAACGATTGCAGCCTTCCGTAAATAAGACCAAAATCCTCCCAGGTGGACCAATGTGTAACATTATGATGAATGGGGGAAATTTAAAGTTGTCAAAGATTTTGTCTTGTTTGGATCCATAAGCCATATTCATCAAAGCAACAGTCAGGAGATCAAAAGATGAGTTGCATTGGGTAATACTGCTGCACAAGACTTCTTAAAGTGTTCAAAAGCAAGCAAGTTAAGGTGCCCCTGACCCAAGCCATGCTATTTTCCATTGTTTTATATGCATGGGAAAGCTGGACATTGAATAAGAAGGACCAAAGAAGAATCTAGTGTTTTCTTTATGATGGTAATGAAGAATATTTCACATATCATGGGTTGTCAAAAGAACCAAGAAATCGAATGTGAGGATAGAAAGCCAGAATGCTCTTCAGAGGCAAAGATGCTGAGACTCTGTTTCACATACTTGGACGTGTTGTTGGAACAGACCCGTTCCTGGAGAAGGACATCGCACTTGGTGAAGGAGAGGGGCAATGAAAAACAGGGAGACCCTCAACTAGCTGGATTGCCAGTGTGGCTGCAAGTGGACTAAGAACAATGCACTAGGAACCATTTTGAGGATGGCACAGGACCAGGTGCTATTTTGTTCAGATGTACATACTGTAGCTGTGAGTCAGAACCAATGCCATGGTACTGAACAACAGCATGTCCTCCTTAATAAATTTGTAATTTATGGTGTTTTTATTCTTATTCATACTCTATGAATTTAAAGCTCTTTTTAAATGCCTACTCATTTTGGAATTAAAAAAATTAAATTCTTGTATATTAAACCAATACACCATAAAACCAACCAAATGATGAGATTTAGATTTCATGTGAACTTGAACATATATGAAAGTGTAGTGCAGAATCCAACCAGCCAGTCATGTCATAGTCTGATGATGCCTTCTTGAGGGTATGGCCATCTTAACAAAAGAACCTGGGAACCTCCTTATTTCTCTATGCCCCTCTACCTTCCTGGATGCTGAAATGCGGCCTACCTACATGGGCAGCCCAATTTGTGCCACATGACCTTCATACCTGTCGGCACCCTGCCAAGTTTCCACCAACCGTGGATCTATGTGACTCTGCATCCACCTGCCTTTGAGCTTCTGAATTCCTGGTTCATCTTTGTGCGTCACCAGCCTTCAGCTATCTGAGTCTGAAGAGGGACTTATGGACCAGCACTGGACTTACGGACTTGAGTTGAACTGGCCTCAGAGGCCTTCTTGAGATACAGATGTGTGTCACCATATTTATTCTCTAGATAACCCAGCCTAGTACACTAACTCACTTCCAAGTTCATACTGACTCATAGTGACCCTCTAAACCAGAGTGAGGGTGAAATTTCTCTCTAATATTTCTGAGATTTAAAAAATTTAGGGGAGCAGACAGCCTCATCTTTATCCCTGGGGAGAATACATGGGTTTGAACCCTGCAGTTGGCAGCCCAAAACGTAACCAGCAAGGCCACCAGGGATCCTTTTTTACACTAGAGAAGGTTGCAGTGTATTAAGTACAGTGTAAAATATGCAAATAGAAATCATTCATTTACTTATTCATTTAGACAATAAATTCCCAGAACACCTTTAATGAATCACTGATGAAATGAGAGGATTGAAATACAGAGATCAGGGTACAGTATATATATAAATATATACAGTATATAAAATATACAGTATATAAAATATACAGTATATAAAATATACAACTTTCCTCTAGTTCTTTAATGCTTCATCCATCCCCCACTGTCATGACAAGTCTACCTTACAAATCTGGCTAGACAGAGTATGTACATGGATACAGATAAGAGCTGGAAACACAGGGAATCCAGGACAGATATTAAGAGTAACCATAGCAGGAGGGTAAGGGGACAGTGGGGGTAGAAAGGGGGAAGCAATCACAATGATCTACCTATAACCCCCTCCCAGGGGCTGGACAACACAAAAGTGGGTGAAGGGAGACAGAGGTTAGTATAAGACATGAAAAAATAATAATAATTTATATATCATCAAAGATTCATAGGGAAGGGAGGGTGGAGGAGGGAGGGAAAAAATGAGAAGCTGATACCAAGGGCTCAAGTAGAAAGAAAATGCTTTGAAAATGATGATGGCAACTAATGTACAAATATGCTTGACACAATGGATGGATAGTTGTGTTAAGAGTTGTAAGAGTCCCCAATAAAATTATTTTTTTAAAGCAAAAAAAAATATGGAGATTAAATGATGGACCACAAAAACAAAACAATCCCCGCTACCATCTAGCAGATTGTGACTCAAATAGCCTCGGTTAGGTTCCGAAGGCTGTAAGTATTTACGGGAGCAAACCGCTCTACCTTTCTCTCATGGAGCAGCTTTGAGAGCAGGTTTGGACCTTTGGCCTTCGTGTTCCCCAAGAGTACCACCAAGCCTCTACAGAGGGAGACCGTCAGCCCCGACCCTAAATCAAACTCAGTGCCATGAAGCCGATTGCAACAGATTTGATAAGGGAACAAAAAGGGAGAGGGAAGAGGAAAAGGAGGAGGGAGGGAAAAAGACAAAGGAGTGACAGAAAGGGAAGAAGGAGGAAGAGTACAATTTGTCGTCGCCTATACCAGAAATTACAGCAGTGCCAGGAGGTGATCCTGCCTCATTATAGCCCTACAAAGGAGTGCAGGGCTATAGGTTTTTACAAACCACATAGCGTTCTCTTTCTCCAGGGGGCTGACTGGGAAGTTGGCAGACCAATGTCACTTGACTGGGGTTCCGAACCTGTGACAGCCTGTAAGTGTGACATGTCCTGTAATCCTCGGCAGGGAGAAGTTAGACAATGTTGTTAACAAAGAGAAAGCTGCTTTGCTGTGACACTTGTGATGTTGTTGCTTTTTGCTCATAGTAATGCTATGTTTGTAGTCAAATACATATAACTGAATAGTGAATGACATTCTTGTCTCTTAAATCACAATCCACAGTAAGAAGCTTGAAAAAGTCTTATGGTTTCAATCTTTATGTTTGTTTCCCTGTAGAATATAATCAACAATATGTCTCCTTTTAGGAGATTTCTTTAAAAAAGAACTCACTGCCATGGAGTCAGTTCTGACTCATAGTGCCACTATAGGACACTGTAGAACAGGGTAATAGTGTTCCTGTCTTTATGAGAGCAGAACGCTTCATCTTCCTCCCATGGAGCAGCTAGTGGTCTTGAACTTCTGGCCTAGTGATTAAGAACAACTTTTAGTTTACAAACAAAACTATAAAATATCAATGAAAGAAATTTTAAAAATGAGCTATTGTCAAGTAATATTGGCCTTCTAGCAATAATTCCTTCTGTGGAGATACTATATGTACACAGACTATAATTCTGGACTTTATATTCCTGTGGCTCCTGTTCCGTTGTGGAGGGCATTCTCAACTAATGGACAACAACACTATTGCTATTATTGATAGTTGTGTAAGTTCCAACTCATATCGACCATAATATGAACAACAAGGGTTAATCGCTGAACTTAGTACACAGTCTTCATTTGTCCAACGACATCTGTAAGCTCCGCCTTTGACTCAGACATGAACCAAGCTTCCCTTTTGGTTTCCTTGATGGCACCTCTCAGGTTCAGCCTTAGAACAGGGCATGAATCAGGCCATGATCCTTGTTTCTTTGGATAGTTAATGGCACAGCCATACAATGAATGCATCACCTCTTCTGGAAAGCCAGACCTCTATTTCCTGATTGAGCCTTGGTGGTAGCAAGAGGACCTGCTGTGATTTCTGGACTTTTTTGTCTTCTGGCTCTGGACCCTGCATTGGGCTCACCTTTGCAGGACCTTTGGATTTTGGCCTGGACAGCACCCACCCTGTGATGTGAAGCAGTTCCTCACAGCTTCGTGAGTCCCTGTGGGATGTTGCAGTGGTTTGTAGAACCGAGAAATGGAGTGAATATGTTCAAGGGAAGAGTCTGGGGAAAGTGGAGCTGAATAGCATCAGGGAACTGGTGGAGGTTCGGGATTTCATGACTCTTCAATCCCTCAGGACTCACCTGGTGTTGAGCAGGCTGCGCCATGGACAGGGGAACACCTGGGGTGTTGGAGTCAGTAACAAGGAGGAGATAAGGATCTTAGGCGGGGTGGGGGGTGGGAGCAACAGCAAACTAGCTAAGAGGAGGTAGCAAGAGGCAGAAATAAGGGGAAAGTGACAGTGGGGCAGCAGGAAGGTAAAAGGAAACAGAGGAAGGACCAAGGAAGCAAAGCAATGGATAGAGGTATAAACATAGCGGTGTGCATATGTAAACACATTAATCCACAAAAATAGATGTATTGGCCTATGTACAATACACTGAGGTAGGGGGTGAATTTGGGGCCTCTGCTTATACCCTCCTTCAATACAAGAACACTTTATTCTAACCAATCAGCAGTCTGAGATGTTCACCCTCCCGACACAATTGCTGAAGACAAAACAGGTGCATAAACAAATGTAGTGAAGAAGGCAGATAGTGCCCAGCTATTAAAAGACATACTATCTGGGGTCTTAAAGGCTTGAAGTTACACAAGCTGCCAATCAGCAGTGGATCAACAAGTCCATATGGAAGAAGCACACTGCTGGTGCGATCATGAGGAGTCATAGGGACCAGGGTAATAGGCATCAGCAGACACATAACAAGCAAAAACATATTGTTGAGAATGAGGGGGTGTAGAGCAGAGACCCAAAGCCCATCTGTAGCCAGTGGAACAATCTCCCCACAGAGGGGCCACAGGAAAGGGATGAGTCACCTGGGTGCAGTAAAGCATCGATGAAACACACTATATTCCTCTGCTTCCCTGAGGCCTCCTCACCCCCCACACCCATGACCCCAGTGCTGCTTCTCAATTCAGACTAGTACGGAACATGCACACAGATATAGAAAGGGATGGGAGCTCATAACGCAAAGAATCCAGGAACAGGAGTGGGAATAGTGATAGACGGGGAGAGGAAAGAAGAAAGGGGGAACCAATCGCAATGATCGACACATAACCATACACCGTTCTTCCAGGGTGAAGAATGACAGAAAACATGGGGGAAGCGAAACAGCAGTCGGTGTGAGAGATGAAAATGATAACAATGTATAATCTATCAGGGGGTTGTGAGGGTGGAGGGAGAGGGGGGAGGGAAGAGGAGCTGATACCAAGGGCTCAATACAAAGTAAATGTCTAAAAAAGAATGAAGGAACATATGTACAAGGTAAGGTATAATACCTGATTCAATTGATGTATGGATTGTGATAAGAGTTGTATGAGCCCCAATAAAATGATTTAAATATTAAAAAAACATATAGCCACTTCAAATCGTATTCTCTAATGTTCATAATTCGCATCACATAATAAAAAAGTTGGGGGGAGGAGCTCATCAGTAGTGATTCATTAAACAAAATGTAATATCCCTACAATGGAGTATTAGTTAGCCATAGAAAACCAATTAAGTGTATAGTCATACAACAATATGGATGAACCCCAGAGCCACATGCTCAGAGAAAGAAGCATACATAAATAACACTCTGTTTAAGATTTAATTTATATGCAATGTCCAGAATAAACAAATCCATACAGATAAAAAATAACCTGTTGGTTGCAAGGTAGAGGGAAGAGGGAATGGGTAAAGGACAAATGAGTACAAGGTTGCTCTTTGATGGATGAAAATGTTGTAGAATTAGAAAGCGGTAATACTTGCACAACTTTGTGAATATAATTTTTAAAATACTGAATCGTGTAATTTGAAATGGTATATTTTATATGATGTAGATTACATGTTAATAGAATTAAAAGGCCTCTCCCCCCTCAAATAATGATCTATTGTTGCATAAAACACTGTAAAAATCATTCTACTTATTTGTCCAAGCTAGATAGTGGGCTTCATTTGCAATTAGCCATATAATATGCCTTTCCCTTGTAGGTATTCATTCTTCCATTTTCAAAAAACAGGCATTTGAATATGTTTTGAAGATACAAGAATGATTCATTAAACATTCTTGAAATGAACACGCCAATTTTGGGTTGTTGTGGTTGGTGTTGTGAGGTGCCATTGGATTGGTGCTACTTGAGCCCACTGTTGCCGTCTCTGTGTTTCACCATCCTTGGCTCTCGGGAGAATCTGCTGTACTTCTTCCCGGACAGATTCGTTTATCCCTCTGGCGGTCTGCTGTGCCTTCAATAGTCTTTGCCAGCCCACGATTCAGAGGCATCAAATCTTCTTTAGTCTTTCTTATTCAACTTCCAGCATGCACATACATTTGAGGTAAGGTATAATACTATGGCTTGGGCTAGGCATGTCTTAAGCCTCAAAGTAACATAGCTGCTTTTCAATATTCTGAAGAGGTCCTTTGTAGCAGATCTACCCAATGCAACTAGTCCTCTTTTTTGTCACTTGACTGTTGGTTCCATGAGCACTGATTGTGGATACAATCAAGACAAAATCCTTGACAAGTTCAGTCTTTTCTCCATTTATCATGATGTTACCCATTGGCCCATTTTGAGGTTTTTAACTTGCATGTGATATCAGTGGTATGGTTCTATAATTGAAGAATTCTTTTAGCTTTCATAAATAGGTATCTGCTTGTTCTTCATAAAAACACAATCAGTATCATTCACAATGTAATTAATTACAAATCATGGAAACTCCATGAGGGCCAGAGTAGAACAATGATTCATAAGTGTGTTAGGCCAGATTGTCGAGAGAAACAAATCCAGTGACATGCATCTATACTTAAGAAAGAGCTTTATGTCAAGAAGTAATTATATATCATGAAGGCAGTCCAGTCCAGTCCACCTCAAGTCCGTAAGTCCAATGCTGGTCTATAAGTCCTTCTTCATCTTAAGGGAACCACATGCTGGTGATACAGAAAAGTGAACCTGGAAGCAGGAAAATCAAGGCCAATGGGAATATCGCAGGCTTCTGGCAGCTCAGGCTTGGGTGGACCACATGGGGTCAGCTCTTGAGGCAGGCAGAGCTCCAGCAAATAATAAGTTGGAGGGGCAGAGAGAGAGGCAGTTCCCAGAGTCTCTTTCAGACAAAAGGGCACACCCCAAAGGACGTGTCATCAAGCTACCACTTGATTAATAGATTTGTTTCCACCCCTAGCCAGGATGATCTAGTTGACATAAAATCGTCCATCTTTCTCTTCTTTTGAAGTGTTCAGGAGTTTGCATCTGTCTAATAACTTCTAATAATCATCCTATCACCATATATATTCAATCTTTATAAAACTAAAATACAAAACCAATTCACCACCATTGAGCCAACTGACTCAGGGTGACCTTAAAGAGTAGGGGGGAAATGCCCTTCTCAGTTTCCAAACTTATAACTCTCTGTAGAAGTAGAGAGCCTCATCTTTCTTCTACTAAGAGCTGGTGATTTCAACCTGCTGACCTTGTGGTGAGCAGTCCAGTGGATAACCACTACTCCAAAAGGGCTCTATTAAATCTCTATGCTGAGCAAATAATCAAAGAAGCTGAATTATCTGAAGAAAAATATGGCATCAGGATTAGATGAAAGCTAATTAACAACCCGCAATCTGTAGATGACAGAACCTTGTTGAAAGCTCTCTGGAAGTGAAGAGGACTTTAAGCATTTGCTGGTGAAGATCAAGAAGTGATCCCTTCAATATGGATGACAACTGAATGTAAAGAAGACTAAGATCCTTACAACTGCATGAGACTTCTTTGAAGTGTTGAAAAGCTAGGATCTTACTTTGGAGACTGAGGATACACTGACCCAAGTCATGGTATTTTCCATTGCCTCATATGCATGTGAAAGTTGGACATTGAATAAGGAAGGCCCAAGAATAATAAATGAATTTGAATTATGGTACAGATGAAGAAAATTGAAAGTACCATGGGTTGTGAAAAGAACAAAAACATCTGTCTTGGAAGAAGTACAGCCAGAAATAGCCAGTTTTCTCCTTAGAGGCAAGGATGGTGGGGTTTCATCTTACGTAATTTGGATGTTGTCAGGAAAACACAGTCCTTGGAGAATGACATCCTGTTTCATAATGTCGTGGGGCATGGCAGAAGAGGAAGGCCTACAACACAATGGTCACCACAGTGGGCTGGAGCAGAAGAACAATTATGGAGATGGCACCAGAGCAGGCAGTGTGTTGCTCTGTGGGGCACAGGATCACGAGGAGTCAGAACAGACTCAACAGGCACCAAGCAACAACAATAACTCCATGAACCCAACTCCGTAATCAAATGACTTATGGGAGAAATAAATAACCACTACCCCCCTTGGATTTCCAATATTGTAATGTCTTCTAAGTATTTTAATTGAAAACACACATATGCACACACACAAAACATAAGCACAAAGTTTGGTAAGCCAGAGCAGTATCTCCTTAGAGAAAACATCATTTTCAACTGTAATATGAAAAGTAGCTGAATAAAATGGAAGCATTGATGTAAAAATGCTAAACAGAAAATTTCCAAGGGAAGTTACGGAAGATAAAATCAAATATTACATTGAAATGTGCAAAGACCGAGAGTAAACTAAAAAGAAAGAACACACTTAGAATATCATGTACTGAAATAACTCATGAAAAAATTCACACCTCAAATTGTAAAGATTCTATTAGCACAATATTGAATGATCCTGTAAGCATCAAGAGAAGATGGAAAGAAGAAAAAGAGCCATTGTGCCAAAAAGAACTGGTCCACATTCCACCATTTCAGGAAGTGGCAGCTAAGCAAGAACCAATGTTGCTGAAGGAAGAAAAACAAGCTGCACGGAAGGTAATAGCCAAAAAATAGGCTGATGGAATACCAATTGGTGGAATACCGATTGAAATATTTCAATAAGCTGATGAAGCACGAGAAGCACTTACTCATTTATGCTAGGAAACTTGGGAGACAGCCATTTGGCCAAGTAACTTGGAGAGATCCGTATTTGTGCCCATGCCAAAGGTGGCCCAGCGGAATGTTCAAATTATAGAATACCATCACATACAAGTAAAATTTTGCTAAAGATCATCCAACAACAGTTGAAGCAGTACTTCACAGGGAGCTGCCAGAGAATACCAGAAAGATGCTTACTTGTCTTTTATTTACAACAAAAGGCGCAACTGTGTACCATAAAGAACTATGGATAACCTTGAGAAGAATGGGAATTCTAGAACACTTATTGAGCTCCTGAGGTCCTTGTATATGGATCAGGAGGCCTTTGTGGGGACAGAACTAGGAAATACTCATGATTTAAGAGCAGAAAATGTCAGGGTTATAACCTGTCACCATACTTATTCAGTCTGTATGCTAAGCAAATAATCAGAGAAGCTGCCTTATTGGAAGAATAAATGTGGCATCAAGTTTGGACGAAGGCTTATTAACAACCTATGATATGCAGATGTCAGAACCTTGCTTACTGAAAGTAATGGGGACCTGAAACACCTGCTGATGAAGATGAAGGATTGCAGCTATCAGTATGGATTGTGACTCAGTGTACGGAAGACCAAATCTCACAACCGGACATCAGGATACATGGAGGAAAGTTTGAAGTTGTCAAGGATTTTGTCTTGCTAGGATCCACAGTCAATGCCCACGGAAGCAGCAGCCAAGAGATCAAAAGACAAGGTATATTAGCTAAGTTTGCTGCACTAGATCTCTTCAGAGGACTGAAAAGCAAGGATATTACTTTGAGGACTAAGGTGTGCCTGATTCAAGCCACGATATTTTTGACTGCTGCCTCAGAAGCATGTGAACGTTGGACATTGAATAAGGAAGTCTGAAGAAGAATCGATCCATTTGAAATTATAGTGATAGAGACTATTGAAAGTACCATAGACTGCTACAGGACAAAGAAGTCTTAGGATAAGTCTGGCCCGAGTTCTCCATAGAGGCAAGGACGGCAAGACCTTGTCTTACATACTTTAGCCATGTTGTCAGGGGAGACCAGTCCCTGGAGAAGGGCATCATGTTTGATAAAGTGGAGGGGCAGAGAAAAGAGGAGGCCCTCAAGGTGATGGGTGGACACCATGCCTACAACAATGGGCTCAGACTTGGGAACAATTGTAAGGATGGAGCAGGATTGGGCAGCGTTTCACGCTGTTGTATGTAAGGTTGGGATGGGGTGGAACGCATGCAATAGCACTTACCAATATCATATGAATATTTGGAAAGCAAACTACAATGTGACTGGTCACATGACATTATTCCAAAAATAAGCATCTCTGTCAAAAAAGAAATACACATTTATAATTGTAACATGAGAATTTTAAATTGATATATTGAACACAAAATCTCTCTTTGTAAAATGAATTTCCAGTTTATTAGGAAATTGGATGCAAAGAGAGCAGCAGAGTGAAGTGTACCACTGTGTATATATATTTCTAATCAGAACAGAGGAATCTCTTATCTCTCAGCAGGAAATGTGTGAGATGAATTTCTCACTTAGCCAATTAATTTACACTTCAGTCACCAATGCTGGAAGTTATCATAGCCTACTTAGTGGTCTAAGACTGGAATGAGTAATAATAATTCACATTTATAAAAAGCTTCATAATATTAATTATTTAATCCACACTATATCACTGCATAATAATTCAGAATTATTATATATGCCTTTTAGGCTAGAGAAACTGATCTAAATCAATTGAAATTCAAAGTAAAAGCAGAGTTCCTGGCCTTCAAGTTGGCGCTAGGTCCACTTTGCCTGGCCACGCCAGCCCTCTGTACTCGGTTATGGGTTAATTAACCTCCTTTTCTTTGAATTTATCCATAAAATGGTGATCATATGAGTGACCTTACAGTAGTATATTGTGCAAATTAATTGATTTTTGGAAAGCACTTTCAGATCTATGGAAGGAAAGTATTCGTAGTAAATATCTCAATTGATTTTAAATGATGCATGCTCATTTTTCATATCGTTTATCAATAGCAATAGTGACAGAGATATTGAATAATATATAAAATGATGAAAAATTTTTTCCATCACTCAGAGAAAGAGCTCTTGAAACTCCCACCTTGATTCAGCCAGCCATGACTCACTCATTGGAAGAGATGCCATGATTCACTCCTTTCCACAGCTACCCAGCCTCGCATCCATTTTCAAGTACAATAAAAATACTGGCGATTCCTGACAATGTGGTATTTCCTTCATTTTGTTTTGCTGTATTTTAAATAAACACACAGCATCTATGACTTGCAACACACTTACGTTTGAAGAGTAAATTTATGAGAAAATGTCGCAATCTATTTGATTCCAATTTTGCCACGCCCAAACCACGGCTACAGAATATTTAGCATGAATATATTTTAAAGCTTTGCTTTATATGTTTGCTTTCTAACCAGGAGGACGGTAGTTCAAACCCAGCTAACTATTTGTGGGGAAAAGATCTGCCAATCTGCTCCCATATAGTCTAGGGCCAAGAAAACTCTACACGGAAAGGCCACTTCGGGACTCGGAGTCTCTGTGAGTCAGACCCTTCCCCGTGGAACTCAGCAACAGAACACGCACGTTTGCTCGTACGTGTTGTATGGTTGTGATGAAATGCTACCCACATGGTATGTCTCAGAGAATAATTATTCCATTTATAGCTACTGTCTTAAATGAGTTTCTCTACATCATAGCTCTATAAAGCAGGCTGAGCTTGATCCTGAAAAATAAAATGCAACTAAGTTATTTCACCTTAAAACTACAAATAAATAATTTAAGGACTTTTATTTCAGAAGTGAACCCAAAGTTAAAGTTCCAAAGGCATATAAACCTAGAATTATATGGTGATAAAATGTCGGTGCTTAGTACAAGAAATGAAATACTAAACCTTAAAATGTGTCTAAAGGATGGTTTGTAGCCATCTTCAATCAAAACTCAGTACCCATTGATTTTTTTTTTTCAAAAACAGGAGGCCCAATTCCTCTCTTAGTGGTCTTTTTAATGTGGGACTCTATCTAGTCTCCACTTGTACCCCACACAGAGTAGATACTCAACACAGCATAATCTAAAAGAGAGCTTCCAATCACATCTAAATCAAGAGGCAAATTCAGTTCCTGGGTTGTAAAGGAAATAACCACAGCTGAACTGTACCTAAAAGAACTACTCTTAGTCATTAGGCCACTTGAGACTATCAGAGCATCCTGAGTAAAGAGAAATCTCCACACTTAAAGTTAGCCTGGAAATCCAGCTTTGCTATCTAGACTTGGGTCTCCATTTGACTGCCCTATATTTTCTCTACAATAGCCTGTTTATAGACATGTGTGTGGGCTTGCATATAACATATGTGTGTATAATACAAATTGTGATATGTGTATTGTGTGTACAAGAGGCATATATTATATTTTGTGATATGTGTACAGGTGTCCCTATTCCAGCCTACATAGCAAATGCCCAGCATCCTATCCAACCAACAGAACTCATGCCTTGAATACAAAGCTTATCATTTCCTCTCTTTACTTGTGTTATGCATTTAATTGTTGTCCTTATTTTATAAACCAAGACTAATCTACTTTTATATTTAGATTTTCACAAAGGGTTAAGCATTATTCCTATGTACTTTTGGAATCACATTTAAGTAAAGGAACTTTTCTATTTGGAATGAAGAATATTAGTCAAACATACAAAAATAATAGACAGATTCAAATTAAAATCATTCTACAGTACCAACTTTGTGACAATTATAATAAAATGAGTAAATAAAAATTGTATACTTACTCAAAAGTATCTATGTAATTTACTTGAAAAAGCTCAAAGCAATAGGAACTATTTCATTATGCTTGCTCAGAATTATTCTTTGCTAATTGAAATTATTTTTCTCCTAGCAGCTAGTGGTAGTATATATGTTGTGTGTGTGTGCACGCGTGTGTGCATGTGTGATAAAAAAATCCATTGCCATCAAGTTGATTCAGATTCATTGTAATCCATACGATAGAATAGAATTGTTGCTTAGGATTTTTGAGATTGTAAATCTTTATGAGAACGGATATCCTCATCTTTCTCCCTCAGAGCTGTTTGTGGGTTTGAACTGCTCACCTTGTGACTGGCAGTCTATGCTGCTGACCTCTTAAACAGAGCCAAGAGGATATATATCTGTATCTACATCTAGATATAAAATTAAATTTCAGTAAATGCAACAAGATGCACACAATGTTCTAATTTGTTAGATGAGAGAATGAGCATAAAATTTACCTTTGTAATGTTTCTGATGCTTACATAAAATATCCTTCTTGAGGTTTATTAAACTCTAATCATTTTCTTGAAAGATTAGCAGCAATTATCATTAAGGTTTATGCAGTTAACTGTGACTACTGCAATAAATCTTATTAAAATAACTGAAACATACTTTTTCCGCATGTGGCAACCTGTCTCTGAATCACAACCATCTGTAAGTGGTGATTGCCTGGCGCACACAGATGGCAGTAAAGCACCGATACAGCGATACCATTCTTTAATCATAAGCTGGTATCAAACAAACTGAAAGCTGAGTCATACCATTTGCATTTGAAAGATTATATGATCACTGTAATTAACAAATAGTGGTTAGATCTATGATATGAAATGTGTTATAGGTATCTGATTGAAAATAATGCTTGAACTAGCAACCTCTCTCCTCCTCTCTAACAACCTATAAAAAATCAGATGTTAACAATAGAGGACAGGCTTCAGGTTTTTATAGCACACAATTCCTTTACAGACTTAAGATGACAGGGAAGGGAATATAATACTTGCCTATTCGTGGCTTGAGGCACAGAGACATGAACGTCTCAGTCACAGCTACAGGGCTGCACCCAACTCCTGCCACCCTGAATTAGTGACAAGGTGACCACCGCCCCCTGTTTTCCCAGCACAGCAAGAAAATAGAAGACCTCAGTTACTCACAAAACTCTGATCAACTGAAGTAAAGAAAGCCCAAAATCTAGAAAACCGATGTATTTCTAGGGTTCTCTACATTAGTTGGAATCCAACTCCATTGCATTAACTAATAATCAACAGATCCACCCAAACTACTACCATTCCGCTAATTTCAACTCAGCAACCCTATACAGGGCTTCTAGGGAAGCAAATCTTTACTGTAGCCGAATAGCTCAGCATTCTACCTTGAACTTGTCGGTTGTTTGGAACCGCTCATCTTAAGGTTAGCAGCCCAATATGTCCCTGACCAAAAATCAGTACTGACTACTATTGACTCTACAGAACAAGATAAGACTGCCCCTGGGAGTTCTGAGGCTATAACTGTTTGGGGGAGGAGGAGGCCTGGTCTGTCTCCCTTGGAGCCGCTGGTGGTTTGGGATTTTCCAACCTGAATGAGCACAGCCCAACACGTCCAGTTCACCCCCAGGGCTCCTGGTGAACCTGGGAGCACCACCAGAAAACTCAAGCCAAATCCATTGCCTTCAAGTCCATATTGACTCACCATGACTCAAGGAGCTTGGGTGGCACAGTGGTCATGTGATCCTCAAGGTTGGTAGATCGAAACCAGCAGTGGCTCTATGGAGAAAGACAAGGCTTTCTCCTCTAATAAACAATGATAGATTCAGAAATTCACAGGTGCCGTTTTACCCTGTCATATAGGGTCTCGATAGTACCACCAAAGCTCCTTAATAACCAAAAAAGAGAAAAGATTTAAGTACTGCCAGATGGTAAAGAGTATTGAGTGTAGAGTTGAACAAACCCTGCTTTCAACCCTGCACGCTAAACTCTAAGATGTGTTAGCCAGACCAAATGTCTTAACCTTTTGGAGCTTCAGCCTTCTCATCTGTAAAACGGAGATGATATTAGTATAAACCCACCACCACCCAATACATACGTGGCCACACATTAATTTTCTCTCTGAGGTTTGAATGTGGTCATCCAAAAAGTGCTTAACATAGAGGCACATGTAAAGCGCTCAAAGCATTTCCATGAAATGAATACAGGAATATGTCAAAGTATTGCGACCAGGGTTTCAGTTCATACTTGCATGGGTTTATTTCAAACTAAATACTTTTGACCATGTCTCTGTTATCATTAAATGACTGCTACTTCAGTGTTCTCAGCAAACCGCGTGTCTTATTCTGAGGAGACCTGGTGCATAGTGGGTTATAGCTTGGGCTTCTAACTCAAGGTCTGCAGTTCAAAACCACGAGCATCTCCTCAGGAGAAAGATGAGAATTTTTCCTCCCATAACGGTTTACAGCCTTGGAAACCAGCAGGGGCAGTTCTAGTCTGTCCTACACATAGAAGGCCTCCACGAGTCAGAATTCACTAGATAGCAGTGAGTTTGGCTTGCTTTTTTTTTCTCGTTCTTTTTTGCAATCAGAACAATAGGATTCCAATCAGGGGATGTGCCTGCCTAATTCCCATCACCCCTTCTTTGTACATCCTAAAAATCGCTTCAGCAGAGGTGACCTCGCCTCAACTTGGATCAGTCTCTCATGTTGTGGGTAGAGGGAAAAAAACCAATCAGTTCCTACCATATAATATTGTTCTCTGGTCACCTCAAATCAATAGGCACTTCTACAAGGGTATGTCATGTCCTTAATGGAAATTCAAGTCCAGACATTGTGGGTGGGGGTGACATACCTGTTTCAGGTAAGGTGATTTAACTTCTGTTGGCGGGTAAATTAGGTGGAACAATGTGCATTTAGGAAAAGTGCTTAACATTATTTTTATAGCCCTCCAAGAAATCCTGTTGGTGTAGTTGTTACCCACTGGGCTGCAATCCACATGGTTGGCAGTTTGAAACCACCACCAACTCCATTGGAGAAGACAAGGCTTTCTACGGCCATAAACAGAGTCTCTGTAACCCACAGGGGTCGCTAGGAGTCAGCATTGACTCCATATCAGTGAGTTTGTTTGGGGGATTTTTTTAATATACCCCACAATGGGAGAATATGCCTGGTATTATATTTTAAGGGGCACCTTCGAAGTAGTTTCACCAAGCCCTTGGTGGCCCAGGTGATGGTCTATCAGGACTTCAGACTGCCTTTTGAGGTACACCACTTCCTTCATAGGCCACATCTGAAGGCTCTGATTTGGAAACCCTATTAAGTGAACTCAACTTTACCTCAAACATATCTGTAGCAGATTAAAGAAACTGAAATACTCCCTGAGATTTAGGGCTTAAAAGTCCTCAAACCAAAAATCCATACTCACTGTTGTCAACTTGACTCTAATAGTGACCTTACAGGGCAGCGGAGAACTTCCCCTGGGGTTTCCCAGGTGGTAGCTCTTTATAGGGGTAGCAAGCCTCCTCTGTCCCCATTGCAGCAGCTGGGGGGTTCAGACTGCTGGGCTGGTTCCAGCCCAACTTGTTACGACCATGCGAACGGGGGTGCTTTAGTGACCCGAGTGTGAGAAAAAGCAGATAACAGCTATGACAAGGCAATGGGTTTGGACGACAGTGGGCTGTGGTTGGAATCCTTTGCTTTAAGGGTCCTCACGAATTGGCAACTCAAGACTACTACCTATTTGTTACTTTTGTACCAGTTTAGCTTTTTTATGATATGTCTTCGTTCAACAGACATAGTTCTATCTTTTTGAATGAGAATTACTGAAAGTCTCACCCTATGTCCAACTCTCACTGTGTAAATAGTATCCACTCACTAAAGTTTTTAGTCAGTACAAGTAAACAACCCATGTGGTTGAGTCTAAAAAGTTGTCCTATATATGTATATTTCCTTTTCTAAATAGTATTTTTAAATTCTATGCTTTGACTATATTAATAATACTATCAATAGAATTACCATATGGGGATGATTTACAATGATCTCCATGATAACAATAGCTTTAAAGTAAACCAGGGGTGTATATAAACCATAAATATATAAATTGCTTTTGAACTCTCCCTTACTCATAGCTCTCTTCTAAAAACAATTCAATACTTGCCCTCATGAAGAAGTTAGTGAAGATTTGGGTGCTGTAGCAAAGTGTGGTGACGTAATATGAGGCTTATTTACAGAATGAATAGCATCTGGGTTCTTAAAGGGTTGTCTTAAAATAAGAAGTCATCTAAGTGAGGTGTCAGCTAAGGCCACATGGAAGAAGCACAAGGTTTGTAAATAATAAAATCCAAACCCCGAGTAGGGATCTCCATTAAAGATTAAATTCCCAGCACCTGCTTTGCAGACAGCCCAGAGTGCTGGTGACATCATGGCTACACCTTGAGCTGCTAGCCCCAAGGTCAAGCAGTTGAATAGCACCAGCTGCTCAGTGAGAGAGAGGCGGCTTTCTACTTCATAAAGAGTCACAGTCTCAGAAACCCGTGGGGGCACTCCTACTCTGTCCTGTAGGGTCACTGAGTTGGAATCAGCTCCATGGCACTGAGTTTATTTTGGGTTTTATGGGTGACAGTGGAAGGTCAAAATCCATTTACAGTGTCCCCATATCGATTAAGCCTCCAGGGACCAGAGATGTCAATCCCCTTGCTATCAAATAGAGTGCACAGGAAGGTAGATGAACACAAAAGTCGTTCGGTTAAAACTTAGCACCTTTTCAACTATTCTCCCTTTGGACCCATTTTAAATTTGTTCTAGTTTTTAATATTTTCTACTTTCTTTTGGATTGAGGTTTTGCTGTTTTATATTGTTAATGTTGTTGGGGCTTTTGTTTATTTTTGTTTATATGAGATCTATATGATAAAGTCGTGGTTGAAAATATATAAGCATCATAATATAAAATCCCTATCAAAAATCTGGTGTATATACTACATGCCTTCCTTCTGTTTCTCTCTGTTATTTGAACATTTTAGATAAGTACTTTCCTTTCTCACTCTCTGTCTGAGAATTATTATTTTTGCAAGGAAAAGTTTCTTAACCTCAAATGACCTCATTCTTTCAGACGCCAGATGCTGTAGAATATTAAAATTATATTTAAAAGTGTTACATTCAAATTAAGATGTATTTTCTGCTAGATTACATTTTTAAAAGACAGTCATCACATATTATATACACTTAGCTATCAAATGACTGCATTTACATTTGAACCAAAATAAAAGATGAAAGTGGTTAATGAAGTTCTAATTCATTGCCTTGAATGTTTTTAGCCTACGACATCCAAATTATTTTCTTAAATAACCACCACCCGAGAGGCTAATGTAGTGCAGATGACTCCCCAAATATTTGCAATGGGTCACATGAGCGCCACCGCAGCATTTCAACAATTGAGCGTAATAGATTTAAAGGGGAATGATAGACTGCCTTGACATTTAAATAGATAATATTTTCTATTAAATTTTTTTTAAAAAAACCTTGATTAACACCAGAAATATTTCTCACTTTACCAAAAGAAACCCTCATTAAGAAAATTTTCATAATATGCTCATCTGTGCACCATGAACTTGTTTTTACTCTATATTCAAAGCTGTATGTTTATTTCTCTGTTCCAGTTCAGCGCTAAGAGCCAAAAATATGAAACAGATGTGGTGACTTTCTGTGTACTGTGAGGCACAATTATGCTTCTTTGAATTGCTCAAGCGAAACAGTTGCCTTCCCAAGAGCATATCGAAACTGCTTGAGATTCTTTATAGCCAAGAACCCAGCTTGGTGCCTGTCAAGAACTAGGATTGGCAAGCCACAGCTGGTTAGATGCAATGGATGGTCCTACACTGTCTTCCCACATGAAGTCTGTGAAACTTATCCATGAATATATAAATTACCTATATGCGTGTGCTGTCTTATTTGTAAGAAGACAGATTGGCTATCGGGTAGTGAATGCGATGTAGCAATTGACTAACGCTGAAGAAATAATTCGGTTTGTCCAGCTTCAGAGTTCACAGACAACCTGGGCGGCAGCCAAGAACAAAGAAAGAAACCCTTCCGGTTGACGCCTCAACCATTATCCCTTTAAACCTACCAGATTAGCTTCTGCATCTAAAGGTGCATAATGTTGATTTTCCTTTTGCTGAGAATAGTTTTAAAACATGTGGAAATTGCTGTAATTGAAGAGAAAGCTTGGAACAAATGGTAATTTGTTCTCAAAAAGGAAGCTTTCTTTGGGCTGTGGGAGGTGAGGAAAGGAAGTTTCCTTTTCTTCTAAAATGAGTGAATGCAGGGGGGAGGGAGTGGAACTCAGGGGTGGGGGCGGATGGCATTCATAGAATCCTACAGGGATTTTCTCAATATGTAGTTTTAAAGTAAGTTTGTTTTTTAACACAAGGCAGTAGTGGACATACAAATGAGCATTTATAGAGTATTATATTCATAAAATCATAAGTTTGATACAAATGGAGAGATTAGCAGTCCCATAAAATGCATGTTTTTCATAAAAATGAAACATGTATCAATTCATTCATTCAACATTCATTTATTTAATGCAGAACAAGGCATGAGGCTAGCTTCTGAGGGTACTTAAATAAAAAATAACCCAAACAAAAGTATGCAGCTCAAAATGATCCGATGGAAAAGAGAAAAAAATTTTAAACATGCAACTAACAAACACAATGTTCTTACAGTTAATAAGATTCCTTTCTCTCTGTAGTCAGCCTGCTGGATCGGAGAAATGGAAATGAGGGTATGGGAGGCAGAGACATTTGGCCTGTTTAATCCAGGAGACGCTATTACCATCCACATCTGGGAGTCAGACCCCTTCTCAGACCAGTTTCAAACTACGACTTCTGCACTGTTCATTGACCCACATCAGCCACCTTCGCAACACGCCTCAGCAGAGCGCACGGGAAGAGAAGCAAACAAGAGGGCTTGCTACCTCCTTGTTGTAAAAAAAGAAATGGATCTTTGATCCAATTGTCCTTTTCAGACTTTGTCTTTGTTTCTCCAGAAAGCCAGGAGAAACTGCCTCTTTCCTAGACACTGGCAGGCTGAGTCCTGTGTCTCAGAACGGCCTCTCATTCTAGAGGCTCTCTAGTGCGCTAACTCATTAAAAAGAGGTTACTTGTCCAGATGGATCAAGTCAGGCGATGCTGCGCAGGGTCTAGGAACAGGAGAAATCAGTGTGTGACGTGGTGGCTGTCTCCCACTGCTACCTGTCACCTACATCGATGAGAGAGGCAACTCTCAAAAGATGTTAGCCTGAGTTTGAGTTGGCTGTAAGTCAAATGAAGGATTAGCTGACCCGCAGGTTGACTCTGCGCCCACTCACTTTTTAGCTTCCAGTGAGAAAGGAAATCCCGGGTACCACCCAAGAAAACCAAATATAGAGCCTGCTATCAATCATCTGAACTCAATTTTTCCTGCATTACACTTAAGGCCCTAAATTTACACATACACAAAAATGTAATACATTTCCATTCTGGTTTCATATCACTGAGTAAAGTAGAATATTCTTTGGCAGATCCTTGGAGTGCAGGCGAATAAAGCATGAAGGGTACTAACGGGTCCAAAGCATGAAGACTGTAAAACCAGGCTTGTTTAGGAGGAGTTGAAGCCATCGGTGCTGGCTTTGGAAGTATGCTGATACACAAAGATATCCTATTGCCTTCAGTTGTGATGAAAGAAACAATGACTCCTCAGTCTAAGCTATTCGGTTGTATACAGAAGATAAGTAGCTACTATCAAGCCAACTTCAACTCTTAGGGACGTATGCACAACAGCACTAACAATTGTCTTGCCCTAGCTCATCCTCACTATCACTGGATATTTTGGTCCATCATTGTAACTCTTGTGCTAATCCATCTCACCAACAGTCTCCATCACCCTTGCTGGACCTATACATCACCTAACATGAAGCCCTCTTACAGCAATTGATCCCTCCTAATGATGTATCTAAAGCAATTTAGTTGCAACATAGTCTGTTGTGATTCCCTATGTTTTTATTGGCTAATTTTCTTGTAGCGGATTTTCTTCCTACTTTGGTGAAATCTGCACGTCATGCGTGACCCTGCTGAGATCTGAAATACAATGGAGCACAAAGCTACCAGCATTACAGCAGTACACAGACTGAGGAGACAAACGGGGGCTTCCAGCTGTGAGATTCAACAAATTAAAGATGGAGAAAGCTAGACTCAGGTGTTAGTCAACCAGTTAACATTAGTTACCAACAAAATGAATACTGTAATTGCTATAATAATGCTGTGTAAAAAGTGATCCAGGAGCAAAGAGGAAAAGAACATCTAAGTCTTCCTAGAACAGTCAATAAAGGCCCTATTTAAGATGCTACATGCTAGCTGAGCCTGGACTTTGCCAGGATCAAAGGAAAGTAGAGACAACCCTGAACCCTGAAAGAAGAGCTTGTGCAAAAGCCCTGCCACATGCGACTACGTGAGTACCTGAACCCTGTCAGCAGGCTGTGAGCAGAACGCCAGAGGTGAGGTGGCATTGCAAGCATGAGAGTTTGAACTTTGCCTCTCAGTGAGTGACATTTCTTCTTTTTAATCAGAGGTATAACGTGCTCAGATATGAACCAGAGGTCAGAAACATCATTCTTATACCTAAGCATCTTTAGAAATACCACTCTTTATGCCTATAAAGATCTTGGATAGGCATAGTTTGCATCACAATCTGCTAGGTATATTTTTCTCAGAGAAATTTGGAAATAATAATCCACAATTGAACAGTGAAGGTAGGCTATGGAAACATGCTGAACAGCTTCTACAGAAATCTCCAATTACAATGAACTTCAATTATGTGAAAATAAAATGTTATTTGAACTGTAGAACTTTCTAAATCATTGCTATTTAAGCTGCAAAGGATCATTTTTAAAAACAAGAAAAAGTCTTTCAAATTATAAAAATGATAATTATTTAACATAATGTTTTCCACCCCCATAATAGTTTTTCTAAAATGTGCAATTGCATGGAATAATTTATATACAAATATGTAGATGTATACAAACTGAAATGCAAAAATATTGAAAAGAAACTCAAATGAGTGGGCATTTACATATGGAAGAAAGCATATAAGAAACTGTTTTTGTGATAATGAGATGTTTTCAAACTCTTCCCCATTCTGGAAATTTACTCAGAGAAAAGTCCATATTTCCATGAGACAGCAGGAAACTTCAAAAAAATTAGCCTTATGCAAGCCTCTCTCAAAACAGAGGCGCTGACTTAATAAATAGCCATTGTATCATCCAAGTTTACCAATGGATCAGAGTGTGGATGAAAATTTCCAAGCACAGAGGTCAAAATTTCTTAGCTAACCATTTCTTTCATATACAAAGGTAAGTAAAAAACTTGCCACAATATCATAGAAACCTATATAAATCAAAATTCCAAACTGTGACACAATTGTTTCTTAACATAGCCTCTAACTAGGCCTATAGAATTCTAAAGGCCATGTTTCCATCTCTCACCCTCTTGCGTGAGGAGTTCTGCACTCTTTGATTTATACCACGTCAAGTTTTGAGGCACTCAAACTGCAGTACTTCTAAATATTTGTTGAGATTGAAGAGCAAAACAACGTCTAAGAGAGTGTGATCAGGGCTGCCATATAGATGAGGTTAGGTTCCCTAATGTAATTCCCAGAGGGCTGCTCTCTCCCCCTCCAAGAAGAAGCTGGTGCTCCCTGTTGGAATCCTCGGTGCAACGTTCCTGGTTTTTTTCTCACCATTGTGATTTTCAGTTTTCTAAAAAGTCTACATGGTAAACTCCCATTATCATACAGTATCCTTTAAGAAAAATCTACCCAAATTCTAGAACCATCCCCATAGCCTCTCAGCTGACTTCTCTGCCTTGAATTTAACTAACCCAGCAGATCTGATTGAACCTGAGTGTTTGTTTGTTTGTTTGTTGCACCCTTACGGGATTAAAAGGAACCCTGGTAACCCAGTGAGTAAGCAGCATTGGGGTGCTAACCACAGGGCAGCAGTAGGATGTAGCAGTTGGTCCCAGGCAAAAGTGAGAAATGCACAGCCTCAAACATCCACGGAGCAATCCCACTCCGTGCTCCAGGGTCATCATGCATCAGAATTGACTCGGTGACAGTTGTCTGTCTGTCTGGTTTGTGATTTATTTATTTAAGGGGGACTAAAACAAGATATTACCGAGAAAACTTGCGTGCATTTGTTTACTGATTACAGAAATACAATGAAACACAATTTGTCTGGAATTAACCCACTTGTGTATTAATTAGAACCCAAGTTAAATACCTTGATACTTACCCTCATATAGGACAGGAGCCCTGGTAGCACTGTCAGGTAAGCATCTCACTACTAACCCCAAGATCATCAGCTCAAACCAAAGAGCCATTCCCTGGGAGGAAGATGTGGCTCTCTGCTCCCAGAAAGATATGCGACCTTGGAAAGCCTAGGAAGGGTCACTGAGTTGGACTTAGTGCGAAAGTGTGAGACTGGGTGTGCAGTGTTGTGTAAGACACATAATATCTCACACCTAGTGGAATGCAAGTGGATTTAGGCACACTTCTGATGGGATCAGTGATTAAGTTCATGGACAATCATATAAAATTAAGATCAGAGGGAGGAAATATTTTATCCATACAGCTTAGGAATTAAGCACTTACAGTCTGTATAGACCATTTTTATGTAAAGGTCATAATTTGTCTTCACATAAGTCTGGGGACTACCATAGCACAAAATGCAAGAGTTTTAACCCACCATCTTCTTAGGAAATACTTCACATTATGTTAAGAAAACTAGAAATATGGCTTTGTAGCCTTAGATTAGTTCCAGCCAAGAAAGTATAGATATTAACTAAAAAGCCATTTTCCTTCCTTATAATTCAAAAGTTGTATTCATGCTAATAGCTTTTTAAAATCCTTTTATGGGGGGCTCTTACAGCTCTTATAACAATCCATACATTAATTGTAGTAACTATATTAGTACATAGGTCGCCGGCATCATTTTCTAAACATTTGCTTTCTATTTGAGCCCTTTGTATCAGCTGCTCTTCCCCACGCCCCACCTCATGACCCCTGGAAAAATGATAAATTATTATTGTTTTCATATCTTATACCAACCACTGTCTCCCTTCACCCATGTTGCTGTCATTCATCCCCCTTGGGTGGGGGTGGAGGCAAATGCATCAATCCTTGTGATCAGTAACCTCTTCCTCCCTGCCCCTCCCTTCCCCCCCATCCCCGTACCCTCTTGTCAAGTTAATAGCTTAACGAGCCAATCATCCTTTGCTCGGAGGGACAGAAACCCAACTTAAAATAAGAAGAGTATCTATCACATTTCCTATAAGGAGCCCTGGTGGCATGATGAGTTATGCATTGGGATCCTAACTGCAAGGTCAGTGGTTCAAATCCTCCAGTCACTCTGCAGGAGAGAGTTAAGGCTTTCCACTGCCATCAAGATTTACAGCCTTGGGAACCTGCAGGAGCAGTCCTCTACTATCCTATAGGGTAGATAGGCATCTAAATGGATTTGATGACAATTATTTGTGCTGAATCCACCCACATGCTCCAGTATTTTCATGCAATGCTCTCTATCCCTCCCTATTTTCCTGTGCTGGTTTTATTACCAGCCCCATGCCGTGGGCAAATATGGCCACCACTGAGCATGGCAAGAGAACTTGCTACCAGGTAAGCAATCCAAAAAGAAAGGACGTTTTACTGCAGCAGTATCAGAAGTCTTCTAACTTCAGGAGGAGAAGAGATGAGACTCATCATCAGTCCATGAAGCTGCTTCCTCTGAGGCTGAGGTCCATCATGTCCCCACTCGCCAGTCTTTTACCAATTTTGACAATCACCAGCACCTCCGCCGTCGCCACCTCCCCACAGCGCTTTCTCCTTCGCTGCTGGCTTCAATGGCTTGCAAAGCCCACCCATGACTAACAGACCACACTCCTACTTAGGTGGTGAGAATCTATAACTCAGGGTCAGGAACAAGTGGGCAGTAACAGGAACAACTCAGGACCGAATACAGTTCCTCAATCATTCCAGTTTTCCACTAGCACAGCTCTCCGCATCCTCTCAGCCATGCCCACAGGCAGGCCTGGCGTCTCTGCCTGTGAGCCCTTGCAGGCCCGCCTCCCTGCCTGTCTGGGGTAAGTTCTACAGCTCTGTCGGTTTGTGTGTGAAGAGCCCAGGTGCACACAACTGCACCCACAAGCCGCTTGCCTGAAGGCATTCACCTCTCTCTATGGGAGGTGAACCAGTTTCTACATCATCGAGTAGTCTCTCTTGAGTCTTGGAGGTTTGTAGGGCAGAAAACCCAGGTCGAAAGGGCACACTCCATTTCAAGTTCTTCATCTTGAGGCTTGTTGGGTCCCCTCCATCTCTGTGGGACAAGCTATTTTATCAACGTACTCTTTCCAAATATGGACCTATCCCCTTAGTGGACCACAGGCAACTTAACTGCATAGCAAACTGTCCAAGCCTTTGCATAGTCAATTGTCAAATTTCTTTGCAAGATGTGGCCTAGCAAATCATCATGATAGAACCAACGACAAACCCTGCACCAGAAATGCCGTGTGGGAGGAGGAAACCGCTGCACTGCCGAAGGGTTTCTCTCTGCGTGGTTTCTATGTTACAGCTCAAGACTGACTCTGACCGTAGGCACCAGTTGGGTAATATTCTTATTCCTGAATCATTTGTTCTCTCTGGGGTACATTATGCCAAGGCATAGCATTGAACCATAGCCACCGAGAGTGGGCGCAATCTTTCTAGTCAGCACTGACCCACAATGAGGCTGGGTCATTCTCCAAAAGATGGTGAGTAGAAAAGTCTGTCTTCATGCTAGAAAAAAACATCATAGGTCTCTAAACTTATTGTTGGTGTTCACTTTTCTCTTTACTTTTACTTTGGTAAAAGAGATACAACAAAAAATTTCCATTTTAAAAATGTAAAGTGTGTAAATGAATAACTTTAATTACATCACCATGTGTGCCTCCACCTCCACCTCCACTATCTATTTCTATAATCCTTTCAGCAATCACGTCAAACAGAAATCCAGCATGCCTTCAGCTATCCTCTCCCTCCTCCCTTCCCACAATCCCTGGTACCCAATAATAAACTGTGTCTGTGCATTTGCTTATTCTATTTTATGTAAGTGGAATCACAGAATACTGGTATTTGTACTTTTGTGGCTGACTTATTTCTCTCCACATAATTTTTCCAAGATTCATTCATATCATGAAATATATCAGTACTTCATTTATCATTATAGGTGAATAAAATCATGTTGTACAAATATACCACATTTTGTTTCTCCATTCATATGTTGATACTGATTTGAGTTGTTTCTACCTTTGGGCTACAGTGAAGGATTTTGCAGTGTGCATTAGCATACACATATCTGTTTGAATCCCTGCTTACAAACCTTCCGGTATATATCTAGGAATGGAATGACTGGATCATATGGTAATTCTATGATTAATTTTTTTGAAGACCTACCAAGCACTCTCTAGTTCATGGCAGTAACACCATTTTATATTCCCATGAATAATGCGCACAAAATCTAATTTCTCTATATTCTTGTCAATACTTTCCATTTTTTCTGACAATAGCTATCCTATTGGGTATGAAGTATCTGTTCACTTTTACTAAGATAACATTTCATAGTTTAAATAAATTACAAAATCTGTAAGAACAGGCACTGTCCCCGGCTTGTGCTCTGACAATGCCCTAAAGTGTGTGGGAAATGTGGCAACTCTGATATTGCTGGCAGAATCATTGAGTGTCTCCGACCCTTGGTATTTCTTGTACTTCTTCATTTTCTTTTTATTTGGGATTAATTAGGTTAAAATTAATTGAGTCATTTATGCATAGATATGGAGAGAGGAACAGCATATAGGTAGCAGCAACAGGTCTCTTGAAAACAAGGGTAACTTCCTCTGACACGACTGCTGAAGACAGAGCAGGTACATAAGCAAATGTGGTGACAAAAGCTGATGGTGCCCGGCTATGAAAAGATATAGCGTCTGGGGTCTTAAAGGCTTTAATATAAACAGGCGGCATCTATCTGAGAAGCAACAAAGCCCACATGGAAGAAGCATGTGGTGGTGATCACGAGGTGTCAATGGGATCAGGTAACAGGCATCAAAGAACAAAAAAATCATATCATTGTGAATGAGGGGGAGTGCAGAGTGAAGACCCAAAGCCCATCTATAGGCAACTGGACATCCCCTTACAGAAGAGTCACGGGGAGGAGTCAAGCCATTCAGGGTGCAATATACCAATGATGAAACATATAACTTTTCTCTAGTTCTTTTATGCTTTCTCCCCCCCCCCCACTATCATGATCCCAATTCTACTTTACAACTCCGGTTAGACCAGAGGATGTACACTAGTATAGGTAAAAGCTGGAAACACAGGGAATCCAGGGCAGATAAACCCCTCAGGACCAATAATGAGAGTAGAAATACTAGGTGGGTAAGGGGAAGGTGGGGTAGAAAGGGGGAACCAATCCTAAGGATCTACGTATAACACCCTCCCTGGGGGATGGACAGCAGAAAAGTGGGTGGATTAGTGAGAGTGGAGAGTGAGAGATTCAACAAGGCCCACTGTAGGAAGGATATTCTTAAAATCTAACTGTGATTCCAAGGAAGGATGTCCCTTGTCATCTTTTTAATTTGCTGCTGGTGCTGAATATTAAAAATGAGGTCATATCAATTGGAACTGTGTTTTCAGTCCGAAGTATGAGTAGGAGTCACCATGTGCTTTTGATCCTACTTAAGGAAGAAGAAATAGGTAGGGTCTTACAAAACTTAAAGAGATTGATGAGGTTGGCCTGAATAAAATCATTTTAATCACAAGCAATTATGGAATATTTTGCTCCAATCTTAAAAACCCTCTCTTGTCAACACATTCTTATTGCTGGTCTACTGCATGTTATGACTGGAAGTCACTCTGAATGATGCTGCTCTAAGTCTTAGGGACGCTACCTGGATGGAGTGACTGGCAATGCACAGGTGGCACAACTATGAGTCTGCCCAGGCATCCTACTCTCCAGGAGATCATGTGATTTGGGAGTTTATCCCAGTTCAAATTGTTAGCACCAACTATTGGCAATAATTATATGAGAACTGGAGTGGGAGAGGTGAACAAAGCCAGAGTTCTATTTAAAGCTCTGCCTGTCTTAAATTAAGCCTTGGGATAGCTATACAAATGACTCCTAATGATGACTTAATGGCAACACCAATTTAAGGACACTTATTCTTCTTGTAATCATTTCCTGAGTACCCATAAGGCAGATAGCACGCTAAATGTTGATGTGATATATGCTTCCACAATGGAATTGCAAAATTATGTGATCGGTGTTTTTATAAAATCATAAGCAATGTACTTAATTCCACCTCACTGTTGGTAGCAGCTAGGCCACAACAGGGAAATGCTTGCCAATATTAGAGCTAGGTCTTAGGGAGGAATATGCATTTGTCTTCTGGCAAAGGTGATCAGATTTGCGTGGGGGCAAATCTGACCTCCTCTGGCACCCCAGGCTGATTGTCCCAAGGCAAAGTTCAGGCATACCTACACCCTTTCCATCTCCTTTTCCCCTATTTGGACACATAAACTGTCCCTCCCATTGCACTTTGCTTCTGTGGCTGGGCTCTCTATTTGCCAGGACCACACAAAAATCACAGAGAATACTCATGATGAAGGAGTTTACTGGGAAAGTTAACCGTTTGCAAATCGTGTGAGAAATGGTGAGGACGCAGTTGTTCAGTCAAGGTAGTTTCTTTTCTTCTGGGCCTGCAAACAGGTATCTCGCTGGCCCTCAGCCAGCATCTCGCTGGCCCTCAGCCACTTTAGCTGGTGTATGCTGCTGAAGTATTGTACAAAGCTCTTTGGGGGCTGTCAATGATGCCCACATGGCATGCCACTCCACTTTAAGCCTCAAGCTTAACGTACTGGGCTCCAGCTCCATGAGTCAGCAAACCCTGTTCCCCACCCTCCAGTAAAAGACCCAAAAGCATCCCACTCCAGAAGGCAGCTTCCTACCCCAAAGCACTCAGCTTTATTGGCTCTGTTGGTTGGGAAGACCAGGGCTCTTTGACATTCTCTGGCTTCTGGTTTTGTTACTGCTTTATGCTACTCCTCTGCTGTGATGGCCATCTCCTGGGTGCACAGCTTAATGCACAGAGCTTAATGCACAGAGCTCTCGAGGTCCGAAAGCATGTGTTCCATTCCTGGCTCTTTTCTTTTGCTGGGAGTGAGATTTACCCCCACCCCCTTCCTATGTCTGAGATGGTTCCGTTTATACCCAGCAGGATGACAGACCCAATGAGCCCTGTTCACAATACTCACACCTGAATCACATAACCCTATCAAGTATCTTCACCCACCTTCTTATCCAGACCATCAGGAAAGCAAAGGTCATTTGTTGGGAGTACCAAATCTATGGCTAAAAGAGGCACATCAGATACTCCACTGCATTGCAAAATGTAAAAGAAGATGATTGTTGACGGAAGAAATAGCATTCCTAGAGACACAGAGGCATAAAGGGTATAATTTATTTGGTAAATTGGTAAATAGAGTTTGTTGTTACTAGAGCACAGGGGTGAGTTACTGGGTGAGATGCAATTACCAATAAAAGCCAGGCTGAGAAGAGCAACACATTCTAACCTAAATTTCTTTTAATTTACAGGGAATGAGATATTTTCTTTAAAAAATAGAAGATAACTTAAGTGAAGTAGCTAAGAATACTTACCCACCAAAACTCACGCTCTCCTTCCTGTGTAGATCATAGGACTACTTTGCCCTGAAACCCTTGTGGTTAGATAGAGCCAAAACCAGTTTGATTTTTTGAGTAACTTAGATTTTAAAGTAGTGAATCGGCAGTTGTACATAGAAATTTGGGACTTGGGAGCATTTTCATGTTTGGAGATAAATTGTTGTTGTTAGGTGCTGTAGATTTGGTTCCAAATATTAGCAACCATCTGTATAAGAGAACTAAACACTGCCCTAAGATTGGTACCTTTGATCCTTTTGTTGCTGCCACTTACTGCATGTCAATGAGCATCTTCCTCTTCTGAAGTATGCTTCTACTTTACCAAGCACCATGCCCTTTTCTAGGACATCATGAGACAAAAAGCTTGTCATCCTTGCCTTTAAGGAACATTCTGACTGTA
>NW_022111373.1:57006485-57008175 GCF_000313985.2 Echinops telfairi
TATATATTTATATATTTATTTATCAGCAATCTGGTTTTATCTCTCTAGAGAACCCTGTCTAACACAGTCCAACTTTAATATGCATATGAGACTATTTAAAATATCAGGGCTAAAATAAAGAGAGAGAGATCAGGGTTTAGGGCAGGCACACAGTAATCCTCAAAACAACATCCTTGCTCTTCAACATGTTAAAGAAATATTGTGCAACAGATCTACCCAATGTCATGTGTCATTTTTTTCTCTAATGCTTTTATTTCCTTCACTATTTTCTTTACTGTTTTATGTTCTTTCCTTTGCCATAAAGAACTAGTTGACATTCAACCATTTCAAAAGGTAGCAAGTAAATAATCAAGATTAGTGGCACTGGAAGAAGAAGTCCAAGCTGCACGTAAAGCATTAACAAAAAACAAATTGGAGGAGTTGCTGGACTACCAATTGAAATGTTTCAACAAGCTGATGAACCACTGGAAGCTCTCATTCATCTGTGTCAAAAAATGTAGCAAACGGCTAGCTAGTCAACAGCCTGGAAGAGATCCATATTTACTACTCTTTCCAAAGAAAGGTCACCAGCAGAATAAGGAAACTATTGAACAATATCATATAATATCATTTGCAAGTAAAATGTTGCTGAAAATCATTCCACAACAGGTGCAATAGCATATCAGCAGGGAGCTGCCAGAAATTCAGAAGAGGAAACTGAACAAGAGATATCCTGGCTGGCATCAAATGACACTTGGCTGAAAGCATAGAATAACAGAAAAATGTTTGCGTGATGTTTTACTATGTGAAGACATTCACTTCTATAGATTATAGCAAAACATGGAGAGCCTTGGGAAGAATGGGAGCACTTAATTGTGGTCATGCAGAGTCTATGCATAGACCAAGAAACAGTCATTCAAATAAAATTATGGCATACCACATGGTTTAAAGTCAGGAAACATGTACCGAATGTTGAGGTTTTATCCTTTCGTCACACTTATTCAATCTGTATTCTCATAAAATTATCTGAAAAGCTTGACTATCTGAAGAAGAATGAGGCATCAGAATTGGAGGGAGGTTTATTAACAACCTGCAATATGTAGATGATACAACCTTGCTTACTGAAAGTGCAGAGGACTAAAGCACTTGCCGATGAAGATCAAGGATTACTGACTTCAATATGCAGATGAATTGGGTCCCAGCAATGTATGCTTCAAGTTATAAGAATCACAAGAATATCCCTTTAGACCACATCAGACCTAACCTATGGCAAATTATCAAATATTTAATTATTTACAATATATATATATATATATATATATATATATTATATAACTGATATAAATATATCAGAAAATATAACTGATATATGATATTGAAGACCACACAAAGAAAACAAAATATTATTTCTCTATTGTCTCTGATCAAATTCACTGGTCTATTTTTCTGGGTGGAGAACTATGTTCTTTTAGAAAAATTGCAAAGTCTTTCAAGAACCCAAAACTCAAAACCAAACTCACTGCCATCAAGTTGATGCCAACTTATAAAGGAGGTTAAATATGCTCTACATATCTCACTCTTCAAAAGTTCAATACCATTCTGTTATTCCTTAGATAAACTACCTCTCCGCCCTTAATTAAGGTGACCAGACGTCCTGATTTGGCGGGACAGACCCGATTTTTAACAATTTTTCCCGCGTCCCGCGGCATTT
>NW_022111373.1:57009242-57019487 GCF_000313985.2 Echinops telfairi
TACCCTAAACCGTGTGGCACTGCCCAGAGTTAGAACAGCCATGGCAACCAATCTGATCTACTGTTTCTACATAAAAAACGTGTGCAAGCGTGCATGTGAGTGTGTGTGTGTGGGAGAGAGAGAGAAAGAGAATTCAGAGGTACCAAAGTAGCTCCACTTTTATATTTTAAATGCTTACAATATACATGAGTCTACTACATTACTCATCTGAGATTTGCAAACACAATAAAAGAAGTCTCGAAATGTCATATTAGAATTTCTGGGGGCAAAGATATCCCTTACTACTAGCATTTAGGCAATTTCCCATTAACTCTTGACAGATTATTTTAGTCAATTTTTAAAAAATTGATAGCTTTTGTTTAAGTAGGTTTACTTTTCATAATTACTTTAATCTGAACACTGAACCTGCTCCCTGAAAACAGCTCCTTATAGAAAAGCAATGCTAACCGCACACCAGAAACCATTCCATGAAAATGATAACAATCCAGAGAGAGGAAAAGATGCAGGTGCTGTCGCCATCCCTTGCTTCCTTCTTTTTTCGACTATTCCCTTTTTAATACTGACCAAGTTCTTGTCACTTAGCTTCAAAGAGCATGTAGGCAAAACTTATAAGGTGTCTGAATTATTTATTTAAAACTTTAAGGGCATATGAGGCATCTCCTAAATTTTATAGACTTTGAATTAATCAGTGGCAAGTAGTAGAACTCGAGGCTCAATGATCCTATGAGCCCAAATGGCTATTCTGTACCCAAATGAAAAATACCTCATGAGCCTTTTGACCTTGGAAAATCTAACCAAGAACTGGCTTCTTTATGAGAATTATTTCCTTCCGTCACTAATAAATCTTGCGACCTTAATCTTTGAAAAAATGGCTTTCTTTATGGTAAGCTATGGAAGTCAACGATGGCTATGGGGTGAGCTGCCTGGACAGGAGTCTGTCAAGCCAACTCCATTAGGCACTGCGATTAAGAACATGTTTGTCTTATCATCAGTAGCACTGGTATCTCAGCTTTAGATTTTATGTCCTTACAGAACACACTTTAGTGGTAAAGTGAATGTTACTACTTTGTGACCGTGAAATTCAATAACTCATACATAACCTACTCCTTAGAAACTCTATTTTTTTTATCTAAGTATACAACTTGAATACTCAAATTAAATTTGGATAACAAAGTCAATCTAAACTTGTTTTGCTTTTGTTTCTTGCGTTTTTCCTGTTGTGATTTCTAAATTGATACATATACCAGCAAAATCTATATGAAGAGATATATGATATAAGCCCTAAATAAAATGCCTACCTGCTACACACAAAAATAATTTATCTCTCAAAATTAATTTGTAAATTAAATACATGCACATTTTAATGTATTTGAAAATATTATTAATTTGTTTCATGATCTCTTTCATCTTGTTCGTTTCCTTGGTTTCTAGTTCAAGGTGGTAGACTACATATACCATGCCCTCCTCTCCTTGCAAAAAAAAGGCATCAAAATAAGGGGAGCCAGAACAAAAGGGACTGAATTTTGAATATCACTGATCTTGAGTACAGAGTCAACCAGCAGTCATGAAACTCCAGTAATTTTTCAAACAGATGAGGCTGAGAACGCAGAAGACCATAGACCAGGTAGAAGCAAGGGAGCTCTAGGGGAAACAAGAGAATGAGATGGGCTGCGATCGGGGCGGTGAGACGTCACAGTGGTGAGCTCCTCCTTCTCCAAGGGGCCCACCAGGCAGCAGTATTGCCGCCAAAATAATACCCTAGAAATGCTTTAGGAAGAGCGTGAGGGGAGCTGAGGCTCCAAAGAAAGATGCAGAGGAGAGAGCAAGGTAACCCGCCCACACCTTTAGAGAGAACCGAAACCATGTCTGCCAGGATCCAGAGCTCGGTACTGCTTTTCTGCAATGAGAGCTCATTCTAACTTCCAGTTTGATGTTTAATTAAAGATCATCTGTCTCTAACACAAAGCATGCGGAAAACTTTTCTTGAGCTTATTAACATTTAATACAAACTGTGGGTTTTTTTCTTCAAAATATTAAATAGTAATTATACATTTAATATGATTGAAATTTTAAATACTTCAAATTCCTTAAATATTCGTCACATTTTCCTACATGCAGTAACTAAAAAATAGTTACAAAATACTAATGTCATTGAGTGTAACTTATTTTTTTCTTCATTTATCCTTACCCTTCCCTATGGTCCTGGTTAGTCGTGCTCCTGAGGCAGCCCTGAGTCACGGCAGCCCCGTTCACAATCGAACGAAATGCTCCCCGTGGCCTTGTCACCTTCCTGACCAGCGGCGTGCTGGAGACACTGAGTATTCTGACCTAGTGGGCTGCCCTTCCAGCACTACATGGGACAGTACTGTGTGCGATCGCAGAACGTTCACTATTTCCTTGCAATAGTTTCACAGGTCTTTCTTCCAAGCCCGTCTTGTCTCAAAACTCCACTGAAATCTGACCTCCCTGAGTTCGCATGCCTTTGTTTGAAATATGGATGCCATGATTTCCAGCAATCCAGCAACACACAAGCCAACTAAGAACAACAAACTGACAGACATTTGTAACACCTTTTTTATCTAGATACATTTCTCAATAAATGGCATGGTACAGCCTCTGTCCACCAGGGCCAAGTGTGTAGCTTGCTCGTGGACTTCCTTGGCCAGTGTCCCCAGGGGCATGGGCAGACAACTGCAGGTCCTGGACATTACCGACAGCAAAGCATTTAAGGAGAAGGTAGAGAGAGGAATGTGAAACCTGGTTATGAATGAAGATTTTGTATTCATATAATCTGTCCAGCTCCCGAAAGCATTCGTATGAAAACTTCAAAACCTGGTGTCAGTGGTTTGGAAGAAAGTTCTAGAGATAATAGAGCACGTGTCTATGGAAGGCTGCATCACTGATGTCCATTGTAATAAAAAAGACCACATTATCAAGGGAAACATCAATTCTGAAGCATGTGGGAGGGCTAATTCCTGATGCGCCTGGAAGTTGTGTGATGAAGGGACGTGTTGCCTCTGCTGCCATCCTTCGGGGCCGTTTGGAGAACCAGGAAGAATTCCAAGTAGATGTCTGATGTGGCTGCACAGTGTGTTAGAAGTATTATTGACTGACCTCTGTTCCCAACTATAGTTCCAAGGATTTTGTAAAGTGAATAGCAAAGGGTACACATGTTTATCACTTACTGTGAAAGAGCTGTATTCCCTAAGCTCGTGGGTTCTCTCCGATAATACAATCCAGAGCCGGGGCAAGGTACCCTCTAGCTCTTTCTAGGTTGGCCTATGAAAAATGAGGCTCAGAGAACTGGCACCCAAATATGATTCTTTGTCCTCTGCTATTGTTGTAATAAACATTAAAGTCTTAGGAGAGCAATAATCTGTTCTTCATCTCTTACCCAGAAATCAAATGCTTCTTGCAGCATCCCCTGAGCTGTGGCAGGCTACTATATTATCTTGAAGGTAGAGTAGAAGACCAGACCCTTTACAGTTCTTAACCATTGTTTGCATTAACAAAATTCATGTGGAATTTAGTATGATTTCCTTATACTTTTGTTTTCTTATAAAATGTTCATTATCCACTAATATTTCCTCCTGCACTGTATGCATACAGATAAATTTAAATTCTCAGGCTGGCTGACCTTCATGCTGAAGTGAGTCCCAGCAATCAATACGCCACATCCAGGCAGCCCTTGGAAGGGAAGAGCGGAAAGGGACTCTGAACCAATCGCCTACAGAAACAAACAAAGAAATCAAACTAATCACAGACTTCATATTTCATTTCCTAAGTATCCGTGAACAAACTAATCACCTGCCATTTCAAGAACACCAATAGCCCCAAAGCAAAGAATCAAGTTAAACAAATAGGCCAAATCATTCCAAATACTAAACAAAAAGTAACGTGGAGAGAAAAGGTACATAACAAATATTGTAATTAGTTTTATCAGATGGATTTTAGATCGTTATATTATCCATAATGTAAGAATACACTGCTCTGGGGAAAAGGAGAATTCTGAGACAAAAAAACCTTTATAAATTAGAATGTAACCAAAATTACAGTTGAGTAAATGAAACATTGAATTTAAAAGGTTCTGAAAGAGACAAATGAGAACTGAATAGACAATTGAAAAATTGATAAATCAGAGGTCAAAAATGTCAAGAGTTTGAATATAGAATCTAAAACCAAAATAGAAAATTTAAAAGACAAAGAGGCTAAAAGGGTAAGGCCTACTATCCATTATATAGAAAATCAAAAGAGAGGGAAAGTCAAGAATATACATATCCAAGAAAATAAATCTGACTTGAGCCGAAGAATGAGCCTGATAGAGACTGATGGAACTAAAATATATACTATAGGAATTAACAAATATACATTTAGGCACATATAATGTTTATCAGAGTTGTTCTAAAACAAAGCCCCACCGCTGTCATCAGACAATATTTCCCAAATCAAGTGCCTTTGGTTACTCATGGATCAACACCATTAGAACCTTTTAAGTGTCCTCGATGGAATCTGGTGTTGTTGTTGTTGTTAGGTATCATCGAGTTGGCTCAAGCTAATAGTGCCCCTAAGTACACTAGACCAAAACCCTGCCTGGTCTTCTGTCATCCACCAGCCCATGTTTGAGGCCACTGTGTGACTCTATCTTGCCAAAGGTCTTCCTCTTTTTTTGCTGCCCCTCTATTTAACCAAGAATGATGTTCTTTTCCAGAGACTGGTCTCTCCTGATCACATGTCCAGAGAACGTGGGAAGAAGTCTCACTATCTTGGTTCTAAAGAGCATTCTGGCTGTGCTTCTTCAAGACAGACCAGCTTGTTCTCTGAGCAATCCAGAGTACTTTGAAAAAAATGTTTTGCCATCCACATAATTAGAATGCATCAATTCTTCTTCAGACTACCTTATTCAGTCTCCAACTTTCTTATCCAACCGAGGCAATTAAATATACCATGACCTGGGTCAGGCATACATTGGTCCTCAAAGTAGCATGCTGTCTTTCAGCATTTTAAATACCTTGTGCAGCACAATTACTCAATGCAAGGCATCATTTGATCTCTTGACTGCTGCTTCCATGAGCGTTAATTTTGGAACCCAGCAAGATGAAATCCATGACAATTTCTACCTCTTAACTGTTTATCATGATACTAGGATTTGGGTTTTCTTCTCATTAAATTGTAATTCATACTGCCTTCTGCCGTCCTTCCTGTTCATCAGCAAGTGCTCCAAATCCACCTCACTTTCGGCAAGCACGGTTGTGTCATCTGCATATGTCACGTTGTTATAAGCCTTCCTCCAACCTGAATGCCCCGTTCTTCTTCATCTAATCCAGCTCTCTGATGATTTGCTCAGTTCACAGATTGACTATGGCTGGTGACAGAATACTCCCCTCACACACACTCTTCCCAAGTGTTAACCACAACGTATACCCTCCATCTCCGGAAGCTCCCTGTCACATAATTGCTTAATTTCTTCTACTTTTAGACCATGCATTCACATGTTGTTCAGTTGTAAGATATAAATATATCTTGTGTTAACCAGAAAGAAACAAAAACTGAGCTAGTAATATAGTCCAAGATTTTTTGGATTCAATTTCATGGAATGAAATGCTACAATACATATAATTAGTGAAGGATCTTTACAGATTCATATTCAGAAAATTAATGAACTCAGTGCTACCAAGTCTATTCTGACTCATGGTGGCACTTTATGACTGGTCAGAACTGTCTTTGTGGGTTTCTAAGACTACAACAGTTTACAAGAGTAGAAAATCTCATATTTCTCCCAAAGATCACCTGGTAGTTTCTACTGCTGACCTTCAGATTAGCTGCCCGATGGTAAACCCAAGAGAAACCGCAAGACTTTTAATTATTAGTAAAATAATCATTCCGTCTAAGAGATTCTCTATCCTAATATTCCTAATACATTTAGTCCTTGAAAAATATTTTCTCCCATTTCTACAAATATGTGTAAATGAGCTCATAGGCAAAGAAGCAGCAAGTAGGTAGAAGAGATGCTTATGAAATCACTGGGAGCGTTACCTCTGAGGAGGCCGGAGGGCACTACCAAAAAGGGGCTTTCTCATTTTGTGACCTACAACTCTGTATATTTTGAATTATTAACATTGTACATGTATAAACACACAGGATTTATAAGTGTTTTTAGAATACTTAAAACTAACCCATCCCCTTCTACCATCCTGTTTGTGCTAGGGCTCCGCCTGCCTCCCTGGGAGCCACTGGACTTTGAGAGCTATTGGTACCTTGACATGTTTCCATTGACCTTGGATCCACAGGACTCTGTACCCACAGGCCTGTGATATTCCTGCTTCCTGCTACCTGGCGCCATAATCAATCTGCAGTTATGAGAGTCTGAAGTGGGCCCTGGCTGGCATCAGACCTATGGACTTGACTTGGACTGGGCTGGGGCACCAGCTTATTGTAAATTTGCTTTGTGATATAAAGTTCTTTACGATACATAGATGAGTGTCACTGGATGTATATCTCTAGACAATCCAGTCTAACACATCCCCCTAAGAAATTATTATATGATATTGAGAGTTCAATAGTTAAATAAATATCATCAAAGCTAATTTTCAACACTAAAAATTTAAACATTTTAAAATGCATTCACAATTTTTCTGATTTTGTACTTTAAATGTCTATGCTCACATAGGCTATTCTTAACACATGCTATACTTTGATTCCAATATAGCAATTAAAATAATAATATAAAGATATGGCTTCTATAATCTCAGGATACTGTAAATCTCTAATACAAATCTGTCCAAGGGAATGTATGAGTTGAGGCAGGGAAGTGGGAAATAAAATGTAACTTTATGCACTTTTGACGTATTTCTAATATATGGACTTTTCAGGAAAATGGTCTCAAATTTCTTAATTATTCACTCTATCTAAATAGATATGTGTATCTATTATCCAATGCTGTTTTATAGTCAATGTAGTAAAAAGTCTGATTTAAAGGTCATGAATTTCACAAACTTTAAGGAAAAGGAGAAAAGGTGCCTGGTTGGTTCCTACCTTCCAAATCCATGACTATTTCCTGAAACCATGCTGATGGTTTCTCATGTGAAACATTTCCCATCAGTAGCTAGAAATTACCTATACGAATTTCCAATGTGTTTCAGAATTTTAGAATGAATAATTAATGTAACTGCACTCACAGACCTTTGTAATGAGCACATATTTTATAAGTAAATAACTAATGTCCAATACCTAATGAATACCAATGGAATAGAGATTTCTGGGAAGCAGCCTTGCGTTTTACGTAAAGCTTGAAATTGACATTGGTGAACTAATATTCATAAACTTCCACTTTTATTAGTTGGGGTTTTGTCCCATTTACTGATTGTGTCAGCTTAATTCTCCTATTGGCAAACAAACATTGTTTGTGGCTCATGAAGGAGAATGGAATTAGCTGTATCTTGTAACCACAGGAAGTGACAAATGTTAACTGATCAGTTGGCCATAAATTCATTCTTCATAACTGTTGAATTATGCATTCAATACTCAGCACCTGAAAGCGGCTTTCTTTTTCTTTCCTGTACTTCTGTCAGTCTTTTCTGCACTGTGAATTATCTATACATTTATAAAGGATGTAGCCCAAATGACAAGCTTGGATAGATAGATCAATAAATAATCCACTTTATAATTCAACCTCACATGCTTGGATGACTGAAATGTTTTCTTAATCCAATGCTGTTTTATAGTCAATGTAGTAAAGTCTGATTTAAAGGTCATGAATTTCACAAAAGTGCAGAAATAAAGGAGTATTTCTTGAATTGGCCCTATCTGGAGAAAATAGAACCAGACTCCTTACATTCTATTTGAATCTAGAGCGTTCCATTTCCTGATTATCACAAGCATTTTTTAAGTAAAACGACTTCAAACTATCATGAGAGGATTAACTTAAGACACTTAAGACACCCACATTTGCTTAGAAAGCCTCAAAGAGAGGAAGCCCTTTGATTTGCCTGTTGATATTATGTAAAATGTATATAGGAAGTATCTGCGACATCTATTAGCTCGAACAAAGGAAGCTATTAGTTAATGTGAAGAATCTACTCGAAGGACTAAAGAAGTGGAAACAGGGCGATGTCGTCAAAAGGGCCCGGCACCGGAAATAGGAAAGGGTGGAGAAATAACCAGACTTCGCTGCCTCTCAGGTTCTCCATGTTAAAAATGAGAACAGCAATGGCTCTCTCATGGAGTTGTGCAAATTAAATTGAACAATGTGTTTAAAGCGCATGATGCATAGCAAAGGCTCGATATATATTAGTAACCTTCATGCTTACACCATTTTTGGTGCTGTTTCACATTTACAATTGTCAGATATCCTCTCTCTGAAAGGATTATTATCAATTCTCTTGTAAATCTGAATACTAAAGAAACCATGCTCTGGTCACCCCGGTTCTTCTTCTAGCTGCACCTTCCCTTCACAGGAATGAAATAATGATTTGTATGACCGTGGTTATGGAATGTGCTTCTCCTTTGAGAGACTACGACTCCAGGAGAACATGACCATCTCTCTGTCTCCCATCATCATCTCTGTCTCCCATCATGGAAACTCCAGGACCCAGCATAGCTTATTAACACACAGTGAGGCCTCAGTAGAGGTTCTTTCAAAGAAAGACTAACTAGCCAATCCTTCTTCACTAAACTCTCTAAGATCAATTGCCTTTTTCCTGAATCATGGATGGTCTGTCTCCACAGGTAAGTTTCACCACAAAACATGCAATTAAGACCTATTAAAACTCCTGAGAAGCAAACAAACAAAAAGTACCAATGCAAATTTAGCAATACTTCATCAACATAAGAGTTCAATATTTTCATGTGCTCCACATAAACTGCTTCAAATAATTTATTTCATCCTATAACATTGTTTATCCTGTACAAAAAAATAACTGACTCAACAATAATTGTTCTACAGTGATTCTTGTGTGTAAGTTTTGACAAAATGACAAATTGGTGATGATCTCTCTATAGATTTGCTATCAGAGTGTAATTTTCAGAGTCTGAGGCAGCTTAAGACTTGATTTTACACTCAAGCTTTACTTGAAAGATTCACTAAAGAAGAAAAACTTTCCAGCCAGTGAGTTGTCTGCTTGTCATCATGTATATCAAACGAATTTCAATCCATTAAAAGTGAATTGTTTTTAAAACTATGATTGGGCTTCTCTCAGAAAACTCAGCTAACAACACGCTCAGGTGAAACCCTGATTTTCACAGAGCCCACACCAATGTGAATGTGAATTTCATGTGTGTTAAGTATGAGCAAACACAGTGTGGGAAGACGGGCACTACCCAGAGTTGGAGACAGACCTAAGCTAATTGAAAAACATTGGTATCTGGGAAAGAATGTAGTGGAAAGTTGTTTTTCAGAATAGCAACAATAATCAGTGAAAAGGATAATCCCCCATAGTTAGATATCTCATCCGTGGGGGCCACAAACAGTTTGAGGGTGGCTATTAACAAATAGGTTGGAGATTCCAACCCCCCCTGCAACACCCCCCTATGTCTTCCTACAGATGAAGGCCAAGAACAGCCCAGGGAAATGTTTCACTCTGTCACACATCAGTCAGAAACATTTCAACAACCATTTGTTACTATTTTTAAAGGCATAACAAAACAAGGACAAGAAAATTAATTTAAGGATAAGAACATTCACTTAGTTTAATCTCAAATATTCCTATATTGCTTTTCCTTTATTAGTTCTTTCAATGTACAGACATTCTGCTTAGCCCTCCATTTAATTCCCATTTTTAAAAACAATATCCATAAATTAGAATATTTGCTTATTTTGTTGATTTGGTTTGGTGTTGATATGGTTTGGTGCAAGGAATATCATCAATAAGCAGATGATTAAACAGATTATGGTATATTAATTCTATGTAATATAAACCAGACAGTAAAAAGAATGCTTTATCTCTATTCATCTGGAGGTCTATAAAAATCAACCAAAAATTCCCTCACAGAACGGTCACAAGTAAGGGATGAGTCAACCAGGGACAGTATAGCATTGATGAAAGACACGATATTCCTCTGGTTCCTTGAAGCTTCCTCATCCCCCAACTATCATGACCCCAGTCCTGCCTTTCACTGCAGGTTAGACCAGTGCATGTGCACAGGTACAGATGAGAGATACGAGCGCAAGACACATGGAATCCAGGGACAGGAATGAGAGTAGCAATACCATGAAGGTAGGAGGAAGGTGAGGAGAGGAGGAAGGGGGAA
>NW_022111373.1:57019587-57033913 GCF_000313985.2 Echinops telfairi
TAAAGGGAGTAAGAATACCACAAAGGTAGGGGGAAGGTGAGGGGAAAGGGGGGAACTGATCACAAGGATCAATGTATAATGTGCCCACCTCCCTACTGAGAGGACGAACAAGAGAAATGTGGGTGAAGGGAGACAGTGGATGGTGTAAGATATGAAAATAATAATAATCTATAATTTATCAAGGGGTCATGGGGGTGGGGGAGGGAAAAAGAGGAGCTGATACCAAGAGCTCAATAGAAAGTAAATGTTTAGAAAATAATGATGGCAACATATGTACAAATATGCTTGACACAATTGATGTACGGATTGTTATAAGAGCCCAAAATGATCTTTTAATTTGGAAAAATCAACCAAAAATATATAGAGCAATTTAAAGTCAGTGCGTGCATATACATGGTTGGCTCATTTGTGCTTGTATGGACTCAAGGAAAGCTATTAAATGTCACACACTATACAATTATTATAGTTGATTTCAGAGAAGTAGAACTAGATATGAAAAAATCCATTATTTTGCCTTTATACAGTGTATATTTTGTACTTGGTTCCAAAGAGTAGCATCGTCGGTTCTGCACTCGGCCTTAACCCCAAGGACAGCAGCTAAAAGCCACATGCTGCTCCACTGCAGAGCAATGAGGCCTCTTCTGCTCCACTGCAGAGCGATGAGGCTCTTCTGCTCCTGCAAGGCTCCACAGCCGTGGACGCGTATGGGGCGGGCCTGCTCCGGCCTTCAGGTTTGCTCTGAGTTAGAAGGAACCTGACAGCCGTGTGCGGGAGACCAGAAGGGTATTTTTTGACAATTTCAAAGAAAGCTTAAGAGAAGGGGGGTGGGGGTGGGGGAAGCATTTGTGAAATCGCTTTCAATATGCTAGCAAAGATAATATTTTATATGAAGTTAAATAATAGTTTACTCCAAATATTAAGGATCCCAAGCCCACAAATATACTGTGGCAGTCTTTAAGTAGATTTAAAGATTGTCACAATATATGTCTATTAGAAATGAAAGAAACTACTCACAGCCATGGATGTATAGCTTCTAGCCACACACTTTATTGAGTAGAGCCTAATGCACACCATTCCCTTTCATGGTCATTTTCTTTTACGTACACTTTATTGTTAGAGTGGATTTAGGTTTACTTAAAATTTTAGTCATCTTTTTGTCAGCTCCACTTTAAGTGGAGAACAAACTGCTCAAAGGGAAGCAAAAAAGCAGAGGCTATAAACCATTTCCAGATCCAAAAATTTATTTGTTTCCTATAAAATTCTAACCTAAATGTTCAATACCTTTAAGAAAAATTCCATAAAATATTAAAGTACATTCCCAATGTCCTCGCTCTGTCAAAGATAGGTTATTTTCTCTTGAACATGCTCTTTAAGAAGGAGCACGGCGTTTCAAGTAGAGGATCGGTGTTCAGCTTTGGAGGTCAAGATGTCTAGTCCTTTGAAGAACACTGAAACCGGAGCCCAGACTCAGAGGGCCCAGCTGGACCTCATTCGGGTTCTGGCAGTCAGAGACCAGGAACAATCAACTCCTCAGGTCATGGGTCCTCATGCTTTGAAGTGGGCCGTTTTCTTGGGTTAAGAGAACTTGAAGGTGTGCAAACACATGTAAGGGGAGTCCTTACAGGCACCCAGACTAAGCTTACATAACAAAAGAAAGAAACATTCAACATGTGTAACTCTTCCTTCCTTTTATTCTCCCACCATTGTTAATTTAATTTAATTTAATACACTGGTCCATTGCAAATAAAACGTACCTCTACCACTCACAGAAAAATTGCTCTAAATTAGACTCCAAATACAATAATAGAGTTTCTATAAGTCCATTTTTTAATGTTTTTTATATTTTCATATTTTATTTTTCTGCCAACAAACCCTCCCTCTATTGCCTCTGCACCTGTATGGACTTGCTCTAATATTGATAGTCAGAGGCTACATTCTAAGCTACATAATGTGGCCTAATTAGTCCATGCACTTTTGCTTTCCATGATTAGATAACCAGATGCCCCATATGAAAAACATGTGACATATGGATGATTCTCAAACTTATAGCACACCACCTCTTACAAAATCTCCATATACTGCAGGTTAACATAGCTTTAACTTAGGTTTCGATCATCATATACATCATTTTCTGTAATTTTTTGACACAATATTTTTACGTTCTCTGTAAAAAAAGATAGAGTTTCAATTGTTTGGAAGAATTGCTGGATGAATATTAAGACTTCAAAGATTATACTTTTTTTAGTTCTCACATGATCATTTCTGCTAGATTTTTCAGTTGAAAAGGAAAAGATATGCTTCCCTAAATCAATATATGCTTATTAAATTGATAAGAATATGCATACACACATTGAACTTTTTAAGTGAAAGTATTCATACTATATTAAAATTTCTTTAATTATATTTTTAATTAAAATATAGGAAAATCTATACACATAAGGAAGTATTTGTACTTATTCCAAAAAAAGATGACCCAACAGAATGTTCAAATAACAGAGAAATATCATTGATATCACATGCAAGAATTTCTGAAGACCATCCAAGAACATTTGCAGCAGTACATTAATGGGGAGCTACCAGAAGTTCCGACCAGATTCGAAAAGGATGTGGAACAAGGAAGATCACTGCTGATGTCAGCTGGCTCTTGGCTGAAGGCAGAGAATGCCAGAACAGGTTTACTTGTGTTTCATTGACTGCACAAAGGCATTTGACTGTGTAAGCTCATAAGGAAGCATGGCTACCCTGGAGAAGAATGGGAATTTTCACACATTTCACTGTTGGGTGAACATTGTCAGGTTTCTAGCCTTACACCATACTTATTTCATCTGTATGCTGAGTCAATCATCAGAGAGGCTAGCGTACCTGGCGAGAAACGTGGCTGCAGGATGGGAGGAAAGATCATGAACAACCTGCGGTATGCAGATGACACAACCGTGCTTGCTGAGAGTGAGGAGGACGTGAAGCACCTGCTGATAGAGACCAAGGACTGCAGACTTCAATCTGCAGTGGATTACAACCCAAGGTGAAAGGAAACACAAAACAAAAATAAATCTCCTTACCATCAAGTCAATGCCAACCCCTATGTCAAAAAGACCAACATTCTAACAACTGGACCAGTAGTACTCTATTGCTTTTACAGATGCTACCGCTGGTCCAGTTGTAAGGATGTTGGTCTTCTTTCAATTGAGTTCTGAGTCGGCATCGAGGTTGTCAAGGATTTTGTCTTGCTTGGATCCACAATAAATGCTCGTGAAAGCAGCAGTCAAGAGATGCATTGTAATTGATTGGTCGACTCCACACACTTCTTTGCAGTAATGGAAAGTAAGGCTGTTACTTTGAGAACTGAGGTGCACCTGACCCGAGCCATATATTCTCAATTGCCTTACATGTATGTGAAAGTTGGACATTGAAAAAAGAAGACTGGAGAAGAATTGACACATTGTAGTACTGGAGATGAATATTGAAAGTACCACTGCCAAAAAGGCAAATAAATCTGTCTTGTAAGTACAGCAAGAATGCTTCTTATGGATAAGGATAGAGGGACTTCGTCTCACATACTTCGGCATATTGTCAGAGAGGCCAATCCCTATGTCAGGACATCACACTTGGTAAAGTATTGAGGCAGCGAAAAAGAGGAAGCCCCTTGACAAGATGGATTGGCAGAGTGGCTGGAACAATGGGCTTACATCTAGGAACAACTGTGAGGATGGTGCCTGGTACCGGACCGAGCGATGTTTCCTTCTGTTGTGCCTGGAGTCGCTATGGGTCAGAACCAGCTCACTGGCACCTAACAATGAGAGAGTCTCATATTAAACAGCATGTTTAAACAAGAAAGACCAGTTCCACTGCTCGATAGTAATACTGAACAAGATTTTAGTGCCAATTATCAGATTCTCTTAAAAAGAAGTTGGACAACATCAGACATATTAAATCCACTGTGCTTATTATAGATAAACAAGTTAGCATGAGAAATTTCTTGCAATTGAATGAGCCATGAGTTCAAATATCTGCTTTGGAGTGCATAAAAGAAAATGTTGGCTAAAAAAACCAACTTCATTTATGCTGAGAACTTTGGATTCTATTACTATGTATAAATTTGCTTATTCATGAATGTACTAAGCACCTACCATAAAATGGGCACTATTCTAACTATAAATAACAGGAGCTAAGGAATCAAATACGATGGATTGAAATTGTTGCCCACTCACCCTTTAGCTGAGTGATATCTAGCAAGTTTCTCACTGTGCTAAATGATTTGTCCAAGGAATTCTCTTAAGAATTACTAAGTAATGTGACTGTAGGAGAGAAAGACAAGGCTCTCCACTCCTGTAGAGTTACAGTCTCAGGAACCCCACAGGGCAGTTGTACCCTGTCCTATGGGGTCGCTATAAGTCTGCATCACCTCATCACCTCGCTGGCAGCAGTGAGTGTGGTCTCTTAGAATGTCGCTGCAGGGGCCTTGGTGGGGTGGTGGTTAAACACCCAGCTGCTGGTTGAAAGCTGGGGGGTGAAACCGCCCTGAAAGATGTAGCAGAGACTCTGCATCTCTGAAGTCTGACAGCTTGTCGACCAGTTCGACTCTGCCCTCCAGACATTGTGAGTCGGAATTCATTTGGAAGCAGTGGATTTTGTTAGCTTTTTTTGTCGGTATTTTTGTTTGATCTTGCATATTATCTGTGTTTTTCATGGCACCTAGATAGAATGATGGGGGAAAATTATATAAATTGATAGGTATAAGTAACAATGACTATTAGAAACGATATCACTGTCTCTGCCTGACTTCTGGTTAAATGAAATAAATTTACCCATAGTTTCTTTGGTCATGATGAGCAGTGTAGAGCTAAACAAAAAGAGAAATATTCCAGCAATATAGTGATAGGGGTATCCCCCAGGACTGTGCGTCTGCTCGCCATATTTCCCTGGCCCTTTGTTATCAGGTGAGGCCATGTGACCAGTTACAGCTCATGAGCTCTGTGGGGAAATAGGTGCCCCTTCAGACCAAAGCACTTAAGAGCCCATGGGAGACCCTTCAACTCTCTGTCCTGTCCGAGTGGCCCTATGTTTCAGAGAGCACAGCTGCAAGCAACAGAGCCTCCTGCCACGCAGGTTCTTTCGAGGCTGTGAGAAGGAATGCACACCGTTTTTCAGATTTGTGGTAAAAGCAAGAAATGAACATTTGTGGTGTGTGTGTGTGTGTGTGTGTGTGTGTATGCGTGTGCTCGCACTAAACTGCTGGGGTTGTCAAAGTAGTTTTAGCCTCTCTTACCCTACCTGGTAAAAAGAAAAAAAATATATATATATAAAACAATTCAAATAATCCTGACCCTAAGATTGATTATCAATTCGTTTTTCTTGCCCTTCTAAAATATTTTTTAAATAAAATTCTTAAAATTGTTTGGAAAGAAGATTGGGGACAAAATAATACCACAGGAAGAGAGAAACTAAAGCAATGAGTATGACAAATGACATAATGGCCGTGAGAGATACCGTGAGACAAAAATTGAGATTTATGCTACTGGTTCATTCATAACACACATAGAAAGAAAAGCAATATTCTAGATTTCATAATGCCAGAGAACAGACACCCTTGTTCAACATTAATGGATATTGTATGTTATTATGTGCCATTATTGCTTGTATTAGAATTCTAGACAGATGTTCACCAGCTGACAACATAACTCTGAGAATTTCAAATAGAGAGAGACCATCTGAGATATTAGACTGTGAAAATAGCACTCTACACCACTGGTTCTCAAACTCTAGTGTGAATAAGAAACACCTAGGGATTTGGTGGAAAATGCAGATTCCTGAGCCCTGCCTGCAGATATTCTGATAAATTTTGCCTACAGAAATATCCCCAAATTAAATATGTTATCAAGCATCCAAATGATTAGAGTGTAAGCAGGCCCTTTTCTTTTCTTTATTTTTTTAATTCATTTTATTTTATTAGGGGCTCATACAACTCTAATCACAATCCATACATACATCAATTGTGTAAAGCGCATTTGTATATTCATTGCCCTCATCATTCTCAAAATATTTCCTCTCCACTTAAGCTTCCCGGCATCAGGTCCTCATTTTTCTCCTCCCTCCCCGCTCCCCCTTCCCTCATGAGCCCTTGATAATTTACAAATTGTTATTTTGTCATATCTCGCCCTGTCTGACATCTCCCTTCACCCACTTTTCAGCTGTCTGTCCACCAGGGAGGAGGTCACAAATAATCAGTTCCCTCTTTCCTACCCACTCTCCCTCTACCCTCCCAGTATCACCACTCACACCACTGGTCCTGTAGGGGTCATCTGCCCTGGATTCCCTGTATTTCCAGTTCCTCTGCCCTGGATTCCATGTATTTCCAGTTCCTATCTGTACCAGTGTACATCCTCTGGTCTAGCCAGACTTGCAAGGTAGAATTCGTGTCATGATATTGGGAGCCAGGAGGAAGCATTTAGGAACTAGAGGAAAGTTGTATTTTTCATCGTTGCTACATCGGCCCCTGACTGGCTCATCTCCTCCCCGAGACCCAGCAGGCCCTTTTCTATGACCTATTGGAAACTTGGAAACCGGTCCTAACATAAATTCACAGACAGTTCATTCCAGTTTGAACCCCTGCTGAGAATTTGCATTTCTACCCCAGATATGCTAAATCAAAAAATCTACATTTTAGCAAGATTTAAATCTATCTGGGTGAGTCTATTTATCATCCAGACACTTCTCAGGTCTCCATAGGAATCGCCTAGGGATATTGTTAAAGAGTAGATACTGATGCAGTATATCTGGGCTGGGAATGTAAACTCTCAACATGGAGCCAAACAGGAATTAACCAGTGTGAAGCTCTGTGCAGAACACTCTCCCCACATATAGTCCCAACTTCACCTTTATCTCCACATTCTCTTAATCAGAATTCATCTCGACATTACATTGGAGGTTTATGTCTCTTACATAAGGAAATTATAGAACTTTAAAGTTTTTCCTCACACTAGTATCTAGTTATTTCAATAGCTTGACAAGGTCATAAGTTCAAAATACAGAAATTTGTTTTTCTTATGTGTATTTCTAAAGGATGTTTAATTTTGATTTGTAGTATTGATGCCATATTGCTTAAAACACCTATTACCTTTTAAGGAGTACAACCTCATAAGATGATTATTAGAATGGAGTGAATTTACACCTGCATAAATTCACCTGCTATATGTGAAGTAGTGGAAGAGTATTGGGGACAGAGCAAGCTTCAGGAACATTAGTGGTCATTACCCACTAGGTCTTAAGCTGCAAGAGAGCCAGGATTTTTTGTAATTCATTGACACCTCTGACACCTATTTTTCCAACAGGACACTGGAGACATGATTGGTAAATAGATGTGTGCATGTAGATAAGGATGAATGGATGGATGGATGGATAGATGGATGGATGGATGGATGGATGGTGGATGGATGGACGGACAAACTGGACTATGAAGAGTTAGCATTGTCACCTTAGACTGATACTATTTAACACCTGTGCACTAGAAACCACACAGCAGGTGATACTGTCAGCTCTTCAAGGTCTGTTTTGCTCTCCTTGCCTGGCTTGCCTTTATCCTCCTATTCCCCGCCCCACCCCCCACCAACCCAGAGACTTCATCCGTAGTCCATCTAATTCTAAAAGGCCAATGTTACACAACTTTCTGTCAGCATCCTTGGTTGCTACACGCAGTTCATTATTCAGCGATTAAGCAAAAGGTTGAGCTATGAACCCACCTCAAAGTGCCACGCAAGAAATGCCTGGTGATTTGCTTCCAAAGGGTCACAGTCTTGAAAATCCCATGGAGCGATTTTCCTCTGCATACACGGGTTTGCCACACGTAAAAGCAGGCTGGACTTCAACTGGGTTGGTGTTTTGTTTGGGCTTCAGTTTAGAGTTTAAGACTTCCCTGCTTGCATCCAAGACGTTGCCCAGTGGTTCAAGTCCTGTGCACACAAAGCGAAGTACTAGTGAGTCTGATTCAGCAGACTGACAGTAGCCTGGACACCCGTGAGGTCATATGATCATCACAATCCAGAGACTGCGGCATGTAAGAGTCACCAGGAGAATGCATGTAAAGTTGGAGCTGGGAATACAAAGGTGCTCCTTAGACAAAAAGGGCATCTTGTCAGGCGGAACGAGGGTCTGTCACAGGTGACACCAGAGGGTGTTATGAACTTGTGCCTAGAAGGAAATCAAGTTCAGAGCAGAAAGAAGCATTTTAGCTTAACTCTTTTCCAATCTCTTCTGAAATAGCAAGCAATTGCATTTGAAAGGATTTGGGAAAAAAGAAAGACAAACTCTTCAAAAATAATATCAAATGTGTATTATCAAACATTTCAGCACATTGTTCTGACAAAGAAATTTCTACTTGCAACACAAGTTACAACACATCTGTTAGTAATTATTGCGATGATTTTATTCCCTAATTTTGAATAATGGCTGTGTTCCTACCTTTTAAACCACACAGACAGGCATTGTATATGACATTAATGTTACATTTGTTTCTCATTATATGTGTTTCTCATTAACAACTAATTAGTCTTGATTTTTCCCCTTAAATTATGTAGTATTAAAAGAAATAGACCTTAAAAAATGTCAACAACGGTCACGGTTAAATCAATACAAAAAAACAAACAGTGTTGGCCTATAGTTAACCTTTCAGGCAAGAATAAAATTTGACCACTTAACTTCAGTGTTTACATGAACCAGAGAAGAGTGTGAAAAAAAGGGGGGGTTATGCTACATTTCTCTTTGTGTGTATGTTGGGTAGGGGGGATTGGCAGTTTAGGTAGGTTGTGATTGTGAAGCTAAGTTTTATTCGGTTAGGGCCACCAAAATGTGTTTTTACCTCATTCCTCTCCACACTGTTGGAAACCTGGAGAACGTATGTTTTTTTAAAAAAAAACATTTAAAAATCGCTTTTTAAATAAATTATACTATATTGAGAGAAATAAAATTCATAAAACATCCACAAGCATTTATAAAATGCCTAGAAGCCAGACAGTTCTGGCTTGGTGTGACAAGCCATGTCTTGGTGTGATAACACTGGAGAAAGCTGTGTGGTTTCTCCCATAGGTTATGAGTTCTAATATGCTACCTCTCACCTGCTAGAAGTGAAGGTTGCAACGCACACCCAGGCTTCCACACCGACAGCTGATGACTCTGAGTCCTAAAATACCAAGGGGCTCCCAAGATGCTATTTCTCATCCACTAATCACTTTAAATAAGTTTTTTAAAAGTTCCTAATTACTTGACTTGAGAAGAATGTGTCTAATGGCTCACGTAGCCAGGAACATGGCATCATGGGAAGAGATGCCTGTGGTTGCAAGGCTTCCTGCAATCTGAGAAGGTGGAGAAGTTCAGCATGGCCCCAACTTGACCCTGCCCATCAAGGGCCCCTGGTAAAATAGTCCTGACATTGACCTCACCAAGCTCCCACAGCTCCAACAGCCCTGACAAGGAATTAACACTGCAGCATGTTTCTTAAACTGTTACCAGCTGGACCCGGGCCGGAGAGGCGAGGCATTGACAGAGAGAAGAAACTAAAGGAGTCATGTCACAGGTGGAGGAAACATGGAGGGCATTTAGAAATGAAAGAATACAAATGAAGTGATGTGTTTGTGTATTGATTGTTTCTCCTGGGACAACGTCGAATATAGAATACAAATATGTAGCTACTTAACCCATAGAACTTTTTTTATATTTTCCTTTCATTGTCTCTCAGTTTTGTAACTGGAGAAAATTATAGTGCTCTATTTTTATATTTTGTTGTCTCATAAAAAATAATCGTAATAACTGAGAATTCCTTTAAAGCAGGGAGGAGCAAACGTAGTTTTTACTAGCAATTCTGCTAACAATTGTTACGATTATATTAACAAGCACAAATGTACTAACAGTTACATATCTTCTAACCATTGTTATCATGGTTAACTACATTCAAACTCCAGTTCTCTCAAGTGTTTTATGAACAGATTCTAGGCTTCAAAACCTTAAACTGCTGGATTCAAACAGTCTACATTCTACCTGTGACCTAAAATCAATCTCAACTATTAGGTGTCCCCAAATCACTCTGAGACTTTGCTAAAAGGTACCTTCTGATGTCATTTGTCGGGACTGGGAGGTCTGAGATTCTGTGTCTGAAAAATCCCCCCCTCTCCCCCATCTGGTGCTAATGCTGTTAGTCCACTCTGAGTAGCAATGCCCTGGATTCCACAGAACAGAGACTGAAGTTCCTACTATGTGAATCCATTTAAATATAGATTGTAGCTGGTTTATGCCTGTTTGTTTTAACTCTTAGATGTTTTAAGCAGACTTTGTACTGGGCTAACTTTGTAACTTCTCAGTTATTTCTCTTGTGTATTACAAAGTGATCATTTTGACACATATTCTAGTCACATTGCATCAGAACCAGGGATAAAAAAGGATAACTGGAATTTGATTCTTGGATTACCAATTCCTTTGTGCACTGTATATCCTTTATAATGAAGGTTTGATAACTGATGAGACATTCAAAACTTATCTCCTCCTCGCATAGGCAAGAAGCAACCAGTTTCAGGCTGACTGGTTAGCTCATCAGCTAGCCAAGCCTGCTAACAAGCCAGCAGTGGCCACACTTCCTGAAGCTACATACAAAACGAGTTTAAGTCTCCGGGGAGGAGAAGAATGAACAAGGTATTCTTATGTGGCAGAAAAGAGGTTTCTGGGTTCTGATTCTTGTTCTTGCTAAATCTCCCTACAGCAGAAACACTGCCTTCAACTAAATGCCAACATGCATGTACAATGTCCTTAATAAAGATAGTTTCCAAAATCAATGATATCTCCCAGCATTTTAAAGCCGTCTAGATAGAGCAGGTGCTTCATACAGCTTTTCTGCACAAAGTGAATATTGTTTCTCATTTTGGTTTTTTTTACTATTAAAAGGGAAGGGGATTGCTGTGCCCAGACTTCAGATGTAGGTTTCTTTCTATGTTTGCTTGAACAATAGGAACAATCTACTTAAAGTGCATTGAGAAAATATGGCATCTCTGAGAAGACCAGGAGCCCTGGTCTTCATGGTTATAGGGCAGCAGTTCGAAACCACCAGCTACTCCATTGGAGAAAGAGAGGCCTTTCACTCCTGTAAAAGAGTTACAGTCCCGAAACACCGGGGGCATTTCTACCCTGTCCCATAGGATAGCTGAGGGTCGGGAGAGACTGCACGGTGGTGAGTGTGGTCTGGGTTTATGAAAAGACCTGCTCTTCTACCCTGTGTAATTCCGAAGATTCAAACGTAAGATAATAAACCCCCTAAAACCAAAAAAAATTAATTGCCATCAAGTCAGCGCCAACTCATAGTGACCCTAAAGGACAGAATAGAACTATCCCTGGGGAGCTGGAGTAGAGAGCTTGTCTTTCTCCTGCAGAGTGGGTTGGTGGTTTTGAACTGCTGACCTTGAGGATCATAGACCAACACAAAACCACCATGCCTCCAGGGCTCCTAGAAAGGCAAAAGGAAGTAGATATAATAAAGTAAGCACAGTGAAAAATTGGGGGACTCTGAGGAACGGGATAGACAAAGATTGCATCCATATCAATCCAAGCATCCAGTCTTTCACTAGAAAGAACTATCAATCCAAATAAGTGGTTTTCTCACTGTCATCGGTCAATTCTGACTCGCAGCGACCCGGTAGGATGGGGGGACGGTCCCTGTGGTTTGTGAGACTGTCGATCCTTCCCGGAGTAGAAAGCTCAGGCCTTCCCTTGTGGAGTGCCTGGTGCTTTAGAACTGCTCACTTCGTGGATCGCTGCCCGGCACAGAACCACAACGAAACCAGGGCTCGGGAACCGACACAATATACAAAAATAAGGGTTTGGTTTCAGGTAATGATACAAACTAGAAATTGGCCACCAAGGCAGGAATTTTCTACGGGAGAAGAAAGCTCCATGTTCTTCCCACAAACTGAGGAAACAAACATTACTGTTGTCGCTATCTTCTTTATTGTTATCCAAGGAGCTGCGTGATGCAAACGCTTCAGTGCTTTGGGAAAGTCGTCAGTTCAAACTAGCCTAGAGATGCCTCTGAAGGCAAGTTTCCCAAAAGGTCCCAGCCAATTCGATCTGGGACCCAGGGACGTGAGGCCACTACCAAGGGGAATTATCGTCAGGGGATGGGAGCATTCAAGGGGTTCTATGAATAAAGAGATAAAATATAAGAACTTAAAAGGAAATAAAGTACAATAAATTTTATTAAAGAAATCAATAAATTTTATGAAAGGGATAAAACATAAATTAAAATAAAACATGAGAAACTAATATTGAGAGTGGAGAAAACGAAGGAAGAGTCACGAGTTCACACTAAGGGACACCAAAAGTGATGAACGCCATCGCGAGGCGTGGTTTGATGGACTTGCTCCGTCAGGACCAGACCTGCGGGGAGAGAAAGAACTGTCGGTGAAGAAACGAAGTAGAGAAGCATTCCTGTGTCCGGACAGAGACGCGAGGCAATGAACCATTAGCGTGACAGGCGCATACTCTTCAGACCATCTGAGCTTTCTGGCATACTAGAAAGTGAACCTGGCAGTCCACGCATCCTGAATATTTTACCCTACAAGAAACCTTCAGAATAATGCACGACTATGAAACATCCTTAGCACGTTATTTAAGCGTTCACAGCCCTTGAATTGTACAGAGAGCGAGATCTGTGAGCAGAGCGCACTCATGAAGGTGGCCCAGGAAATCCCCTTCAAGCTCACTGAGACCATAAAAGAGAACACCTCCACGTCACCCACCACCATGAAGACATATTATTTTCATAAGGGTGGCCAGCAGCAGTCAAAGGACAAGGCATGGTGTCGTCTTGCTTTATATTAAAGCTACATTTTAAAATTCCACGAGTGGACAGCCACAAGTTTAGGTCTGAAACTGTGCCTCCTTTCGTGCGAATGCCGACATTCGCAAACCAAAGGTATTTTTCAATGTTCACAGTAACACCTCCTAGAATTACCTTATTTCTGTCCTGGGGCTCTACTGTTCTCCAAAAGGCTAAATAACAGAGGGAAACAGATCTATTTAGGGTAAAAGCACTCTGTCTTTCAAAATGTTCTCCACCTCCAAAAAGTGTATTCCTTTTTACGTTTTATTTTATTCTTAATCAAGGTTTTCACTGGAAAGGAAATACTCAGTGGGCAGGCAGGGGAAACTGACATTTAACTTTAGTCTTCTACTGACATCTAGTGGTGCCGAGTGACAAGACTAGCTAATCTCCTCCAGTCCAGACAGAAACGGAGAGTTTGTTGCAAGGGAAATGAAAAATTGGTTGGGTGCAGGTTTCCGAACTAACTGTATGTCGGCAAACGCACAGAGGCCTGTCTTGATGCTATGTCTACAAGTGTGCTCTGTAGAAGACTTGGTTTTAGCAGACCATCTCACTGGCTTTTTCCACAGATCAAGGGTTTATACGAGGGAACTAGAAAAAATTAGTGGGGAAAAAATGCAATAGAAAGATAATTTATTTTTCCACAAGCATTTTCTATTTAATTAAAACTCTTTACCCATACCTCATACTGTCCATCTACAGCCTAGTGATTCAAAACAAGTTTTCAACATGTACGCTCTTAAAAAATTACATCCCTGCATCAGACCTGCCTTAAGAGCAGTTTTGGTTTTTGTTTTCTGCCTCCCCCTGAAGCACTGAGCAAACCTGAAGATCGGTTCCCTAGCCTGCTTCCATCCAAGATTTCTATCCTTGGCAGCACTGCAGGATAGCTGTTAAGAGAAATAAAATTTGAAAACAGACAGATCTTGATTGTATCCCTGTTCAATGTTTATCTCTGTAGCCAGGAAGCATTTACCTCTCGAAGTTCCCACTTCCTCACTGGCGAGTCTCCATCGTATACAGTTCTCAGGAGCTTCGATTGATGCAAAGCACTGTAGAGCATAGTTAGCAAAAATCCGCCACGTGGTTAGCAGATAAGGGAATTTTTCAACAGATTCAGATAATAGCCTACTGTATTCCAAATGTTCTTTATATATTCCCAAATTGCGTCATTTTACCTTTTCTTCAAGGCCTGCCTCAAGTGCTGCACCTTCTTCTAAGACTTTTCTAATAATGCTCAGTTTCCCCAAACTCTCCTGTCTCTGCTTCTTGGAGCAATTATCTAGTCCTTGATATGACCCAGCTTATTTCACTAATATCCTGCACTTGATTTTAAGCTACTTCGTTTCAGACCAAGATCTGACATTGCGGTGCATAATCAGGCTGAACGATTTCTAGGAGTCGGCCGTCAGGAAAGACAGGCTGCTTGAGGCCGTGACAGTCATCAGACCTGCAAAGGGCAGCCGTCCG
>NW_022111373.1:57034309-57044169 GCF_000313985.2 Echinops telfairi
CTGTCAGGAACTGCAGGTGCAGGATCTCCTTTCCTCGCTGCCCGCTGACATTGCAGACCAGTGGTCTTCGGTGGAGTCCTGGAAACACGGGAAATCCCCTACAGGTGCACGTTGTTGACCGTAACCTTGTGATGCCCATGAGAAGGGGTATGGAAGTGGAGAGGCAGCAGACCTTTATTAAAATACTTGCTTCAGAAGTTTAATAGGGAGCGGGGAAAAGGTAATGACTTTCAAAAGTTTATCAGCCGAATCCTGTGTCTAGCCATCGACTAACGCTGGGGGGCGGGGCAAGGAAGGGTCAAATTCAATCTTAAAAAAACAAGGACGAAGAATATATAAATTATCAAGGAGGCATGGGGGATGGACAGAGAGGGTAGAAATGAGGAGCTGATGCCAGGGACTCAAGTAGAAAGAAAATGTTTTGGAAAAGATGATGACAACATTTGTAAAGACGTGTTTGACAAAACGGATACATGTATGGATTGTGATTAGAGCTGTAAGAACCCCCAATAAAATAAAATATTTTTTAAAAAAAGAGAGAGAGAGAGAAAAGACGGGTGAAAAAAAGACAACGTCTCCGTGAGTCACTTCAGCATCACCACTCCTCCATATTACAGTTTCTGGTTGGCCCTTAAAGGCATTTGAGTAAAATTATCAAAATTTTGAAAAAGTCCAGGGTCTAAGCCTGCCGGTATAACCTTGGCATGGTTGCCTCATCCTAAGCTTGGTTTTGGTGCCAAGAAAACTTTATTTTCTTAAATCAGGTGACTAACCATAAGCCATATACTATTTGATTTTTGCGTGCCAATGACTATATCCGGACCCTTTACTGACCCTGACTTCTAAATTATTAACTTCCCTAATAAGCCCCCTTCGTTGCCAGCTTAAGCCCTGCAAGGGGAAAGGGGCTTCCTGAAACTGCTCTGAGGATGGATGGCAAGGTCTGGAGAGGAGGTCCGAGAACGGCTGCTGCAGGGGTGGCCCTGAAACTCACCTTGACTTTGCAACCAAATGGTGCTCCTGGGTAGGGGCAGCACTCTCTCTGTGCTCCGCCCGGTGGTAGGGTGGTAGAAAACAACTTTTCACCGTTTGTCCAGGAAAAAAAGGGATGTAAATGAGCATGGGAAGAGAAGGGTATTCGAAGTGGGCTGGCTGCAAGATTGACAGGGGACCTAAATCTGACATGCCTGCCATCCTCCTTGCAACCAAGGGGCAGAAGCAAGGGGTCGAAGTCCTGGAGCTTTATGTCCAGGTGAGAACTGGTCATGATTCCAGCTTGGATTGAGAGAGTAAGGAGTAAAGGACATCAATAGCAAAATGAATTGATTACTGAGAAGCAAATGAAACAACTAATTTATGGTATACAACCTAATCCTCAAGTACTCAGCCCCCCTGGAATTGCTGAAGGGGTGGCCTAAAAGTATTAAAGGTACCCAGGATTATCGAGTTGATTCCATAGTAGTTACAAAAGACAAGTTTAATCTGTCACTACTGAATTGACTCTGATTCATGCTGATCCCCTTTGTTACAGAGCAGGGGAACTCCAGAGAGTTCTTGTGGCTCAAAGGCCAGCCTTGCAACCTTAGTTGGAACAACAAATGTGGGTTATCATTGGACTGCAAACCACTTAACCCTATCCCGTGACCTTTATAGAATCACAATAGAGTTTAAATATGCCATAGAGAAGCAGAAGAAGTCAGAGGATGCGATGTGCGTATTGGACCACCATGGCAGATTTTGTAGATGGGCAAAGAGGGTAACAAGATAAGGAATGGAGATATCTTCCAGCAACCAAAAAGAAGGGAATAATACCTTGATTTTAGCTGAAATATCTGTCAGAGTATGAGTCTCAAGAAATATAAAATGAGTGTGTGTTGTTTAAAGTCATTAAATTTGCGGTAATTTGTTATAGTATCAGAAGACAATGGATACATGTTTGTTAATAAGTCGATTACACTAACGTAATAAGATGTATAACTTTAGTTAAAATGGTAAATGTTTTACTTAGGAAATAACATTAACCTTTGGGAAAAATACCTGGAAGGAAAATGTTGGCGCAGAAAATGTTTTGCTATGTGGGTATATATACATATATATGTATATGTTGTTGGTAGGTTGTTAAGTGCCATAGGTTGGCTCGAACCTATAATGACACTATGCATGACAGAAAGAAACATTACATCCTCACTACGTCTCGTGCCATCCTCACAGTGTTGCTATGCTGAGACCTTTGACGCAGCCACTGTGTCAATCTATCTCATTGAGGACATGCCCCTCCTCCACTGCCCTTCCACTTTACCAAACACGATGTCCTTCTCCAGGGACCGGTCTCTCCTGACAACACGGCCAAAATATGTAAGATAAAGTCTTGCCATTCTTGCCTCAAAGGTGCACTCTGGCCTTACTTCTTCCCAGACAGATCACTTTGTCCTTTTAGCAGTCCACTGTACTTTCAATATTTTCCTCCAGCACCACAATTCAAATGCATAGTTCCTTTTTCAGCCTCCCTTAGTCAATGTCCAACTTCACATGCATCTGATGCAATGGAGAATTCCATGGCTGAGTCAGGCTCACCTTAATCCTCAAAGTAACACTCTTTCTCTTCAATACTCCAAAGGGGGGGTGAGCAGCAGATTTACCTAGTGCCACACATCTTTTGATCCATTGACTGTTGCTTCCATGAGCATTGATGCTGGATCCAAGAAAGACAAAATTCTTTACAACTTCAACCTTTTCCCCATTTATCATGATGTTAACTATTAGTCCACTTGAAAGGATTTGGTCTTCCTTACACTGAGTTATAATCCATACCGAAGGCTGCAATCCTGTATCTTCATCAGCCAGTGCTTCAATTCATCCTCACTTTCAACTAGCAAGTTTTTGTCATCAGCATATCACAGATTGTTAATAAGCTTTCCTCCAATCCTGATGCCACATTCTTCTTCATATAATCTGGAATCTCTGATGATTTGCTGAGCAAACAGATTAAACAAGTATGGTGAGAGGATACAACCCTGACACACACCTTTCCCAATTTTAAACCATGCTGTATTCCCTTGTTCTGTTCACAAAGCTGACTCTTGATCCCTGTACAAGTTCCTCATGAGCACAGTGAAATGTTCTGGAATTCTCATTCTTCTCAATGTTACCCACTGTTCATTATGGTCCACACAGTCAAATGCCTCTGCATGGTCAATGAAACACAGTAAACATTTTTTCTGGTATTCTCTGCTTTCAGCCAAGAGCCTTCTGACATCAGCAATGATATCCTTTGTTCCATGTCCTCTTCTGAATCCGGGCTGAACTTCTGGCAGCTCCCTGTCAATGTACTGCTGAAACCATTGTTGGATGATCTTAAGCAAAAGTTTACTTGTGTGCAATATCAATGATAGTTTGAGCATTCTGTTGGGTCACCTTCCTATGGAATGGACACAAATATGGATTTTTTTCCAGTCTGTTGGCCAAGTAGCTGTCTTCCAAATTCCTGGCATAGACTAGTGAATGATTCCACCGCTACTTTTGCTTGCTGAAACATTTCAATAGGTGTTCCATCAAATCGTGGGACCTTGATTTTGGCTAACACTTTCAATGCAGTTTGAACTTCTTCCTTCAGCACCACGGGTTCTTGCTCATATTCTACTTCCTAAATGGTAAGGACACTGACTCTGTGCAGCCTGTCCATCTTCTCTTGATGTGTCCAGCATTATTCAATAGATTTCCAATAGAATCTTTGAAAAGTACAACCTGAGGCTTGCGTTTTTTCTTGAGTTCCTTCAGTTGAAGACATACCAAGTGTGTTCTTCTTTTTTGTTTTCGAATTCTAGGTCCTTACAGATTTAATTATAATATTGGCTTTGTCTTCTTGATCTGCCCTTTGAAATGTTCTCTCCGGCTCCTTCATCCTTTCTTCCATTTGCATTAGCTACTCTATGATTAAGAGTGAGCTTCAGAGTCTCTTCTGATGTGCACTTTGATCTTTTCTTTCCTTCCTGTCTCTTTAATGACCTTTTGATTTCTTCACGAATGACAGTCTTAATGTCCTCCATCATCAGATATTTTTGTCATTAGTGTTCAATGTGCCAAATCTGTTCTTGAGATGTTCTCAGATTTCAGGTGGGAGAGAATCAAGGTCGTATTTTGGCCCTTGTGGACTTGTTTTCATTTTCTTCGGCTTTATCCTGAACTTACGGATAACAATTCATGGTCTATTCTGCACTTAACATTTAGCCGGGTTTTGGCGGTTGATAATGAGCTTCTCTTTAATGTATCTTCCCACAGATGTAGTCAGTTTGACTTTATTGTATTCCATCTGGAGAAATCCATGTGTTTGTTCGCTTTTTGTGTTGTTGAAAAAAGTATTTGCCATGAATAAGCCCTTAGTTTTGCAAAATTCGCTCATACAATCTCCAACTTTATTCCTATCACCAAGTTCATATTTTCTAACTACTGTTCATTTCCGTGTTTCTAAGTTTTGCATTGCAATTACCAGTAACTACCAATGAATTTTGATTGAATGTTTGATCAATTTCTCACTTAAGTCATTGGCAGAAAGCCGAGGGTATTGATCTTCATGTATTCCATTTCATTTTTGACCACTTATTCTAAGTTTCCTAAAGTCCTAAATTCACACATCCAAATTCTGATCATTAGAATTTTTGCAGCTGTTCATCTTTACCTTAAGTCATGCCCCATCAGCGAATGAATATCCCAAATACTCCACTCCTAAAGCATTTGACGTGAGTCATGTCACCATAGTCTACTCCCCTCCAAGAAATCAGTCACATTCCGAGTGTCCTCAGAACTGAGGGGCCCATCCTTCTGCAGTATCTCAGACAAATTTCTGCTGCCTTTGTTTCAGTGTTGAGTGACAATGCTTCAATGCTATACATAAAGTTTTCTGTGTCTTCTTCCTCTGAAGTGGGAGCCAAGTTCTTCTTTGTCATTTGTTCTTAGTCTAGAAGCTCTGCTTAAGCTTGTTCAGCAGGTAACCCTGCTGCATTTGAAATGCCAGTGACATAAAGTCCAGCATCACAGAAACACAGAAGCCACCACAGTATGACAAATTGATAGATAAGTGGTATATATATATATATATAGAGAGAGAGAGAGAGATATAGAGAGAGAGAGAGAATATGTATCTGAGTAGATATATGTATCTATATATACTCATTTAAGTATATATATCATATATACATATATAAGTATCTTTTTAAATATGTGTGACCTTCAAAACGTTTGTGGAAAATGAAATTTAAAGATAAGAATAAGAAATATAAACTTCATTTTCCAACATAAGCTTCATCAGTGTGGTAGTTACACAATTTTATGTCAACTTGATAAAAGAATAAAAGTGTGGCATCTAGTCTGTAAATCAGGTCACAGCCTGATGATCCCTACCTGTGGGTATGGCCTTCTCATGAGGATTCAGGGAACTCTCTCTCTTGATTCTGCCATCAGAAGAGGCAGTCCACTCTCTCTGCTGCACATTTCTGATGGCAAGCCACATGGAGCCATGCTGATGGCAGCCAGATCCTTGGAGAGCTTCCACTGCCATTGGATCCACAAGACTTTCCACCCAATGGCCTGTGATCTTCCTGAATTCAGCATCATTGCATATGCTGCATGAGTCTAAAGAGGAATTTATGGATTAGTATCAGAATTTCTGGGCTAATATCAGAACTATAGACTTGATCTGGACTGGGCTGGGATGATTTCTCAATATACAATTGCTCTTTGATGTAAAGCTCCCTCTTACACACATATGAGAGTCTCTGGATTTGTTTCTCTAGTCAGCCCAGTTTAGCACAATCAAGGTCAAGTCATTACTGTAAATATTTATGCCAGCCATTGCATTCAGACCTAAAATAACTGAGAGCCCTGAGAATTATACTGTGTCAATCGTCTTTTTTAATTGAAGAAAAAGTGTGCCCTTTAAATACTTTTTAAGGTAAAGAAGCAAAAAGAATTCAGAAAGAGCCAAATCAGGACTGTAAGGTGGCAGTCTAATTATTTCTCATCAGAACCTCCCCAAAATTGTCCTCAGTAGATAAGAGGAGTGAGCAGGAGTGCTGTCACTGTGGAAAAGACTCTGTGGGGAAGTTTCCCCAGCTTTCTCAAAACTCTCTCATAATCAGCAGTTGTTATCATTCTTGGCTCTCCAGAACGGCAACAGGAAAATACCTGAAGCATCAAAAGAAAGAAAGAATTGCTGCTATGACTTTTGCTCTTGTCTGCTTTGCTTCCACTTTTACTAAACCATATCTACCACTTGACAGCTAGGACTCTGTGCAGGGAAAGCCACATTTCATTTCCTGTTATAATTCTTCAGAATCTTTCTCTCAGTGATTAACATTTTTTTCTAACTTTTGCGTTCTAATCACGAATGATCATCACTGCATCCTGATTGCATATTTGAACAATTTCAGACTGAAGACCTTGGCCAAATCCTTCATGTTCTGTATCACTAGCTGTATGCCTGGTGGATGAATTTGAAGCATAGTTGTATTGACTGGATGGCCTTATATGTGGGTAGGTACTATCCTCTCCCTGGAAGCATTGTACTTCAAGGTAGATCTTGAAATGACCTTTTTCACAAAATATCCAATGCCATTCCTATTGAATTTCTCATTACCAGCACATAATACCATGTGGTTGTCTGATTCAAAAAGGCCAATACCAGTCCATTTCAGCTCACTAATGCAAAGGATATCAATCTTTATGCAGTCTGTTTAATTTTATTGACTATCAATTCTCTGTCATTTTGCTGTGCTGTGGTGGATTGTGGATTGCTATGTTGCTGGAAACTATGTCACTGGTATTTCAGATAATAGAAGAGTCACCCAAAATGAATAGGTTTCAACAGAGCTTCCAGACTAAGAACAGACTATGAAGATGATATAGGGTGTCCACTTCAGAGGACTTATTCCACTGAAAACATTATGGATAGTAGCAAAACATTGAGTGTCAGAGAACACTCAACATATGACCAAGAAAGATCAGCTTTCTCAATTTAGAGTTGACAGTAATGATGTGGAGTAAAGCCTTCAGGTGGAAGGACTTCAGTGCCTTCATTTGCTTATGGAACACAACTCAAAATTAGAAGAAACAACCGCAAACATCTACTAATAATTAGAACATGAAATGTATCTCTAGGAAAATTGGAAGTCATCAAAAACTAACAAATAAAAGTAGACTTTCAACAAAAGAAATTGAAGGGTCATTACAAATGATAATAACCTCTCAACAATAAAAAGCCCAGATGGTTTCACTGTGGTTTTCTACACAATTTTCCCAAAAAAATTTGACACCAATTCTATTCAAACTCTTTCAGAACATAGAAAAGAAATACTTCATAATTTATTCAATTAAGTCAGCATGACTCCGGCAGCAAACATAGGCAATGATGTAACTATAAGAGAAATTTACAGAACAATCGTCCTTATGAGTGAAAACTGTCTCAACAAGTTTCTACCTAACGGAACTCCACAGTACATCAAAATGAGAGTACATCACTACCAAGTGGGATTCATACTAAGGATACAAGGATGGTTCAGTAATAGAAAGTCAGTCAATATAATTTTGCACATAAATAAATGGAAAAATAACATGATTATCTCAATACATTCATAAAAGAACATTTGATAAAATTCAACACTCTTTTCTAAAAATAAATAGATAAATAAAACCCTTTCATCAAAATAGTGTTACCACAACTCAGGTTCTCATCTTATCAAAAGAAAGATTTACTGTTGGAAGACAAAGGGCATCACATGTGAATTCTATTAACTCCTAAAGTGGAAGAAAACCTTCCCAGTCAACACGTCTGGTCTAAGTATTTCTTTTTACTCACCTGCATACACAGCTTTATAAGTGTCTGCATTCAAGAGAGTCCCTGTAAAATTCCTTCAGTGGGGGAACTTCTGCCAGGGTAGCAAGCTGTTGTGGTATCGTCTCTAGATATGGCATGGATTCCAAATTTGTTCTGCCCAAATCCCCATCTTTTCTCCCTTGCACCTCTCAATGGGATAAAGGGAAACTGCTTGACATAATTAAGAGTTTGCATGAAAAATTAACATCTAACATTATTCACAGAAGAGAAACATTGAGAACATCCCCCTTGAAAATGGGAAGAGAGATGCATTTGCTTGTTCACTATTCTAATTCAACATTATACTCAAAGTCCTAGCTAGAATAATAAAGCAAGAAAGAAAAATAAAGTAAATCCAAATTGGAAAGGAAAGTTAAACTATCTTCATTTTGAGATGACACAACCTTTTACATAGGAAATCCCATAGATTTCACAAAACTAATAGAAGAATTCATCAACATACCAAAATCAATTCTGCTCCTCTAAACTAACATGAATTATGAAAAGGAAATTAAAAATATATATAATTTATAATACCTTTCCAATGGGTAAAATATCTCAAAATAAATCTAACCAGGGAGATAAAAAAATTTACACAAGGAAAACAGTAAAACACTACTGCAACAACAACAACTAAAATATAGCCACAACATGTCCAGGCTCATGGATTGGAAAACTTAATATAGTGAAAATATTAATACTACTGAAAGAAATCTACAGACATAGTGCAATCACAATTCAAACCTGAACAGCATTATTTAAAGAAATGGGAAAAACTGGCCTTCAGCTTTATAAAGACAAAATGGAAGCCACTAAAGGTTAAAACAATATTGAGGAAGAACAAAGTAGGAGGCCTCACATCTTTAATTGTAAAACTTATGATAAAAAGAGAAAGAAAAACAACTGCTACCAAGTCAATTTCAACTTATAGTGAACCTATGTAGGGTTTCTGAGACTATAAATCTTTATGGGAGCAGACAGACTCACCTTAACCCCACAAAGCAGCTATTAAATTTGAACCCTCAATCTTGCAGTTGGCAATCCAACATTTACCTGACAGCACCATCAGTGCCACAAAATGCACTGTACAGTCATAGTAATCAAAATAGCCTAGTACTGGTTCAATGAAAGACACATAGATCACTGGAATATAATTAAGATTGAAAAACTAAATCCATAAGCAGCTAATCTTTGACAAAAGATAAATTTTCTTTCAAGGGGAAGAAATAGTCTCTTTAACAACTGCTAGTGGCAAAACTAGATATCCATGTGCAGAGAAATGAAACCAGATTCTACTTCAAATCCTGACCAAAAATTAACTCCAAGTGGCTCAAATTTGTAAATGTCAAAGCTGAAACTCTAAAGTTCTCAGAAGATAACCATTTTATGGTGAAAATTACTGTTGTGGTGGTTGTTGTTAGGTACCATGATTCGATTCTGACCCATAGTGACCCGGTCTATGCACAACAGAACGAAACACTGCCCAGACCTGCGCCATTCTCACAATTGTTCGTGACTTGAGCCCATTGTTTCTGTCACTGTGTCAATCCATCTCATGGAGGGCCCTCCTCTTTGGGGCTGTCCCTCTATTTTACCAAACATGTTGTCCTTCTCCAGGGACTGTTCTCTCCTGGTGACATGTCCAAAGCATTTCCATCCGACAAAGCATTTCCATCCTTACCTCTAAGGAGCATTCTGGCCATACTTCTTCCATTAGATCAGTTTATCCTCGTAGCAGTCCATGGTACTTTCCATAGTCTTCTCTAGCACCACAATTTAAATGCATCCATTCTCCTTTGGTCCTCTTTATTCAATGTCCAATATTCACATGCATATGAGGCAACTGGAAACATCATGGCTTCAGTCAGGTGCACCTTAGCCCGCAATGTAAATCCATGTTCTTCAATACTCCAAAGAAGTTTTGTGCAGATTTATACAATGCTCCCTGTCTTTTGATTTCTTGACTATTGCTTCCATGAGCATTGATTGTGGA
>NW_022111373.1:57045456-57048378 GCF_000313985.2 Echinops telfairi
GGCTGGCATAATAAACTATATCAACACATATGCATGTTTACAAATTTGTTTCTCTAGTCTACCCAGACTAACAACATTTTCTTCCATAAATCCATCTTCTCTGATGATTTGCTCAGCATACAGATTGAATAAGTATGGTGAAAGGATACAACCCTGTTTCACACTGTTCTTGATTTTAAGCCCTACAGCATTCCCTGTTCTGTTCACACAACTGCCTCTTGATCCCTGTGAAAATTAGGGAATTATGTAAGGCCTATCATAAATACAAGTTGAAAATACCCTAATGACAGAAGATAAATTAGATGAATAAAACCTCCTAAAAATCAAATAATAAGATTTCCCTGAGAGAGTGAAAATAGAAGTTATAGACTGGGGGAAATCTTTGGCAACAACCAATCTGAGATGAGAAGGATCTATTTTCTTAAATGCATAGAAAACTTCAACAACTCAGCCGCAAAGGAACAAGAAATCAGATAAATGGGGACAGAGTGTGAACTCTTCACCAAAGAAGACATTCAGATGGCCACTGGACACGGCCTTCTCCGTGTAGCCCTCCCCATTGAAACGTTTCCAACTCATAATGAACAGGCATAGGTTTCAAAGGCTGTCAAGTTTTACAGAAGCAATGCTACAAAGCTCTTTTTGTCTGTTGCCAAATGTCCAGGGAGCAAATATCTGCCATAAAGCTCAGCCTGAAGGTGCTCAACTCCAGCACCATGGATAAGCAAACCTAAGTCCCTCAATAAGGTGACTACAGGCATCCTCCTCCACAGGCCAGCCTCATGCCTGAAGGCATTCGGCTTTGGCTTGTTCTGAGTGTTGGGAAGTCCACCACTCGTGTCTCAAGCTCTGTCTCTTGGGTCTGCTACTGCCACTCCTCTACCACTTCTCTTGCACCAATGCTGTCTACTGAATGAAGGAGGTTGAATGCTGAAGAATCTTGGAATTCAAAGAACACACTCCACTCCTGGATTTCCTTTCTGGATAGTAGTGAAAACCCTCTGCCTGCTTGGACTTGAACATGAAGCTTCCTGCTTCTAAGATGGTTTATTTTATACCAAACGAAATCACCAATTGACCTAGTCTTGAATTAGGGTTCCAAGTTTTTACAATCATAATTAGTTCTGTTAACAATCACTCACAGCTGAATTATATAATCTTATTAGCATCACCCACTAACCTTCTCTTACCAAAATCCATCAGAAAAAAAAAGTCTCTTGGTGACTTTACAAGGGTGACTTGGTGGGAATTACAAAGACTATTGCTAACAGAGACATATAAAATAATTCATTGCAAGATAGGTCTTAAAAGCTTGTGAGCGGCCATTTAAAATAAAACCACTGACCTTTAATTATGTAAAGCTAAGGAGAATGAAGGTTATCAAAGGCTCAAAGAGAAACTCATCCCTGGGCCTAACAGGTCACCCAAAGCATGGTCTTCTTTTATCTGAGACCAGAACTAGATACTAGAGGAACCCCCAAAAGTATCACTGTAAAATAGCCTTGGAACTTTGATTTGTATTTATGTCTTTGTAGGTCACCTTTCTACTAAATAACTGATTGACATATAAAATAAACACTATCCCCTGTGACTAATGTGTTTTGCTGTACAATTAGTTGTATCAGAACAAATGGTCAACATTCACCCAAAAGCAAGATGAGAAGTCAGGGAGGAGAAGGGAAGTTAGATCAATGGAAACCGAACAGAATGGAGATAATGAAGACAACAACACACTGTAAAATTCAAACCCAATTGCACGGGATAATGAGCATGAAAATTGTTAAAGGTGAAACTAACTTGCTGGGCTAATAAACAGAGGAATTAAATAGAACAAAAATTAATCCTCTAAATAACTCAATGTTTACAAAGCCACCATTAGTAAATATCAAGAATATACAATTAGGTAGTCATACAATAGAAGAATCAATGTTCGATGAAAATTTCAGTATTTAGCAATCCTATTTATCCTTTTACTAATGTCTGATAGGCCTCTCTGGTAGTTGTTAGATGTTGACAAGTCAGTACTGACCCACAGAGAGCTGAGTGCCGCAGATGGAAACATCCTGTGCCCTCCCCCACCTTGTTCTATGGTGGAGCCCATGGCTGCAGCCACCGTGACAATCCACTTTGTCAGGAGCCTTCCTTCCGTGGGCACTGACACTTAATCAGGTCGCTGTGTGGCATTGTCTTAGCTCTACTAACACTGCCACTGAGTTGATTCCAACTCATAGCAACTCTACAGGACAGAGCAGAAGTGCCTGCTGAGTGTCTGAGACTATAACTCTTTGCCACAATAGAAAGCCTCATCTTTCTCCCTTGATGGGGCTGATGATTCTGAATTGCTCCACTACGCCCCCAGACCTCCTTGAAAACACTACTTTATAGTGGGTCTCCCAAGGCCCAAGCAGCCATAAGTCAAACAGGAAAGAAGAAAAGAAAAAAAAAACCCTTAGCTTCTACAGTATGAAATTTTATGGGACCAGAAAAAATTATTTTTAAATTTTGAGCTTCTGTGAAATTAGGGTAGCCAAAGTCCCCTGAGTCCTTCAGAGCTCATTTATAAGGCAAAGGTCTACCTCATACAGAATTATGTGAATATGAAGATGATCTTATTTCTTCCCTCCAAAGTGTATAGGCTTCTCTGTCAAAAGTTAGCAACATTGAGCCACTTAGAAGACAGCCCATTCAGCAAACACATCTCAACATATGAAATGTTTTGTTTTTATTCAGCATGTGATATGAAGTTCACTTATTTACAAGATCATCATCAAATACTTACTAATCTTTTTCTTCCTTTCATTGCAAACAAGTATGGACACCAAATTTTTCTGGGCTTTCTGTGCAATATAAATATTGTTTGTGAATTTAGAGGAAAAAGAACTGTAATTTAAATGCAAACAACCCTATCAGGCACAAAGAGTA
>NW_022111373.1:57049009-57059346 GCF_000313985.2 Echinops telfairi
GCTAGCATCTTCCCTTTGCTTTATGGTATTTTAGAGAATTACTTATTCTGCCTTCAAAGCACTTTCTCAAAACTAGTTAAAGCAAAACTATATGCCAGATGTGACTTGCATAGTTCTTACTGCTGTTCTTTTATAGAGATGAATAAAACTGAAGAAATATCGAGGAATTCAACTAATTGTTCTCCTTCTATAAAACAGTGGTCTGTTCAACAGACTTCTAATATTTCCCAAAGACTTCATTTAAGTTTTGATTTATTCAAAATAATCTTTAACCTTTGATATTTAAGAAAAGGAGACTGGTACTGAAAGCCCATGTAAATTATGGGAGGGTCAGAGATCTTCATTCCTTACCAATTCTCCTTGTCCTTGAATCAGAAAATGTTCCAGAACACAAAACCTTTCTCATTCTGAATCTATGAATCTAAGCAAGTGTGGCGACCTCACTGTAAATCAGTTGGATGTTGTCATTGCCCTATTCCTGATGCAAATTATGAACCCCAAGTGCCAGTCTTATGCAATGAATTTTCCAGAGCCAATTTTGATAGATATAAAACTTCCTCAATCATCTTCCATTCCTTATGAAATTAAATAACATATTTATCTGAATGTGTACATGAATGCATGTCTCTTTATGTATGCTGTGTAGGAAAGAAAATGCTAACAAAATAGATCAAGAGGTTTAAATGAGATAGCTGGATCATCACATTTTATCATATGCCTTCTTTTAAATATTTAACATTAAACATCTCTACAAACAAATCTAGATTTTCAAAACATATTTTTCCCCCAATTACTCATTTCACGAAGCACTGATTGAACTCCAACTCAGTACCAGACCTGAGGGGCAGAAATTATGATTTAAGATATGTTCACAGTTTTAAGTTTAAGATCATAGCCATGTTTAACAAGCAGAGCCATGTTGAACAAAGCAAGAGACTTAGCTATGTTGCCTAACTTCTCTGATATTGAAATTCCTCCTAATAAAATTCGAAGGGGACTGGTTTGTCACAAAACTACTCTAATAGAGCTGCAATTCTGCCGTCTTTCCGTAAACCAAACCCACTGCCATCGAGCCCATTCTAACTCACAGCAACGCTTCTAGGACAGAACAGAAGTGCTCCGTACGGTGTCTGAGATCGTCAATCATTACAGAAGCGGGCCATCTCAAGTTTCTCCCAAGAAGCTGCTGGCAGGTCTGAACCTTGAAGTTAGCAGTCCAATGCTTAACCCACACCACCACCAGGAATACTTAAGTTTCTCTTGTAGAAATGTAAGCCTATGGAGTGAATCTATTTTCTTGGATATGGTTTGGGTCAATTTGGCTAGACTTAGATTCCCAGTAGTTTGGCAACTGCCTCCTCCATGATGTGATCTAACAAGAGAATCAGCTCCATGAAGGGACCCGATGTGAACAAGCCAAACTTTTGTGGGACGATTAGAATGGAGAGTACAGTGATCTCTTATTGAGGTCACAAAACTGATGACGTTTCCTGGAGGAGGTAACCCACTTCATGGAGACTCTGTGGGAAGTTTCTTCACTGGTCTGGGTCCTACATCTGGCTCAGTGACCTCCAGTTCTTTGGACTTGAACCAATGACCTGCTATACTGTCTACCACCTGACCGTCCATTAGACCTGCCAACCTTGGATTCATCTGCCTCTGCATCCACCAGCAGTGGTCTTCCTTTTTCATCTTCTTACTTCCTGATTTGTCTTCTTGCTTCCTGGTTCTTTTGTTCGTTTGTTTGTTTTGATTCCTAGTTTGTCAGTCCTGACAGCTATAACAGTCAGGAAAACCCTCCAGTTTAATATCTGACCCAAAGACTGGATTTAACTTTCCACTTTTACAACTGTGTGAGCCAATTTTATGATCTAAGTGTCTTTCTCACATATATCACTGGTCTTGCTTCTGTAGAAACCCTAGGCCAACACTGATACGCTACATCTTTTTAAATTGAGAATAAGAATGAGCAGACCTCAATTGCTGTTAAGAAGACCCGGGAATTAACAAATAACAATGCATAATTTCAACAGCTGTGTAATTTGGCTCACAGCTCACAGTGATAGCAAATCAGTCCACGTTTAGTTCTTCGAGTGGCAGGTTTCAATTTTGGAATGGTTTGCTTACTTTTTCATTTCGGTTTCTGTAATTTCTGCTTTCCTTGTTACTGCTTATTGACTCTGTTCTTCATTCTTTTTCTTCTGTGTGAGATGGATTTGATAACTTGATGGAGACTACAAATTAGTTGCTGTGTTAGTCTGGGTAGACTAGAAAAACAAATCCATGGAGACACACATGTGTATAAGAAAGACATTTATATACGAGAGCAATTGAACATTAAGAAAACATCCCAGCCCAGTCCAGATCAAATCCATAAGTCCGATATTAGCCCATTTGTCCAATACCAATCTATAAAGTCCTCTTCAGACTCACAAAACATATGCAATGATGCTGAATGTAAAAGATCACAGGCCAGTGGGTAGAAAATTTTTGGATCCGGTGTCATTGGAAACATCTCAGTGCTGGCAGGGGTCTCTGCATCAGGGTGGATCCATGTGTCTTATCAGTTGCAATGTCTCCCAGGGTGTGAGCAGAGTCTCCCACCTCCAAAGAGGAAGTACCGGATTTCCCAGAATTCTCAGGAGAAGGCCATGCCCACACAGAGGCCTCATTGGCTATGAGCTGATTGACAAATTAGACTCCACCCCTACACTCTTAATCCTCAAATTGACATACAATTATAGATCTACCACAGTTGCCTTCTTTGTAGGAATCTTTCTGCTTCCAAATTGCTTTGCTATCTGTGTATATTACATCTTAAAATTCCTTAATAAGAAGATCTAACCAGATACATTTTCTTTTCTCTGCAATAGACCCCTGGCCAAGCCATAGACAGACTCTGGCCATTCAAGAGCTGCTTTCCTTTGACTCTGGGGCTAATTCTCGTGCTACTCTGTGGTATTACTAATCATGAGCTCTCCACCCCATTTTTCTATGTGTCTCAGAAATAAGATTTAGAAATTGGTGACATTAAAACACTCACCTCATGTACTTAAGAAAACCATCGGTATTCTCATACTGTACCAAGACTATCATGAACGGAAATATTATCTGGTATGCATTTAAGGATCAAATGCAGGAAACGACTAAACCTCTTCTAAATTATTGGTGAACTAAGGACTTCTTCATTCTTATACTAGGAACACTATCTCAAAATTTTCACACTTAAAATCATAAGTTAAGAGGAATAAACTTTTAAAATGTTCTCATATTTTTTCAGGTTATGTGATCATCATTATTAACATAATGAAAATACAGAAGTTATTTCTTGTGAAAAATCTAAATTTAAAAAAATCTAGCTACAAAAATCAGAAACATTTATCAGAAGGGTTTGTGTTTCTGATAAATATTTAAGTGTGTAAAGCAGAACCACTGAGAACAATAAATACTTTATAGCTGGCAGTTTGTCAAACCTATAAGTGGCTCTGCCTTAGAATTTTACATCATCACTGAATTTACAGTCATTTGATAAGTGGAACGGGACAAGAATTACTTCTTTCTAAATCTAAACCAGGTAATAAATCTAACATCAGGATTCGTCTTATTGTCTGTTATCATCTGATGACAATGCCTTTTACCTTCATTGTCTTGGCAGAAATATGAGATGTAAAATTATAATGTCATATCACTCACACTGATTTAACACTCTCCAGCCCATACCATTTTAATCAATCAAAATTGTCGCTTTTCAGTGTAATGATTTTGTGGTGAATTCCCTGTGTTTAATATGATGTATGGCCCTATCTATCCATTGATTTACTATTCTCTTCCAAAGTCTAACAGCTCAGAAGGCTGTTCCTGCTTTTGGGCATCTTTGGAATTAGCAAACAAGAATAATTTGTAGCAATAAAAATGCTAATCTCCGGGACAAAATGAAAGCTGAAAAATATGTTAAGTGATAGAGCTGAAGCTCTTTTTAAGTGGAAATAAAAGAGTTTTGTGAATTAAAGCCATGGGAGACTTAGAGCTTTTCCTTCTGCATCCACATATGATCCAGATATCTGCAATACTGGAACCAAAGTACTTCAGTACATAAGTTGTCCTTCAATACAATCAGGAAAAACTTGGAACATACAAAGTATTTCTTGTCATTAGATTCAGAGGCATGTTGTATGAATTTTCTTAGTCTTTAGGAAAATAATTTATAAGATGGTTTAAAGAGATTGCTTAAAGTTTCATAAATCTCATACTAGAGACATAAAGATAAGCTAATAAAAATGAATCCCAGTTCCCATTTCTCAACTACATTACTCATTCAGGGTTAGCTATAATCCAGTGACAACCAGCCACAAAATCTCAGTGGCCAAACACAATCATTTCTTGTTCGAGTTATGTGCCCCCCCTCCCCACCCCCACTCATCCACAGGCAGCCATTTTTTAGCGACCCCGTGGCTCAGGGACCAATGCTGCATACTCCGTGTAGGCCACCAGAGAGTCACTCGGGAGGTCAGGCATATGTAGGTTCACCTATCTGGTATTAGCAGCATCTGAGGCATGTAGCCACTGAGACACCATAGAAGGCTACAGAGTGCTTGAGTGACTAAATTACATATATTTTGTGCTCACATCCCATTGGCCGGAACCATTTATGGGGCTCCTCCCAAAAGCAAGTTGGAGAGAAAGCAAAGTATCCTGCGTGCGTGGGAGGAAAGGGCAGGGTGTGCTTGAACGCTAGAAGTCTCACCGGACTGTATTAAAGGAACGAAACTTTGACGACTTTATTATAGGCAGCTGCATTTATAAAGCCTTGAAAGCCAAGTGCTTGCTCGGGCATCTAGAAAGTATCCACTAGAAGAGTTTTCTGTGCTGAATCAGAATCAGAAGCTCCTGGGCAAAGCTGGTTCCCCAAGAGACAGGAGAATGCATCTAGGAGTGGAAAAGCATATGAGAATTTAGTAATCTATGCAGTTACACAGTATTTATTCAGTATTGTATTGTTCTTGTTCTTGGTAGGGGCCGTAGTTCTGGTGCTGACTCGGTGACCCTATGTACAACAGAACAAAACACTGTGTCGTCCTGCACCATCCTCACAATTTGAGCACATTGTTGCAGTCACCGTGTCGATCCTTAATGTCCTATTTCAAGCACAGGTCTCACCTGATAACACATCCAGAATGCTTCTGAGGAACATTCTAGTTGTACTTCTTTCAAGAATGATTTGTTTAATCAAAGAACACTAAGATAGTTTGCCAACTTCATAATTCAAATGCATCAATTTGTCCTGATTTAAGTGCGTGAAATTTATAGAATATACTGGGGCTTGAGTCAGGCACACTCCAGTTCTTGAAGTAGTATATTCATCCTTAATAATTTGAAGAGGTATTTTTGCATAAGATTGGCCCAACGCAATGAGTAATTTAATTTCTTCACTGCTGCTTCCGTGAGTTAATTGTACATCTAACTAAAATGAAATCCTTGATAACTTCAATCTTTTCTCCATTTGTAAGGATGCTGTTTATTACTAAAGTTCTGAGGATGTTTTTCTTTTACTTGTTGAGGTGTAATTCGTACTAAAGCCTGGATTATTTGCTCTTCATCACTAAGTGTTTCAAACACGCTTTGCTTCCAACAATCAAGCTGTGTTATCTGCATATGGTAGGATTGTGATGATCTTTTTCCAATTCTGATGTCACATTATTCTTCATATAGCCCATTTCTAGGATTATTTGCTCCACATGTGAATTTAATAAGTATAGTGAAAGTGTATAGCCCTAAAGCACACCTTCTCCGATTTTAAACATTTTCAGCATCCCCTTGTTCCATTTGAACAACTGCCCCCTGGTTTATGGACAGGTTCTTCATGACCGCAATTCACATTTCTGGAATTCTTCATATTGTTATACATGCATAATCTGTTATGATCCACATAACTGTGCTTTTGCATAGTTAATAAACCACAAGTAAACTTCCCTCTTTTATTCTATGCTTTCAGCCAAGATCCATCTGACATCAACAATGACATACATCAGTCCATGGCCTCTTCTGAGTTTCTGTCTATTCCTTAACCATAAACTGTTGCAATCCTTTTTTAATTATCTTCAGCAAAGTTTTACTTGCATGTGATATTAATTATATTCTTTAATAATTTCCACACTGCTGGATCAACTTTCTTTGGGATGGGTACAAATATGGGTCGCTTCCTGTCACTTGGTCACACCATTGTCTTGCCATAACAAGAGGGTGCTTCCAGTGATGCATCAGTTTGTTGTAAACATTTTAATTCCTTTTCCATCAATTCCTGGAACCTTTTTTCGGGGTCAATGTATTCAGTGAAGCTTGCATTTCTTCCTTCAAGGTCATAGGTTCTTGATCATACATTACCTCTTAAAATGATTGAATGTCAATCAATTCTTTTTGATGTAGAAACACTACATGTGTATATTCTGGTCCTTTTGTAACTTTTTTGTTGTGAATTAGGTGAAGGTTTACACAGCAAAACATCATATTTGTATTCAACAACTTATCAAACTTCCCAATGGTTTCATGTTTTTATGTGGCTGATACCATTCTTATTTTGTCCATAGAATCTCTCAGCACTGCAAGTTGAGGTTTGAGTCTAGGGTAATATTATACTCACTCACTGCCATCCAATAGATTTGAACTCCTAACACCCCTATAAGACGGAGCACAATTGCTGTCTGTGGGTTTCTGAGACTGTAAGTCTATAGGAGTAGAAAAGATAGTCTTTCTCCCTCAGAGTAGCTGGTGTTTTTGAACTGTTGACCTTGTGACTAGCAGTCCAACACAAAACCACTATATCATCAAGACCATCAAGGCTCCTTAGGAATTGATATACCACTATTAGGGTGTTCCCCATAAAACATGTGGAACCTCAGCTCTTGTATTTCTGAAAGTGATCTTGTTTTGAAAAGGGATTTTTGAAGATGTTATAAATTAGGCATATTGAGGTAGGATGGGTCCTCATCCAATATGACAGATGTTCTTGTAGAAGAGGGTGAGATCCACAGAGACCGAGTGCAGGTTATCATGTGAAGGTGTCTGAATAAGCCATGGAATGGCTGTATCGCCAGCCATCACTAGATCCTAGAAGAGAGACGTGGATTAGAGTCTTCCTGAGTGCCCTCAGAGGGAGTCAGCATATCTGATACCCTGATTTCTTATTCCTAGCCTCCAAAATGATAATTCAATAAATTTTTCTTTTTATAAGCCACTCAGTATGTGAAATATTGTTATGGACACTCTAGAAAACTAACAGAAAGCACCCATTATGTTTCAAGCACTTTGTCATATTTTGAGAATATATAAATAACTGGAAAAAGTCAACCGCAACAACGACAAAAGATTTTTCTTGGAACTTACATGCAAATGAAAAAGAAGAACAGGCAAGATTAAGGAAAGCTACACAATACATGGAGCCATGACAGCATAGTGGGCTGCTAACTGCAAGGTCGGCAGTTCAAATACACTAGATGCGGCTTGGGAGAAAGAATTGTTTCTGTAAAGATATACAGCCTCTGAAACAATAATGAGGAGCTCTACTCTGTTCTATAGGACCAGTCTGAGTGAGAAGCGACTCCATGGTAGTAACTTATACAGTAAATTAATATGGCTGATAATTTCAGATAATTATAAATATAATGGTTAACTTTGGAAAAGATACCTGTAGATGCTCTCTAAGAATGTGGCAGTGAGCTGAAACCAGGAGGATATAAGAAGTCAGTGTAGAGAGTTTCAGATGGAGGGAACCCCAGAAACAAAAGTCTAGGTAGAATGAAGCTTTTCATGCTGTACAATTTTTAGAAACACATCCTTAAATATTTCTTAGTTCACAGCGAAGGAGCTTATAGTCATACACTTGAGATCTTTGTCCTCGGCTCATGTTTTGCTGGTACCACTCTAGACTTGATCTTTTCCCGGACAGCATTGTTGGCTCTGAGAATCTTTTGTTGGGAGATAGTGGAGATGGGACATAGTTTTGTTTTATTAGCATAAAAATCCCTAGTTTCTCTATATTTTCTATATATTCCATTTAAAACTTCTTCATCTCTTTCTTTTAATCCAAAGAACTTAAGAAAACTATTTGTCAACACCTATATTATTCCTTTAAATTTCCCCATAGACTTGTAAGTTCATTATGCAAATTTTCTATTTTCCATATTACCACAGATTATAGTCTTGTCAAACTTTCCACTGTTAATAGTAAGAATCCACTTTGTTCCAACTTTTCATAATGTTCTTCTCACTGTTATTCAAGCTGTTTTTTCTCTTCATTTTTATTTTAAAGGGAAAAAAACCCCAAGCAAACCCAAATTTTAAAAAGAGAATTGAAAAACCAACCAATGCAAAAACCCATTTCCAGTGTCAGTCATGCCCGCCCCACCCCCATCTCCACCACACACCACCACCCGCACCACCACCACCACCACCACCCCACCACCACCACCCCAGTCCCCCAGGTCACTCCCCTCTACTGGGTCGAGCCTCCCCCTCATGCACCTGCAGGGGAGGAGCCTCCAATGCCCTGGAGTGCCAGAGCCCAGGGGGGACTTGGGGGAGGACCAGAAGGTGGCCCTTTAATCTGCTGTGCACCCCAGGTCTCCAGCCAGGCACCAGGTTCCCCCTTGGCTTTCATGAACCATTTCCTAGCTACACTGCCAGCCTTGGGGGCACTGCTCAAGCTCTTAATAGCTATCTACTCAAGACTCTTCTTCCAGCTTATACTAACAATCATTTAATACAATTGTCCACAGTGGTGAGAGTGGCGATACCAGGAGGGTGGAGGGAAGGTGGGATAGAAAGGGGGAACCCATTACAAGGATCTACATATAACCTCCTCCCTGGGGGATGGACAATAGAAAAGTGGGGGAAGGGAGACATTGGACAGTGTAAGATATGACAAAATAATAATAATTTATAAATTATCAAGGGTTCATGAGGGAGAGGTGAACATGGAGGGAGGGAAAAATAAGGAGCTGATACCAAGGGCTTAAGTAGAAAGCAAATGTTTTGAGAATGATGATGGCAACAAATGTACAAATGTGCTTGACACATGGATGGATATATGGATTGTGATAAGAGGTGTACGAGCTCCCAATAAAACAATTTTAAAAACTAAATGATTGTCCAACTTCCCCTTGACATCAGTCTCTGGGTACAATATTTTATGAATTAGAATGTTTCCTCATCATCCCATTTCTGGGCACCATATGCTGTATCCATTAGGATTTAATCAGGGAAGCTTGAACCACTATGAGCAATATAGAATAAAGAATTTATTATAGGAATTAGATTATACAACTGTGGGAGGAGCTAGGAAACAGAGGCAAAAGTTAAAAAACCCTTTTATATACTGACTTTAGCAATCTGTTTAATTCTGCTAGTCTATATTTCTCATACTATACCATATGTTCCACACTTTGTCAGAGCTTATTAATTTTTATCTACCAAAAAAAACTGTGAAAGTAATAGAAAGCAAGTAAAATATTTATATCTTTTACCAAATTAACTTTATTAACATGTAGATAACATTTAAGATGATAAAATTATTCATGGTTACTGCAACACATGATGAACGAGCATCTTCTGGTGTGCATGTAAACTCCTCTCCCTTTCTCTTCCTTCACCTCGGGTCTGACTGCTCTCAAGTCAAAAACCTCCAATCCTTCTTCTTCTGGTTACATAATTACAAATGTCCATTGTCAATGGGATTTACTCTATAAGAGAAAAGTATAAAGAAGCAAAATCATTAGAAATCCCATCATGCTGCCATCACCACCATTAACTCTACAGTGATGAGCTCCTCGGGCTTCTCTTTATGCATTTCTCTCCCCTCACATTCTCCCGACAGTACTGTCAGCCTACACCAGGAACAACTTGTCGTTATTAGTGCTGCCGTGCTCTCTTGACAGATTACTACATCCTCACCAAGTTAACCAGTGTTGAAAACTGAGAATAACGCTGTCTGTGGTTTTCACTGTGTGTGCGTGCGTGCGTGTGTGTGTGTGTGTGTGTGTAGGGATTAGTATGTTTTACCATAGTTTATCTCTCCTTTTTGAAAATCTCTGCAAATCAATCGAGAGTTAACTACTTATTTTAGTACATTCCAATATGTATTAAAGAATTTCTGAGGCTTTCTTTTGGAGATTATATATTGTATATTATAAGAAGAATACAGAACCAATATTTATTATATTCCAGATAAATAGCCAGAAAAGTTAGAGTCAGAGCTACATATTAAGTAAAATCATTTCCCCAAAGAATTGAAATAGAAATATCTCCTTTAACACCTTTACATATACATATGTATATGTGTGTGT
>NW_022111373.1:57060835-57062396 GCF_000313985.2 Echinops telfairi
TGTTTGTCCCTGTGCCGTCCTCACAAGCATTGTTCTGGGTGAGCCCATTGTGGCATCCACCGTGTCAGTCCATCTCCTGGACAGACTTCCTCATATTGACTCACACGCCACGTTAGCAAGTCTGATGTCCTTTGCCAGGGATCGGTCTCTCTGGATAACACATCCAAAGTATGTGAGAGAAAGCCGCCACAGTCTGGCCTCTAAAGAACATTCAGGCGGTACTTTTTCCAAGATAGATGTGTTTGTTCTTCCGGCAGTCCACGATCTTTTCAACATTCTTTGCCAACACCAAAATTCAAATGCATCTATTTTTCTACATCCTTCTTTATGCATGGCCCAGCTTTCACATGCATGTGGTGGAATGAAAAGCATCAAGCTCACCATAGGCTTTAAAGTGAAACCCTTGCCCTTAAATACTCTAAAGAGAGCTTGTGCAGCAGATTTGCCCAATGCAATACATTATTTAATCTCTTGACTGCTGCTTCCATGAATATTTATTGTGGATCCAAACAAAATGAAATTCTTGACAACTGCCATCTTTTCTCTGCTTGTCATGCTGTTGTCTATTGGACTAGTTGGGAGGATTGTGGTTTTCTTTGCATTGTGTTGTTGTCTATCCTAAAGGTGACGTCCTTGATATTCATCAGCAAGTGCTTCAGATCCTCTGATTTTCAGCAAGCAGGGTTGGGCCATACGCACATCACACCACTTGTCTGTCAGTTTATCATATTATGGTGATGTGCTTGTGGTTGTGATGCTGCAGGCTATGATGTCACTGTTTTCAACACCAGCAAAGTCACCCAAGATGCAGAGGTTTCAGCAGAACTTCCCGACTGAGAACAGAGTATAATGACAAACTGATGTGTCCTGGAAGAAGTAGAGCCAGAGTGCTTCCTAGAGGCAAAGATGGTGAGATTTAGTCTTACATACTTGGGGCATGTTATTAGGAGAGACAGTCACTAGAGAAGGACATCATGTTCGGTAAAGTAGAGGGGCAGGGAACGGGACCAAGAGCCTCGAGGAGACAGATGGATACAGTAGTTTCATTAAAGGGCTCAGACACAGGAACAATTGTGAGGATGGCACAGGACCAGGTAGGGTTTTCTTCTGTCGTGCATAATATCGCTGTAGGTCAGAATGGTTTCAATGGCACCTAACAAGAAGAACAAGAAATAGAAACCTTCTCAAAGAAGAATCAGCCATAATGACCTGAGTAGAATAAATCCTGTGAGACCTTCACTTGCTCTTAGGGAAAGATTGAAAATGAGAAGAATGCTGCAAACATCTATTAGTAATTGAAACTTGGAATATACAAAGTATGAATGTAGAAAAACTGGAAGCTGTTAAAAATGAAATGAACCACAAGAAGATTGATATCCTATCTTTAGTGACCTGAAATGTACTGGTATTGGCTGTTTTGAGTCAGACAGTCATATGGTTTACTATGCCTAGAATAAGAAATTAAAGAGGCGCAGAAAGCTGATGGTGCCCGGCTATCAAAAGATATAGTGTCTGGGGTCTTAAAGGCTTGAAGGTAAACAAGCGGCTACCTAGCTCAGAA
>NW_022111373.1:57063776-57065367 GCF_000313985.2 Echinops telfairi
GTCATTAAAGGACAAGAGAGTAGTAGAAGATCAAAGTGGATGTCAGAAGACACTCTGGAACTTGCTCTTGATTGTAGAGCAGCTAAGGCAAATGGAGGAGTGGTTACATGTTGGGCTGATAACTGGAAAGTCAGTAGATTGAAAATACTAGCCATTCTGCTGGAGGAAAAATAAGGCTTGCTACCCCATAAAGAGTTATACTCTTGGAAACCCACAGAGGAAGTTCTGTTTCATAGGGTTGCTATGAGCTGGAATCAACTCTATAGGAGTGAGAAGGCAAATGGATAAAGAAGTAAAAGAACTGAATTGGAAATTTCAAAGGGCAATTCAAGAAGACAAAACCAAATATTATAATAAAATATTCAAAGAGCCAGATTTAGAAAACCAAAAGCAAAGGACATAATTAGCATATCTTAAAAACAACTAAAAAACTTAAGACTTGAGTTGTGATATTGAAAGCTTCTATGGACAAAATATTAATGATGCAGGAAGCAACAAAAGAAGAATACACAGAGTCACTGTAACAAAAAGAACTACTTTCAAGAGGTAGCATGAGCTCTAGGAGCAATAATACTTAAGGCAGAAGTCTAAGCTGAACTAAAGATATTAGCAAGAAACAAGGTTCCAGGAATTGACAACAGACCCATTGAAATGTTTCAACAAGCTGATGAAGCACTGGAAACACTCACTCATATCAGCCAAGAAATTTGTAAGGCACCTACTTGGCTAACTGGCAGAATGAGATCCATTTTGTACCCATTCCAAAGAAAAGTGACTCAGCAGAAAAAGCAAATTAAAGGATCATATCACTGCGAGCACAAGCAGTAATACTTGCTGATCATCATTCAACAATGGTTGCAACAGTGCATTAGGAGGGAACTGCCAAAAATTCTGGCAATAGTCAGAAGAGGATGTGGAACAATGGATATGATTGCTGGCATCAGATGGGTCCTTACTCAAAGCAGAGAATACTAGAAAGAGATTTACTTGTGTTTTGTTGACTGTGCCAAGGCATTTGACTGTTTGAATCATAACAAACTTTGGATAGCCTTGAGAAGGATGGTGTGAATCAGGATTGCATTCGCTTGGTCTGTTTATGTAATCCATATGCTAAGCAAATAATCTGTGAAGAGCAAAAAATGGAGGATTAAAGATGGTCACTTTGAGGACTAAGTTGTGGCTGGCTCAAACCTTAATATTTTCAATCTCCTCATATACATGTGAAAGTGGGGCATTGAAGAAGGAAGACTGAAGAACAATTAATGCATTTGAGTTATGGTGCTAGCAAAGAATATTGGAAGCATCATATACGTCCAAAAAAACTAACAGATCTGTTTTGGAAAAATTACAGCCAGGTTGCTCCTTTCAAGCCAGAATGACCCTATCTCATGTACTTTAGACATGTTATTCACAGAGAACAGTTTCTTTAAAATATATCATACTTCGTAAAGCAGAAGGGCATTGAAAAAGGGAAAAGATCCTTGACAACATGGATGGTCACAATGGTTGCAACAATGGGCTCACACCTCACAATTGTGAAGATGACCCAGGACTGACCAATGTTTCATTCTGTTGGAGATAAGAGTCGCTG
>NW_022111373.1:57066245-57067991 GCF_000313985.2 Echinops telfairi
TTCAATATTTTACCCATAGAACATTTCAGTATTGCAACTCAAGGCTTGAATTCCTTTCTTGAGCTCATTCAATTTAAGACACACGGAGCAAGTTCTTCCCTGTTGGTTTCTAACTCTAGATCATCGCAAGTGTCATTAAAATATTGATTTTTGTCTTTTTTGAAATGACCCTTGAAATATTCTATTCTGCTCTTTTACTTAATGATTTCTTCCATTTGCCTTAGCAGCTGTGTAAGTAAGAGCAAATTTAAGAGTCTCTTCTGACATCCACTTTAATCTTTTCTTTCTTTCCTGCCTTTTTAATTACTCATCGTGACCTATACAACAGGGTAGAACTGCCCCTGTGGCTGTAACTCTTTACAGGAGTAGAAAGCCTCATATGTCTCTTCTGGAGAGGCGTTTGGTTTCAAACTGCTGACCTTGTGAGTAACAGTCCAATGAGTAAACACTAGAATCTGACAATACTTCAATACTAACCATAAGGTTTTCCATGGGTAATTCCTACAAAGTAGACAGCTTATTCTTTCATTGTTGCCTGTTTTGGTCTGGAAACTCAACTGAAACTTGTTATCTTTGGCTGACCCTACTGATATTTAAAATACCAGTGGCAAAACTTCAGAATCACAGCAATACACAAGCCACCATAGTGTGACCAACTGACAGACTAATGGAGGGAGTAGTCTTTAGCAATCATTAGTGAAACATACTCTTGGTTCTCTTTCTTGGATATTTAACATTTTAATTTAAATAAAATTTCATTGTTAAAATTCAAGGGGAACATTTCATTGTTAAAATTCAAGGGGAAAAAGAAAGAAAGAAAAAGAAGAAAAAAAAATTCAAGGGGAAAAAAGGAAAATGAGCTGATTCCGGGAACCCAAGAGGAAAGCGAATTTTGGGAATAATGAGGGAAACAAATGTATAGATGTGCTTTACACAATTGATCTATGTATTGTGATGAATTGTATGAGCCTCAATAAATTGATTTTTTTTTAATTCAAGTGTAATGACTTTCCTGTGGAAGATTCTATGATCAAGAACAAACATTGATCTTTTGAGAGATCACATAAATAGGAATGACAGTGCATGAATTTTACGACCTGCTCTTTTTGGAAATTAGTGTGCAGCTATAACCATGATATCTCAATTTCAATATATAAAAAGAAGAGACATTGGTTAACTTGATAGTTTCAGTCAAGGTTTTACGCATGTTTCTGAATACCAAATCATCTTTTGTTTTCTATTATGTTGATTTCCAAACCAAATCCCCTGGTACAAAGTCAATTCTGATTTATAGTGACCCTGGATGATAGAGTGGAACTGTTCCATAGAATTCCCAAGACTGTAAATGTTTAGGGGACAGATGATAGATTTGAACACCTATCTCTCAGTTAGGAGCACAACACCTAATTTACAATACCACCAGAGCTCCATGACATTAATTTAGGCTAGAAATAAACTTAAGAGCAGTTTACTTCAAGTTCCACTGGATTTTAGTATGTATCATTCTAATAAATTGATCAGTCAATGAGACAAATTGAGGGATAGAGAATCCAGAGAGTTGCCTATTTCCATAAAGAACACCAAAATTCCTTCAACAGATTGATAATTACAGCATTATTCAATATAGGTTTTAACACTGGGCTCTTTACATAGCTGTCAAAGTATAAATGAGTTCCTGCTCCCATTTAATGCCTGGTCTTGAATTTTACACACACACACACACAAACACACCTACCTCGTTAAAAA
>NW_022111373.1:57069725-57078055 GCF_000313985.2 Echinops telfairi
TCTCAATCTGCATCACTCTTTGCTTGCTATGTTTCTTGCAAATGTTTGACAACAGAGAAGAGAGCTAATTTTACTTTGAGAAAACATTCGCTATTTCTAGTGTCCAGAGGATCTCCTTGTGAACAAAGTAGATATTTAAATATATTTTTAATTTTCCTTCATTACCTACATTATGGTTTTTGACTGACTCTGGGGGAAAATGTCATAAGTTTTTATAGTATTTTACAATATACAAACTTGCTTCCCATTGTTGCTTATTTATTTAATAATACAGCTTCCTTTGTTTTCTTCTATTTTAATTTAATTTTCAGGAAAAAATATAATTTTCTGAATACATTCACATTTTCAGGTATTTTCCTAGAATTTCCATCCCAATTATGATATAAGTAGTAAATAGACTTCTTCCTGTCATTAATCAGGATTACAACGAAGAATATTTACTCATACACTAATGTCTTAAAATGGAATACAAAGTAAAAAAAAAATAGAATGAGCACTGAACTAGAAATCCAAAGACTTGAATTTGAATCCTACTGTTCCCTCTTATTTTTACCATTTATGAACGTGTTTCTTAAGCTCTACTAGCTTCAGCATCTTTATTTTAATATTGGGGTAAATTTCTTTGTAACAGAAAGATAAGAAGATTAAATAAGATAACATCTAGCTATGTACCTAAAAAAATTTGTTCTGGGATCTTAATACTGTTACCTTGATAGTCAAAGGTCTCACTACTGTAAACTCAAAATTATAACACTGAGAATATTTCAAACGAGAGCACATTTTCAGAATTGCGCTTTACTGTGATTAATTCTTTGCACAAAGGCTTAAGTCTTTGCAAATATAATTGATTTTTAAAAGGGGTCATCAGAGGATTTCGCTTTTAACTTAACTTTTGTGAAAAGGTTCCTCTTTCTGACACATCACGAATGAAAGACCTGGGATCTACTTGGGAAAAGGCAGCCAGTGAAAACCCCATGGAGCACAGTTCTATTCTGACACGCATGAGTTAGATGCATAGACAACTGATTAGACGTACTCATCTCTCGTAAACCAGTTGTTGGACAGAGGGAAGGGTTGAGAAGAGAAATATAAATAACTCTTACAAACTTTCTGCTTAATGATAAGAGAAACTCCCCTGTGTGCTAAGACACAATCTGACCTATTTACAGACAGAATCTCAGCGGTGGTGAATTGTTTTTTGGTGGTCATGAAAATGCATAAGATTTAGCTCATCAAAACAGGTGAACCAGGAAAGCTTTTCACAGAATCTTGTCCATAAAGATGAGCTAAGGACGGCATTTCACAAATCTTAGTTTTCAATTAAAAGCACACAGAAAACAATGCACCAGCTCAGAAAGTAATTAAAATAAATATTCATGACCTTTGCATACTCCAAGACAACAAAATCCATCGAGCTATTTAGTACCTTTGGGTGGGTACGTTACACGTGCATGATAGTACATGTAATATCTATCATATGTTGGTCATTTGAAAAAATCTTGGTTCACTTAGTTATCAAGTTTTCCAAGCCTTGAAACATTTTATTATAAATCACCATCATTGATATCATTCCTGATCTCAACAAGGAAAACACTTTTAAATATTGAGAAACTTTCTAAATATTCGGCGGTCATACAAAGTTTGAGAGAATTCTTTCATTTAAATCCTTGGGTTTTATCATTGACAAATACTGCCAGTTGTTTTCTTTGAAAAGATAGGCACATTGCAATCATGATCAAGAAAATATCTTCAAAATATTGAAGTTGGAAGAACTCTGTCTTGTCAGTCAGTTGCTCTTTCAAGTACGCTGATGTTCCAAGAAAGAAAGCAGATTGTTAAATCTTCAACTGAAATGACCACACAAGTAACATTCCTTCCAGAAACAAAAGTATTTCAATAGGCAATAGGAATGTTTTATTTGTAGTTTCCATTTCATCACACAAAATGCTAAAAATTTATACTCTTGAGATTCACAATTACATAAAAAGTAACAAATACTACTGCAGTATCAAGAAGAAAGTTGTATTTTTCATCGTTGCTACATCACATCCTGCCCGAGACCCTTCTATGAGGGGAGGACATCTACATTTGTGATGAATGGAAACCATCTGTGTTAGTCCAGGTAGACTAGAGAAACAAATCCATAGAAACTCATATGTATATGAGAGAATTTTATATAAAGGGTAATTGTGCATTAAGAAAGCATCTCCTGAAGACAAACGTATTCATAAGCAAAGGTGGTGAAGAAAGCTGATGTTGCCCGGCTAGCAAAAGATATAGCATCTGGGGTCTTAAAGGCTTGAAGATAAACAAGTGGCCAACTAGCTCAGAAGCAACAAAGACCACGTGGAAGAAGTAAACCAGCCTGTGTGACCATGAGCCGTCGAAGGGATCAGGTATCAAGTATCAAAGAACAAAAATATCATATCATTGTAAAGGTGGGTGAGTGCAGAGTGGAGACTCAAATCCCCTCGGTAGGCAACTGGACACCCACTTACTGAAGGGCTGTGGGGAAGAAATGAGCCAGTCGGGTTGCAGGGTATCAATGATGAAACATATAACTTTCCTCTAGTTCTTAAATGCTTCCTCCCCCTACTATCATGATCCCAATTCTACCTTACAAATCTGGCTAGACCAGAGGATGTACACTGGTACAGATAGCAACTGGAAACACAGAGAATCCAGGACAGATGACTCCTTCAGGACCAGTGGTGAGAGTGGTGATGCCTGGAGGGTGGAGGGAATGTGGGGTAGAAAGGGGTAACTGATTACAAGAATCTACATGTAGCCTCCTCCCTGGGGGATGGACAGCAGAGAAGAGGACGGAGGGAGATGTCGGACAGTGTGACATATGACAAAACAATGATAATTTATGAATTATGAAGGGTTCGTGAGGGAGGGGGTAGTGAGGAGGGAAGGGGAAAATGAGCAGCCGATATTAAGGGCTAAAGTAGAAGGCAAATGTTTTGAGAATGATGAGGGCAACAAATGTACATATGTGATTGACAGAATGGATGTATGTATCGATTGTGATAAGAATTGTACAAGCCCCCAATAAAATGATTTTTTTAAACTACACAATCAATGACAGTATTAATCAAGGATCAGAAGTAGCCCTATTATACATGTTCTAGTTTTTAATATTTTCTACATTCCTTTTGATTAAGTTTTTATCTATTTTACTTTGTTGTTGCTAGTTTTTAAAATGTTTTTCTGTATATGAAATCCAGGATAGTTAAACCTAATGAGACACTAACTGGTTTAATTGTGCCTTGAGGGTGAGGCAGGATAGATGAGGGGAAAATGGGGGGCTAATAACAATGAGTACAAAAATGAATATAATGTTATAAAACTGATGGTGGTGATAATTGTGCAACTCTTTATATAATTGAACTATTGAATTGAATAATATTGAATTGTAAGCCAATAAAACCGTTAAAAATTTTTAAAAAGAAAGAAAGCATCTCAACACAGTCCAGTCCAAGCCCATAAGTCCGATATTAGCTGATATGTCCAGTACCAATCTATAAAGTCCTCTTCAGCCTCATGAAACACATGCAATGGCTCTGAATGCAGGAGGATCACAGGCCACTGGGTAGAAAATCTTTAGATCCAGTGGCGTTGTAACCATCTCAGTGCTGGCAGGGTCTCTACATGGCTTCTCTGACTTCAGAGGGTCTGGTTGCATCAGGGTAGGACCATGTGACTTCTCCAGCTCAGGGCACTAGTGTAGTTCCACTTGTCTTGCCAGCAACAGTATCTCCCAGGGAGTGAGCAGAGAGAGAGAGGTCTCTCCCACCTCCAAGGAGGAAAATAGCAGCTTTCCCAGAATTCTTAGTAGAAGGCCATGCCCACACAGAAGCCTCATTGGCTATCACCCAATTGGCAGACTAGACTCCACCCCTTCATTCTTAATCCTCTCAAGTCCCAAATTGACACCAGATTATGTAACTACCACATCATCTCAACAGCAATGAACATTAACCACAAGCATCAGGGAAATGATGTGAACTGGAGATACACACATTATGCATAGAACACTTTCAAAATAGTAATGTGAATTTATAATTCCTCAAGAAAACTCCTGGATGGTGTACACATTTTGTGTTCAGCTGCTTAGTAAAAAATTCCACCCAAAGAAACCTGTAAAGAAAGGCCTGATGATCTACCTCCAAGAAACCAGTCATTGAAAATCCTGTAGAGCACAGTTCTACCACCAGACCAAGGAGTCACCTTGAATCAGAATCCACTCGTGGTGGATGCACCAAGAAATGTACTGGATACTATAGGCAATGTAAGTCAGCATCAACTCCATGGAAGTTTAGACAGATAATATACTACTCAGGACCAACTTTTATGTATTAGGAGTATAATCGCCATCATCATAATCAACATTATTAATTATGGAATACCTGACAAAAATATCTGGATCACAACACACTAATTCCTATGTACATGTGGTGACTATGAGTCAGGAGTGTGACTGAAGAGCAGCTAACAAGTATAGTGTTCACTTATGTAAATTATCAAATTATTTGCTCAATGAATTTTCAGTTTCCAGATGAAGGGAAGCCAAGAGAAATGAAACCACAACAAGGAAGCAGCAGAAACAAGATCTAAAATTAAATTTGGTTCTAATTCCAAGTAGTTATTCTGACCTCCACGGCAAATATTATATCACTTTATATGATGATTATAAAGCAACCCCAAATTCATCATAGTAACCATTTTGGACAGGAGCCAGTGAGAGGCTGAGGCTCAGAGAAGTTGAATAGTTTGACCATATTTTACATTTTGTCACTGTCAAACTACTTCTATCACTTAGAGCCCAAAATGAGTCCATACATTGATTTATGACAATGGGGACAAGTTGTTGACCTTGCCCCGTTAGCCTCATGTACTTCAGAGACTTTTCAGCAATGAAATAGTTAATGTTTGCGACAGTAGCCTGCCTCTAGGACCTTACAGCCATTCTAGACCAATGTCTGATCTGATGTCTGCAAAGCATCTGCATCATTGTTTGGCTGCCCTTGTGCCAGCTCCCCACTCACGATGACCCCAAGAACAGTGAAACAAAAGGCTGCCTGGTTCTGTGCCATCCTTACTGTATCTTAGGGAGCTAAGCATTGTAATCCATAGAGCTTCCATCAGCTGAATTTCTCCCTCGTTCATCTTCTCACTCACTGTCATTGAGTGGATTCCAACTCACAGTACATAATCCTAAAGGATAGATTAGATCATCCTAGTCTGTAAAAATTGTTCAGTTTCATAAAAGACAGAAGGCAAAAGGGTAATGCATAGGTTAGAATCAAACTCAGGTCTTACCCATGGAAGATGAGAATTCTATGACTGGACCACCACTCCCTTGTCTTGTTGTTTTTATGGCTGTTGCTGCTGTTGTTAGGTACTCTTGGACCAGGTCCAACCTATAGCAACTTTCTGCACAACAGAACAAAACGCTGTTTAGTCCTGGGCCATCTGCACAATTAGTCCTATGCCTGAGTCCATTGTTGCTGCTGGGCTGTCAATCCATCTTCTTGAGGGTCTTCCTATCCTTCCCTGCCCCACTACCTAACATGATGTCCTTCTCTAGTGACTGGTCTCTCCTGACTACATGTACAAAGCATGGAATAGTATGTCTCATCACCCTTGCCTCTAAGGAGCACTCTCGCCCTACTTCTTCCAATACAGATCTGTTTGTCCTTTTGGCAGTCTATGGTACTTTCATTAGTGATATTGTTCTGTAGTTTGAACATTCTGTTGGGTCACCTTTCTTTGGAAGGAGTACAAATATAAATCTATTCTGTTAGTTGGCCAAGTAGCTGTCTTCTGAATGTCCTGGCATAAACAAATGAATGCTTCCAGTGCTTATGTATAGCTTCAAAATAGTGTTCCTGTCTTAAGACTGTTTAAATATAGTAAAGATTGCCTATGGTTGCAACTACTTATATCCCAACAGGTTAGATATTTGGTTGTTCTAAATTCCATCACTTGCTATAATACTAGTGTTTAATTTTTGCTATCTACTAAGTATATTATCTCATTATATTAATTTTAATTGCCCCCCTGTGGTTGATCATGTGTTCATAGGAGAGTTGACTGTTCATGAAGATCCACTAGAATGTCTCAAGCACACTAGACATTGAGTGTCCTTGACCATGCTAGGTAATATTGCTCCAGGCTTTTCAAGAATTCCATTTCCAAACAATTTTAAAGATGATAAATTTGTCAAGGTTGCCTGCCTAGGGTTGGCTAAAAAGTAGTAGTGTCCTGCATTTCAAAATGGACCATTTCTAAATGCACCATGGACGCCTAACACCATGACAAGAGAAGTAATTGGGAGACCAAAGCTCTTCCCAATTGTTTCTGACTGTAGACCGACCAAAGTTTTTGTACCATTCTAGGGAAGCAGAGAGGGATAAACAAATTATAACTGATGCTGTCTCTAACCAAGCTAAGGTGGATTAATGAATATATACACTGTTGATATTGCTTGAACTTGTACCTTCCTCTTATGAACCATATTTATACTCACTACAATAGAGTCCTTTGACAACCAAACTAAAAACAATGAGTACAATCTGCTCTGAATGCATTGCTGTTGGTGGGGGTGGTGACATGTCCCTTCTACTCACTTCCGGCTCAAAGCAGAACTATGTACAAGAGAACAAATCACTGCGCAGTCTTGCACCAGTCTAATAATTGTTATATTTGAGACTATTGTCGCAGGTACTGTGTCAGTCCTTCTCATTGAAGATCTTTCTCTTTTTCACTGACCCTCCACTTTAAGAAGAATTATGTTCTTACCCAGGAAATGTTCTCTCCTAATAATACGTCTGAGCTACATGTTGAGACAAAGTCTCACCATCCTCACTTCAGAGGAGCATTCTGGCTGCACTTCTTCCAAGGCAGATTTATTTGTTTGTCTGGGAGTCCATGTTATATTCGACGTGCTTTGTCAACAGTGTAATTCAAAGATATCCTTATTCATTAAAATATTCATTATTCAGCATATGAGGAATTGAAAATATCATGGCTTAGGTGGGGTTCAACTTAGTCTTCAAAGTTAGAGAATTGCATTTTTAAAATCATTTTATTGGGGACTCGTACAACTCTTATCACAATCCATACATACATCCATTGTTTTAAGCATATTTGTACATTTGTTGCCCTCATCATTCTCAAAACATTTGCTTTCATCTTGAGCCCCTGGTATCAGCTCCTCATTTTCCCCCTCCCTCCCCACTGATAATTTATAAATCCTTATTTTTCCATGTCTTACACTGACCAATGTCTCCCCTCACCCACTTTTCTGTTGGCCATTCCCCGGGGAGGGGGTTATATATAGATCCTTGTAATTGGTTCCCCCTTTCTTGTAGAAATTCATTTTAACACTCAAAAGAGGACTTGGGATCAGATTTGCTCAGTGCAATACATTGATTTATTGACTGCTGCTTATGAGCATTGTTTGTGGAAACAAGTAAAATGGAATCCATGATAACGTCAATCCTTTCTCCATCTATAATGATGCTGTGTATTTGTCCAGTTGTGATTCTTGTGTTCTTTGTGTTCCAGTGTAGTCCATTGTTGCTCATCCTTGTTCTTCATCACTGAGGGCTTCAAGTCCTCTTTTCTGGCAGCAAATAAGGTTGCATCAGCTACATACTGCACATTGGTGATGCGTCTTCCTCCGATCCTGAAGCCACAGTCTTCTTCATCTAATCTAACTGCTTGGATTAGTAGCTCAGCATACAGATTGAAGAAATATGATGAAAATATGTAACTCTGACAAAAACCTTTGTTGATTTTAAACTTGGCAGCATGTCTTGGAACTGTTTGAACAGTTTCTTGATGTATGTACAGGTTCCACATGAGCACAATGAAGTATTCTGAAATCCTCATTCTTTAATATATTATTCATAATTTGTAATGATCCATATGGTGGAATGCTTTTGCATAGTCAATAAAACACAGATAAGCATCTCTCTTCCATTCTCCACTTTCAACCAAGATCCATCTCACATGAGCAATGGTATCCCACATTCCAAACCAGCTTGAATTTATCACAGTTGCCTTTTGATGTACTGCTGTGATCATTTTTAAATTATCTTCAGGAAAGGCATACTTGTAGCCAAATATTGTTCAATAATGTCCACCTTCCACTCTATCACCTTTTATACTTGTGCCAATTCCAAAGAAAGATGATTAAACAGAGTGCAGAGAATGTTCGGCAATATAATTGGAATCATTTGCAAGTAAAAGTTCTGAAACTATGCACCTTGAGCTGTGCTCCTCCAAGAACAGTGAAACAAAAGGCTGCCTGGTTCTGT
>NW_022111373.1:57078726-57080889 GCF_000313985.2 Echinops telfairi
ATTTTTAGTACTGTGCACTTTCATTAACCATTCAAGTACAGCAGCATCAGGAGGTACAAATGGCACATAAGAGAATGAAAATTAAACAGATAACATCTAACATTTTTGAAAGAAGAAACAGCATACTCTTGTCACAAAAAAATGTGAAAAGGGCAAGAGAATACGAGCCATTAACCCAGTGCACCAACTATACTGAAGTAGAAATAAAGATATGAGAAAAATAGCTACATAAGAGAGGCTTCAGCAATTTAGAAAAAAGAGTAAAACACTTTACATCTCTCCCCATTTTTAACCCCTAAGACAACATCATACAGTCTGGATCTACTTACATAAATCGTACATCGGGTTCTAGAATGTGTCAGAAAGGAAGAAAAGCTGACACTGGCCAGTACAATTTTTAGGTAGTTAGTAAGGGGGTGGGGGAGTTCTCAGAACACATTAGTCAGCTTCAGCCTCATCAACAGGGTCTTTGGATTCCCTGTTCTTCCACACTTCCACCCCAGGCTTGTCCCTTTCTCACAAATGCTGCAGTTTGGCCACCATGTGTGCTTCTCGGTTCCCTTCCTTGGCATTCATTTTGTGGGTCAGCTTTTCTTCCACCATTTTACTGAAGTTATTCTCCTGTGTTGCTTTCTGAAGTCCTTCTTTTCTGTGCGCTCATTTCTCAGCAACTTTCTTTCAGACTTCTGCTTCATGGGACTAGTGTCTTTCTTTCTTCTGTGCCGTCGAGTTTCTTCTGAGTTCCTTCAGGGAAGCATCCTCCTTCTTTGGAGGGGAAAGAAATCATTCTGGGCAGATTCTGTAGAAGGAGGCCTGTGAATCAGCTCAAAGCATGCTTCTCCAATTCTTTAAACTGGTTACCAGAAGAAGCTCCGGTGAACAGAAGACGGACAGCATGCTCTCTGCAATCCTCTGGTGAGGGAAGCCCTGCGCGGCCTCTGAGCTGCCTGGCCACACACTCTGAGCACCACCAGACCAAATGGGCACCATGCCCTAATGTTACTTTTTAAATGTGGATAACGTACCGACAGAAAATGAAATCTGTAGCACTCTTTTAAGGAGAAGAAGGCACTACTTTTGTACTAAAACCTGAATGGTCATTAATACTGAAAACCTTGGAAACTTTAATGACTGCTATGTATTTCTCTGTAATTTTAGTTCAGCACACATACTTTAATTAAGAGCTAAACCGAAAGCTATATAGCACAATAAGAAAAAATAAGGAACAATGAAAACCTCTACAGACCAAAGGCAAATCTCCACAAGCATAGACTGCACCCTGTGTCCAGGAAAGAGTTTCGGTGTCCGATCAGATGAGCTTCACACCAGCCCCGCCTCCGCAGCCTTCGGTGAAAGACGTATTCATGTCATACAAAGGCAGTAGAACGACGAAGTTATACACACAGGAGAAATGGACACTTAGAAAAATTAATGACAGGGAGCCCTAAACCAAACTATTTGCATCTTGAAAAATCTCAACTTATTGATAAAATGGCATGTAGAATATGTAAATGGAGAAAAAATAGTTTTGTGTAAATATGATTCTCCGTGGGCAGAGAGAAGTTCGGGGTTGGTTTGGGTAAACACAGGGTGTTTCTGAACAGAAAGTAAATAAGGGCACTGAGGTATTGTACTAATCACATTTGTTCCACCAGTGACCTTCTAATAATTAAAAATTGATGCTTGCAACTTAATACAGCTGTGCAATCATATTTAAACCTAATCATTTCAGAGAGAGAGGAAAGTTGTACAAAAAGGTCAAAAAACACTTTAATTTCATGACAGTAAATTTACTCTTTATTCCCAAAGTGAAAATGTCTAATTTCTAAAAGAGCAAACCAATAATTACTTATTATAAAGCTATTTCAGTCAATACTTAATTTCTCTATATTGATTAGTGTTTAGACATTTAAAATGTACCCTACAGCAAGAATATGTGTTTACAATACTATTCTCCCTACTGATGTTTGTAAGTATTACAGGTATTGATTTGAAACATGTCTCAAAAATGGCAAACTTAATAGTAATTATATTTAAAAGAAGACTTTTAAAACTGGAATTTAATTTTAAAATATTTGAATACTAGTGCTCTTAAAGATCTCTTTGTATCATGGTAGCTATTTCTGTCATTATATACTTTAACGAGAAATGTTCAATTTAACT
>NW_022111373.1:57081642-57084556 GCF_000313985.2 Echinops telfairi
GTCAGAAGATCTTTATGTAAATTAGTGCACTGTTAGCAAAATTTCAGCTGTGGACACATGGAAGGAATCCGAAAAGATGCACAAATTGAGAAATTTGAAAATATTAAGAATAAATGAGGGCAAACCAGAAAGTATTGCTACAAAATCATAGCTCCCCCATATTCTACATGCCCAACACACTCCAGACACATCTGCTAGTCCACAATCACCAAGGAAAACAGCAAAGTCCAAGTCCAGAGGAACTTATGTTAGAGTAGAAGTAGGCAGACAGGGACCAGGTTGCCATCCAGGGGAAGGTAAAATGTTCTGTTTCTGCAAAGTGATTGGCCTCAAATCCGCCTCAACCACACCAAAACATCCTCACTCAGCTTCTAGTCTTTTCACAGAAACCAGCAGAAAGAAAGAAAATACATTATTCTTCCATTGACTTATTCCCTGACCCTGTATCTATCATCATTCCCAAAATTAGAAATATGTCATTATGCAAAACAAAAATATGTTCTGCTGAATGAGCACAATAATTCCTCTTTCACTCTGTTTAATTTAAATGAAAATGTTTGATCATTTCTATAATGATCATCTGTATAACTGGAAATAATTATTTATCATTCTTCCTTAAACAATGTGGTTCACAAATAATTATAAGGGAGGGAGGGAAAAAAGAGGAGCTGACACCAAGAGTTCAAATAGAAAGTAAATGTTTAGAAAGTTATAATGGCAACATATTTATAAACATGTTTGATACAATTGATGTATGGAAGGATATAAGAGTTCTAAGAGCCCCCAATAAAATGATTTTTAAAAGAAATAATTATGATAGCTAAAAAGATGTCACTTTGAACACTAAGCTGCACTTGATCCAAGACATGTTTTTTTTTAATCCCCTAGTTCATACACATGCAACAGCTAGACAATGAACAAGAAATACCAAAGAAGAATTGATGCATTTGAGTTATGTGTTGGTGAAGATTATTGGATGTATCAAAGACTATCAGAAGAATATAATCTCAGTATATTCCACTTGAACTTTGAGAATATCTCAAGAACAGATGTAACATATTGAACACAAATGGCAGAATATCTAATGAGCCGTGAGATAATATTAAGAACATAATGTAAGAAAGAAGCAAAGTTTCATTAAAAAGAAAAGAAAGAATGAGAAGATCAAAATGTATGTCAAAAAAAAACTCTGAAACTTTCTCTTGAGTGTAGAGTGGCTAATACAAACAGATGAAGTGATGAAGGAAAAGAACTAGACAGAAACGTCCAAAGGAAAGCTCAAGAAGACAAGCAAAGTATTATAATAAAATGTGCAAATACCTGGAAGTCAAGGAAGAAGAATACACTCACCATATTTCAAGCTGAAAGGACAGAAGAAAAAAATCCAAACATCTGATTGCATTGAAGGGTTTAAGGTCTAAAATACTGAGCAATGCAGGAAGCATCAAAAGACCAGGGAAGGGAGCCCTGGTAGCCTATTGCGCTACTCACTGGCCTGCTAACCAAAACAAACAATATAAGAAATACTCAGCGTCACCATACCAAAAAGACATGGTCAACGCTCCACCATTTCAAGAAGTAGCATATGATCAAGAACCAATAATACTGTGGGAAGAAGTCCTAGCTACACTAACAGCATTAGGAAAAAAGCAAGGCTCCAAGAATTGACAGAATACCCATGGAAACGTTTCCACAAGCACTGAAAGTACTTGTGTTAGTCTGGGTAGACTAGAAAAACAAATCCACATAAACTCATAGGTATATAAGAGAGTTTTATATAAAGGGTAAGTGTACAGTAAGAACACATCACAGCCCAGTGCTGTCCAAGCCCATAAATCCAACATTAACTCATATGTCTGACACCGATCAACAAAGTCCTCCTCCATCTCACAAAACACACGCAATGACGCCAACTGCAGGGGGAAAAAGCCCAGTCAGTGACTGGATAAGCATCTCAGTGCTGGTATGGGTCTCCACACGGCTGCTCCAGCACCCAGGGCTGCATTGGGGTAGATCCATGTGGATTCTCCATGGGAATGTCTTGCAGGAACCAGCCTTGTCAGCTGAAGGATGGAACTGGCTAAGGCAGCTGCACCCTGATCTGACCATCAGAGAGCAAGAGACCTGAGAACTAGAAAGGCGAGGCTCACCGAGCCATTTATCTCTGTGCCCTTCAATTAACCCCACATGTATTTAGCGGCCAGGTGGGCACAATAAACCTTAACTATCTCAGGACTCACTACAGCAGGTTAAGAATTTGGAAGACAGCTACCTGAATAACAAGATGGAAGAGATCCATATTTGTGGCCATTCCAAAGAAGGGTGAGCCAATAAAAATTAAGAAATTATAAAACAACATGACTAACATCTCATGCAAGTAAAATTTTGCTATAGATAATTCAAGAACAGTTACAGTAATACACTGGCTAGGAGCAACCAGAAATTCAAGTTGATTAAGAAGAAGACAAGTGTAATGAATATCACTGATGTCAGGTGAACCTTGACTGATGACAGAGAATACCAGAAAGATGTTTAGTTGTGTTGCAAGGCAAAGGCATTCAATTATGTGGATCATAACAAGGTATGGATAGCTTTGAGAACAATGGTAATTCCAGAATTGTGTATTGAACTCAAGAGAAACCTGCAAACAATAAAGAGGGAATCACTGGAACAAATCAAGAGACAACTTCTTGGTTTAAAATCAGAAAAGGTGTGTATCATGGTGGTATCATTTCACAATAGTTATTGAATAAGTTTTTGAGCAAATAGTCAGAAACACTGGACTGTAAAAAGAAGAATGTGGCATCAAGTTTAGAAGAAGGCTTATTAACACCTGTGATACCTTGCTTGCTGAAAGTGAGGAGGACTTGAAGCACTTGCTGGTGAAGGTCAGCACTACAGCCTTCAGAGTGAA
>NW_022111373.1:57086230-57101583 GCF_000313985.2 Echinops telfairi
CCGGAACAAACAAATCTGTGCTTGAAGAACTATAGCAAGGATGCTCCTTAGAAGTCAGGATGAGGAGATATTATCTAAAATATTTGGGGCATGTTATCAGTAAAGACCAATCTCTGAAAAAAAGACACCATGCTTCATAAAGCAGCAGTAGTAGTAGTAGTAGTAGTAGTTGTTGTTGTTGTTGTTGTTGTTAGATGCTGCCAAGTTAGTTCTGACTCATACAACCATGTACAACAGAATGAAACCCCACCCAATTCTGAGCCATCTCACAATTTTTCTTATGTTTCAGCCTATTGTTGAAGCTGCTGTGTCAATAAATCTCACTGAGCACCCTCCTCTTTTGCGTTTTTCTTCTAGTTTACCAAACATGATGTCCTTTTCGGGGACTGGTTCTCCTGTACGTAAGACCGTACTTGAAGTTTTGCCATCCTTGCATTAAGGAGAATTCTGCCTGTACTTTGTCCAAAACAGATTTACTTTTTCTTTTGGTAGTCCATGCTACTTTCAGTATTCCTCACCAACACCATAATTCAAATGTTTTAATTCTTATTCAGTCTTCCTTTTTCAATATCCAATTTTCACATGCATATGAGGCAATTGAAAATACCATGGCTTGTGTGAACCAATGATTGTAAATAATAAAATCCAAATCTGAAAGAGGGAATGGGATCAGAGCTTAAGTTGTGAACACCCAGTTTGCACAAAAAAAACTATGGATGATAATAGAATCCCAAAATCCATTTAGAGGATCCCATATGCATGAAAGCTCCAAGGAAACCCCTTTGGCCATTGTCCAGGGATGTGAACACCCTTCTATCAGGCAGGACTATAATGTCAAGTATTGCAGATGTAGCTCAGTTTACATATAGCACTTTATTATTTGATCTCCCTTTGGACTCATTTTAAAGTTGTCTCAATTTTTAAAACTTTCTCCTTTCTTTTTTATTGAGGTTTTGCTATGGGTTTTTTCTAATTATTGTTGGTTTTGTTGTTGTTGTTTGCTTCCTGTTTGTGTTTTTTATGATTTTCTGTATATGAAATCCAAGAACAGTAGATCCACAGAGAAAGTAATTGCCCTGGGGGATGGCATGAGGGGATATGGGGAACTAGGGAGCTAATAGCAATGAGAATGAGAAGAAAATGTTCTTAAATTGATTTTGCTGATGATTTCATAACTTCATAATATGATTAAACTATTACATTATTATTTATTAGATTAAATTGTTATTATTAAAACTATTAAATGTATGATATTAGGTATATGCCAATAAAACCATTGAAGAAGAAGAAATCAGCATGGTTTGGATTAAGCATATAGTAAACTTGCTTGTCAATACTTTAAAGAGGTCTGGTCCAGCAGATTTACCCAATACAATATATCATTTGATCATGTAACTGCTACTTCCGCGAACATTGTCTGTGGATCCAGGCAAGATGGAATCCTTGACAATGTTAATTGTTTTTCTGATTATCATGTTGTTATCTATTTATTGGTCCATGAGGACTTTTGTCTTCCTTACATTGAGTTGTAGTCCACACCAAAGCCTGAAATACTTGATCTTCATCAGCAAGTGCTTCAACAAGTCAGATTGTGTCTTATGCATATGTTTCCTTGTGGTAACGTGGAAGGTCTTATAAAAAGAAGGTTCTGTAGGAGATGCATTGACACAGTGGCTGAACAAATGGACTCAAACATAACAACACTGATGGGTATGTGGCCGAACTGGGCGGTGTCTCCTTCTTTTGTGCGTGGAGTCACAATGAGTCCATATTGACTAGATAGTATCTAATGAGAACCACAAGAGCAATACAACTCTCTTAGAAGAAATGCAACCAGAATGTTCCTTTGGAGTGAGCATAGTTATCCAATTGTGTCTTACAAACTAAAGATGTTATCAAGAGAGGCTAACTGATAGAGAAAAATATCATGCTTGTAGAGCATCAGCAGAAAAATAAAAGACACTCAATAAATGAACTTATGCACTGGCTTCAGTAATAGGCTAAACCTAACAATGATAGTGAAGATGGCACAAAACTGACCAATGTTTCATTCATACATAGGGTTGATATGAGTCTCAAACAAGTGAACAACACCTAACAACCACAACTTCATTTCCACAATGATTGCAAGAAAGATTTAGGTGAGATTCCATTAGCCAACAATAAGTGGATGTGAAGAAGGTCATATAAAAAAAAGGTCCTTTATACATTTATAAAGTTATAAAGTAATCACATTTAGAAAGGAATAGAAACTCACCATAAAAGTTCTGCCTACAACAATGTAAAAAGTAGTGGAAAGCAATCTTTGATCTATATATTAGCAAAATATATCATTGAAAATGCATACATAAGAATAGGTAAGTCTTGTGCCATATTATCCAATTACCAGGTAGCACCAAACTTAACCTAACCATTTGTGTTAGCTCGAGTAGACTAGAGAAACAAATTTGTAGACACTCATATGTGTATAAGAAAGAAAGCTTTATATAAAAGAGCAATTGAATATTGAGGAAACATCCCAGCACAGTCCAGATCAAGTCCATAAGTCTAATATTAGCCCATATGTCCAATACCAATCTTTGAATTCCTCTTCAGACTCATGAAGCACATGCAATGATGCCAAATGCAGGAAGATCACAGGCCAGTGGGTGGAAAGTCTTGTGGATCCAGTGGTGGTAGAGTCATCCTAGCACTAGCAGGAGTCTCCATGTGGCTTCTTCAGCTCCAGGACTATAGCATAGCTCCATGTGGCTTGTCAGTAAGCATATCTCACAAGGAGTGACTATGTATCCTGCCCACAGTGTGCTATATATCTCCTTAGCACCTCCAAATGAAGTCATCAAACTGCAACATGATTGACAGGCTAAACTCCACCCCTTCACTCTTAAGTCTCAAATTGACAGAAGATCATGTAACTAACTACCACACCATTTCTTCCATACTAGAATGTATCGCCTCACTCAAAAACTCATTCCACTTTCAGCCTCTGCTCAAGCCCTCTCTCAAGGGAAGAACACTGTTCTAACAGCCTGGCATTCTGTGATGCTTACCATCCCAATCCCTGAAGACAAATTAGGTGCATAAGCAAATCTGATAAAGAAAGCTGATTGTGCCAGGCTATCAAAAGATACAGCATCTCAGGTCTTATAGGCTTGAAGTTAAACAAGTGGCTATCTAGCAGAGAAAAAACAAGCCCACATGGAAGAAGCACATGAGCCTGTGAGATCATGAGGTGTTGATGAAATCAGGTAACAGGAACCTGAAGACCCAAAATTTTTTTAAAGGCATTGTTGAGAATGAGGGGGGTCACAGCAGAGACCACAAACTCATCTGTAGACAATAGGACATCCCTTTACAGAAGGGTCACTAGGAAGGGATGAGTTGACCAGGATGCAGTATAGCACCAATGAAACACACACTATTCCTCTGGTTCTTTGAGGCTTCATCACCCTCCACTATCATGACCCCAGTCCTACCATTCAGTTCTGGCTGGACCAGAGCATGTTTACTAGTACAGATAAGAGCTAACGACATGCAGAATTCAGGTCAGATAAACCCCTCAGGGACAGAAATGAGAGTAGCAATACCAGGTGTGTAGGCGGTTGGTGGGGGAGAAGGGGAGGAAGGGGGAACTGGTTGTAATGACTGATGCATGGTGCCCCCAGGAGGATGAACAACAGAAATGTGGGTGAAGGGAGACAGCGGTCGGTGTAACATATGAAAGCAATAATAATTTATAATTTATCAAGGGATCATGAGGGTGGAAGGAGGGGGATGGAAGGGGAAAAGAAGGGCTGATACCAAGAGCTCAAATCGAAAATAAATGTTTATAAAATGATGGTGGTAACATATGTACAAATATGCTTGATACAATCAGTGTATGGAATGTTATAAGAGTTGTAAGAGTCCCCAATAAAATTATTTTTAAAACGAACTTTTTCCAAATTTTAATAATTTTCATAAAGAAGGTAAGCCTTTTATACAATTCAATGGTGTGTTGGTCTGGGTAGACTAGAGGAACAAATTCATAAGAGACTTCTATGTGCATAAGAAATAGGTTTATATACAAGAGCAATTGAATATTGAGAAAACATCCCAGCCCAGTCCAGATCAAGTCCATAAGTCTGATATTAGCCCTTATGTCAGTACCAATCTATAGTGTCCTCTTCACACTCATGAAACACATGCAATGAGACTCAATGCAGGAAGATCACAGGCCAGTGGGTGGAAGTTTTGTGGATCCAGTAGCATTGTAAGCATCTCAGCACTGACAGCGATCTCCATGTGGTTCCTTCAGCTCTGAAACTCTGAGTGCCTCAGGGTAGCTTCATGTGGCTTCTCCTCAGAAATGTCTCTCAGGGATTGAGGCTTGTCAGTAGAGAGTCTCCAAGGGAGTGAGAAGAGAGAGAGTCTCCTGCCTCCAAGGAAGAAATATAGGAGTTCTCAGAATCCTCAGGAGAAAGCCATTAGCTATGACCTGATTGACAGACTAGACTCCACCTCTTCATTCTTAATCCTCTCAAATCCCAAATTGACACCATATTATGTAACTACCACAAATAGCTCATATAATTGAATCATGTAGAATCAATCATAATAAGCACATACTAATCAAAAAGCAAGTTCTGTGCCATCGAATCAAGTCCAAATGATAGCAGCCTCTAGAACAGATTAGGACTGCCCCTGTGGGTTTCTGAGGCTGTAACTCTAACAAGAGCAGACAGTCTCATCTTCCTCCTATGGAGTGGACGGTGGATTTGAAATGCTGACCTTAAGATTAGCTGTCCAATGCCACATCACTAGGTCTCCATGAGAATATACTAAGTAGGAACCCCAAAAACTTCTGCTGAAAGCGTGATGATTTCAGTCTATTCGTCTATTCTCTATTCTCATGGAAACAGGAGAAATGGTAGACAGAAACACTGTTGAAAGTATTCAAGATAAGCGGTAGTTGAGTAAAGACAAATGCAGAGGGGACCTGAGAAGAAGCGCACCGAGAAGGACTCATTGTGCCCTAACACAGTGTGATCTCGTGCAGAAAACACAGGTCACCATCAACAAAACGTGAATTGTAGAACAGAACTTGTGAATGCAGAGACTCAAAATAGCTACTGCCTTTCTGAGAATGCATTCACTCCCACAAAGATAACTCCCAAATCAATCTCTCCTCCAATCCTGACCTCTCTTCAGAATTCCAGTTCTACTTACACAATATTGTGTAGTGTACCTCTATAATTATTGGCTGGTGAAATCGTATGTTCTTTCCCGCTGCCTCACTCCTTCCTGCACAGCTGTATTACTAACACAGAAGGCATCTTAGGGAAGGCCTGGTGGAGGAAAACATGGATTACTCCAGTGTCCCAGTGACATTTTACTGGAATCATAATTAAGAAGGAACAGGATGCCAGGTCTTGCAGATTCTCCAGCGCTTCAATCCAATGATTTGTTTGCCAAAAAAAGACCTGTTAGAGCTCATCTAAGCAGCAGTTGAGGAATTATCTCGAAGAAGACAAGTATTCCACTGGGAAGTGTAAATACAGATGACTGGTGAAGATCAGGACTCTTTCTGATAGTGACATGGATAGACTAAATAGTGTGGTTAAATTTAGGGACCTTGGCAGCTCCTTAAGCTTAAAATGCCTAAAATTGAACTTCCCAAAAAGACAGTTTCCGATGACTTACTTATTTTGAAGGACACACTTATGTCTCAGGCTCCAAATAAGAGTCAACTAACTTCCTCCCTTATCCTCCCACTTCATCCACATCTAATTGAACACCAAGGTGGGTCAGTTGTTTCTTCAGCACTTCTTTCGCAGGTTTCTGCTGCTTTCTTTGACCCTTGTTTCCACGTTCATTGGACCTCGCATTTGGCTCCTTTACTTAGGCTCCCATGACTCTTTCAAGCAATCCTTTGAGCAGGTAGTTTACACTTTGGATTTCCTAAATCTCTGCCTCGACCCACTTTTATCTGTAACATTCTGTGAAATCCTCTTGTCTGCCCAATGCCAAAATGCTTTTTATTCTTACTTTCTCTTATCTCTTCAAAGGAGCCCTGGGCACCGGCCAAGCTCCCCGATACACTCTGTCACCTTAGCGCCTGCCATTTCTTTGTCCCGGCACACATCACTCAGCAGAAACTTACCCACATTTTAGTGTCGGCTCAAGTGCCCTCTAGCACTTTGGGTCTCATATCACCCTGTCGAGTCTGTTTGTGGGCACAATGGAGAAGAAACTGTCCGGATTGACCGACTGTCTTCTGAGCATTTCTCTCATTAGTTGTAACATGTAATGAATGATTGAACCCAGATGAAAAATAGAGAGTGCAATTGGAGACAGAGCCATACAGTAGAGGTGCTGGGGAAAACAGAACCCATGCTTTAATATGGATAAACCTTGAAGTATTATGCTAAGTGAAAGAAGCCAGACACCAAAGGACAAATATGTATGATTCCACTTATATTAATTATCTAAAAGAGGTAAATACACAAAGACAGAAAGTAAATTAGAGGTTACTAAGGGCGGAGGTCTGTAGTGATGGTCATGGAAAATTATTGCTTTAATGGCTACAGAGTTAATTTGGAATGATAAAAACTTTTTGGAAATAGATATCTATGATCAGTGCACAACAATGATAATGAAATATAAACTTAAAATAGTTAAAATGGAAAATTTTATGTTTTATACATACTTATAACTTTTAAAACTCTATACCTCAACCTTATAAAGCAACTGATGGCCAGTAATAATTGTAAAATGATATTCAATAATGATAACCACAGATGTTATTTGAATTTAACTTTATATTGGCAGGATCAGGATCAATACTTAGGTCTAATAATCAAATAGGAGAAGATTTCTGTTAGTAGTTTTACTGAAAATCTTTTGTACCCCAAGGGAAAAATCATTCTCAAAAATTTACTACAATATATTCTCAAATTTCACAACAACGACAGAAAATAATCTTCTTTTGGAAATAATTTTTATTTTTGCAGAAGCAATATATTGGTTGTTGTCTTCCAAAAATTGAAATAGCTCACACTTTAAGACTGGACAACATAAACCCAAACCAAGCCCACTGCCACTGAGTTTATCCTGACTCATAACAGCCCTACATCGAATTTCCAGGGCTATGACACTTTCAGGAGCCAATAGCCTTCTCTTTCTCCCTCAAGGCTGTTGGTGGGTTTGAACTATTCACCCTGAGTTAGCAGACCCAAATGTAATGTTGTTGTTAGGTGCCGTTAAGTCTATTCTGATTCATTGTGACCCGATGTACAACGGAAGGAAGCATCGCCTGGTGCCTACTCTTCTCCATAATGTTTAAGGCTGTGTTAGTCTGGGTAGACTAGAGGACTGTGTTAGTCTGGGTAGACCAGAGGAAGAAATCCAGAGACACTCATATGGGTAAAAAGAAGAGCTTTATCTATAAGAATAGTTGAATATTGAGAAAACACCCGAGACCAGGCCAGATCAGGTCCATAAGTCTGATATTAGCCCATATGTCCGATACCAATCTATAAAGTCCTCTTCAGACTCATGAACCACATGCAGTGATGCTAAATGCAGAAAACCACAGGCTGTTGTAAGCATCTCAGAGCTAGCAGGGGTCTCCATGTGGCTTCTCCGACTCCAGGGGCCACTAGTATAGTTCCACGTGGCTTCTCTCATCAGAAATGTCTTGCAGGGAGGGTGCAAAGAGTGAGTGTTTCCTGCCCACACAGAGGTCTCATTGGCTATCACCTGATTGACAGCCTAGACTCCACCCCTTCACTCTGAATCCTCAAATTGACACTAGATTATGTTAACTACAACAGAGATGATTGTTGCGGCTACTCTCTCAATCCATCTTGTTGAAGACATACCTCTTTTTGTCACTTCCCCTCTACTTTACAAAGCCTGATGTCCTTCTCCAGGGATAAGTTTCTTCTGAAATAAATCCAAAGTACATGACGCAAAGTTTCACCTCACTCATTCTCAGGGAAGACGTTCTTCACACAAAAATCCCTTATACAATTTAAGTAAACCTAAATGACAATGGAATTTTTCCTTGCCTTAATTCCAAACCCATACCTGTACTACTAAGTTACCAAAATCATGAAATATGTTGAGTAAAAAACCCAAAGTTACACAGCCCCGTCTACCTCATCTAGAGGAGATGTACGGGAAAAATTGAAGAGTAATCATGTGTAAGTCCAATAGGATAAAAGCAAAGTCATTTGATTGGTAATATCTTTCAAACAGAATGAAGATATTAACTGTAGACAGAGGAAGTCATTTAATAGTTGCTTACTAAAGGAAAATTGAAAATATTCATGGTTATAATCAAATGTGTCCCCCAATCAAATTTCTCCTATTAAAAAACAACTAGCAAAATATCCTATCTGTATGCAAAGAACATACATCTCGTGATCTGTCATGGGTCATACCTTCTTCATATTTCACTTGCATAAGTCTGATGTTGTTTTTAGGGGGTGTCAAATCAGTGTGGACTCATAGCAATAAAACAGATGAAACCATGCCCATTCCTGTGTCATCCTCATAATTGTTATGTCTGAGTCCGTTTTTGAAGTCACTGTGTCAAATCATCTTGTCTGGGGTCTTCCGCTTTTTCAGGGGCCCTCTATTCTGCCAAGCATGATGCCCTTTTCCAGGGACTAGTCTCTCCTGATAACATGTGCTCTGGGCAGTATAAAATTCTGAATGTCACAGAGCAGTCTATAACTGCCAGAGGAGTTCAGAAAGATCATAGGGATAGATTTGTCAAGGGTAACTTCAATAATAACCTTCCTTTATTTTAAATCTTGAGCCATTTTGTTCACAAATTGATTCTCATACATAGCTGAAATGTAATCATGCTAAGGTGGGTTTTTTTAATAAAACCAACTTTGGTATTTATCTAAGCTTTTTTATAGATCATTCTGCTAATTAACATGCTCTGTGAAATCTCTGGTAAAAATCTTTTACAACAAATGTCAAAGAACTAAAGTGGTTCTGACTTACAAAAAGTTATTTTCATATTCCACTGAATATCCTAGGTCTAAAGTCTTGATTACCTGGCTATGGTAAATTCTAACTAGCATTCCATCTTATACGTAGGGAACCTTTTCTGAAAGTCATCAGTAAGATAAGGATGGTGTTCTGGCAGAGAGTAACAAAAGTAAAAAATGATTAGTGGGGCTGATATGATTACAATGTTTATTTTGCTGCCTCATATTATATTAAGTGTTTTCATACTTTCCTACATAAAATACCTCATCAAAATTTTTCTGTAGACCAGAAGGGTAGAATTTTCCCAGAAATCAAAGATCAGAAGACTGAAACAGTCCAGGAGGGTGGGCAAGTGGAAACAGAGAATCCAGAAAGAACACTGACACTAAAAGGATTGTAACCAATGTCATGAGACAACTCTGTAAACCTTTACCTAAACTACAATAAAATGTTTCAAATTAAAAAATTTTTGTTTTGCTGAGTTCCCAAATGGTCTTCACTACATTATTCTACATTGGCCCATATTGCTTTGATAATGAACAAGGTTCAGTAAACTTCCAGACTAAGACTAAGATTAAAGTCCTGGTGATCTATAGCCAATGAAAACCTTATGAGTTACAATGGTTTGTTGTGCAACTGATTTGCGGATAGAGCAAATGTGGGCAGTGTTTGACTCCATTGTGCATGAGGTATCCATGAGTGAGGGGCCTACTCAAGGGTAGGTAACAACAAAAGACACAGAAACAAGAAATCCCTAACTTCAGAGAAAATTCTTTGTTTCATAGAATTTAGAGGTGGACAATGTAAATTGTATAGAGTTATAATTTTTAAAAATTTATATTTAATACAAAAGTTTATAACTAATAATAAGAATTTTGTATCATTAACTCAAAAACAATAGTTCTAGAAACATTGCCAAAATAATCACAAATGTATAAAAAATTTGTAAAAATATTTATTTGCCTAATTCAAAAGTAAAGCAACTGTAAGTTAAATGTCAAACAATTAAAGGATGGGTTAAGTATAACGTATGAATAATCAGAATAACATAATCACTAAGAGTGATTAATGAAATTGACATTTTGAAAGCAAAGTACAGAATAATGTATGGTATAATATTTTACAAGAGATACATAATCATTAAATACTACAAAGATAGTCATCAAAATTCTAATCTTGGTTATTTCTGCTAGTGGAATTATTGTTGGTTTTTAATGCTTTCTCTATTTTATACATTATTATTCTAAAAATCGCATGTTTTGTCAACAGAACAAACAGGAGAAAAGACCTGGATTCTAATGATAGCTGGGTCACATAAACAAATTGCTTAAGTTCACGCAGTTACATCATTTATAAAAATTTAGGTGACAGTTGTATCTATTTCATAGGGTGGGGAGAGTGTGATAGTTAGGAACTATGTCAACCAGACACTCCTGGATAAAGGTATGGGCAGAGTCCAACTTGCCAATGGTGTTTCGGCCGGAAGCCACTTCCTTCCATGTGGCTTTTTACATGAGACACAACACCTTAACCGAGGCAGTCTCTCTGGTCCTTTGCCTTCTGCAGGAGCTGCATCTTGCCTCTAGTTCCTTGATCTCTTATGCCACCTGCCTGTCCCTTCAGCCAACTTCAGATCCGTACTACCACTGCATCCACCAGCCTGTGACCTCCACCCTCTCTACTCCAGCATGCTGCCTGTTTGTCAGCTTCCATGAGTCAGGAAAGCCCGGTTTGAACTAGACTGGAATGTTTCGACAACTGGATAAGCCATTTCTTGATAGAAATCTCTTTCTACATACGACTGCTTTTGCTTCCCTAGAGAACCCCACCAAACAGATATAATTAAAGTAAATGGCATTATCCATGTAAAGTCCTTAGCACTGGTATATTAATAAATGGGAGTGAGTTTGAAAAGACTAGCTGAAGAAGGTGTATAGAATTTCAAATTTCCCCTTCATTTATTTGAAATCATTTTAACCTTCACAAAGTTAAATAGTCTACCCTATTGTTCAAACTCTCCTAAGTCAAATAAGTCCTTCATTATTTTGTGGGGCTTTGTTGAACCACATAACATAACTATGGCTATGGTCCAAGATGATATTTTCCATCAGCTGCATTACACGTTGGAGGTTTCAATACATGGTCATAATGACCAACGGGGGAAAGAAAAGAATTATCTTTCCACTGCATGCTCTTTGGGAATTCTAAGAAGGAAGCACCTAATTACTAAAATTTGGCTGGCATATTGAACCTGGTACATTAAGAAAAGTCATGGGACTTTTAATGATAGAAAGTAATCCACACTTCAGGTTTGTATGTGATCAAATAAAAATAAATCCTTTAAGCAAAGAACTCTAATGAAGAAATGTCTCACATCTGGGTATACTTTAGTCATTTCCACTGGAAAAAAAAAACCCTATCATTATTCTACATAATTATTATATTTCCACTTTTCTAGGACATGTAAAACAGTTAATCAAGTAATCTGACAGACGATGTTCACAATTTCAGAGGTTCACACATTCCTTCCTTTATAAATCCACCTAGCAGATACTCATTATCACTCAGTGTGCGCCATCATTGTCAATGGCGCATGGTGCTGCTGTTGCTAGTCTAATAACTTTACTTTTGATTATATACCTATACATATATATATATATACATACATGTATATATATCATATTTAAGCCATGGTGATCAAGTCATGGATTGAGTTTGGTGGTGGTCTGGTGCTATAGAGGAGGTTCCAACACCAACCAATCATAAGTACAATAGAACCAAATCGTTTCAGTCCTGCGCCAGCCTCACAATCATTGCTATATTTCAGCCCGTCATTACAGGCATTGTTTTGATACTTCTCATTGAAAGTCTCCCTCCTTTTTTACTCAATCATGATGTCCTTTTCCAGGGAACGGTTCCTCCTGAGAACATGTTGTAAGTATGTGCGGTGATCATTTCTTTTATAAGAATTGATATCAAAGAAGTTCCAAGAAGCTGGAGATTGAAAAAGTCCCAAAAACCCATCTCTTTCAAGGTGATATTCTGCTAGATTTCCCCCCAATTCCTTCCTTGAGTATATTCCCTAATATCTCTGAGGTCTGCAAATCGCCGCAGTGTCCTGGAGGACTCATGAAAGTTCAAGGAAATGTCTCATGTGGTGGTGGGTGCAGTTCAGTCAAAGTCTAAAGGTCAGGCAATAAGCGTAAGCAAGATGCTGGGGCCAGAGGGTGCACTCCACTCCTGCCTCTTGCTGCTGATGAGCTCATGCCCTCTGCGTCTCAATGGACTCCTTTTATATGAATCAGGATGCTATCACAGGAAATGTTGTACACAATTACTCACAGGCAAACCTTATCAGTATCTTCCCCAAACTTCTTTCCAGACCCATGCAATTACTTGACCCAATCAAATTTCATCCAAATATAATAATCTACTCTCCACCCCTGGACTTATTATGTGTATATGACCTGAGGCCTCTGACAAGATTCTTACAGTAGGTGTTGTGCTCCTACTAATCATAATCAGCCAGGTTTTTTCCCAGGCCGCTCCAAAAACAGTTTGCTCTCTCATTTCAGCTGTAGAATAGAATTCCTTACTTCCACTATAAGTAAGGGTAACTAAGATAACCATTCAACAAAGAGTGTGGTCTGATTGACACCCCCTACAAAGGTCAGAACGCAATCGCATCATGTTGCTCTTTGCTGGCAGATATTACCCTCGAATTTGGGACTCCGGATACAGGAGCATTAAATATAGCACAAGGGATTTTGATGCAAGAGCCATGGTAATGGACTATGACTTAACACGTAAACCGAAATCTCATCACCCGTGCTTCTGAAGAGCTGCCCAGTTATATTTCTTCTAAGAGAAATGTATTTGTTCTTCTTGTAGTATAATTTATTCAGTATTCTTTGCCAACACTGTCACTCAAATGGTTCACTGTTTCTGTGGTCTCCCTAACTCGTTCAGCTTTCTTATGCATATGAGGAAATTGAAAAAACAATATTATTTGGATTAGGTGTTAAAAATGATAGGTTCCGTTTTTTTTAACAATTTAAGGAGCTCTTGAGGAGCAGATTTGACAAAACAATGCATCATTTTATGTCTTAACTGCTGTTTCCATGAGCATTGATCTTTGGATCCTAGTAAAACTAAATCCTTGACAACTTTTAGCTTTCCTCTGTTTATCATGCTGTAGATTATAGTTCCAGTTGAAAATACTTTTTATTTTCTTTATGGTGAGGAATAATCCAGATTGTAATCTTAGATCTTTGTCACGAAATGTTTCAAGTTCTCTTTGCTTTCAACAATGATAGCAAAATTCTTCTTCAGATAGCCCAGTTTCTCAGATTATTTGCTCAGCATACAGACTGAATAAAGTTGGCAAAAGGGTATAACTCTGCCATACATATTTCCTGATTTTAAACCATGCAGTATCAAGGCTGGTAGTGTAGTGAGGTAGCATGAGGTTGCTAACCACAAGGTCAGCAGTTCAAAATTACCAGTCAACCCACACAAGAAAAATGAGGCTTTTTACTCACATAAACTTTATAGTCTCAGGAACCCATAGAGACAACTCTACTCTGTTCTATAGGGTCATCATGAGGTGAAATGGACTTGATTGAAGTGAGTTTTGAGGATCACCTTGTTCTGCATAAGTAAGTACATCTTTATGTAATTTTCTATATGAACACAATTAGTTATTCTAGATTTCCCATTCTTCCTAATGTTATTTGTAATTTGCTGTGATTTTCTCATTCAAATGTCTTTACATAGTCAATAAAACACAGATAAACATCTTTCTGATATTTTCTGCTTTAAGAAAACTGTGTTAGTTCAAGTTGACTAGCGAAACAAATCCAGAGAAACTCCTAGGGGTGTAAGATTGAACTTTATATCAAAGAGTAATTATATATTAAGAAAACATCCCAGCCAAGTTCAGAGACCAGAGGATGCACACTGGTACAGATAGGAACTGGAAACACAGGGGATCCAGGACAGATGATCCCTTCAGGACCAGTGGTGTGTGTGGCTACTGGGAGGGTGGAGGGAAGGGGGAGTGGAAAGGGGGAACCAATTAAAAGGATCTACATATAACCTCCTCCCTAGGGGACAGGCAACAGAAAAGTGGGTGAAGGGAGATGCTGAACAATGCAAAATATGACAAAATAATAACAATTTATAAATTATCAAGGGTTCACGAGGGAGGGGGAACAGGGAGGGAGAGAAAAATGAGGAGCTGATACCAAGGGCTCAAGTAGAAAGCAAAGGTTTTGAGAATGATGAGGACAACAAAGTACAAATGCGCTTGACACAATGGATGTATACATGGATTGTTATAAGAGTTGTAAGAGCCCCCGATAAAATGATTTTTTTAAAAGACCAAAAAACCAAAAATAAATCCAATTATTAATCCACATGTCTGATACTCGTCCATAAATTCCTCTTTGACTCACACAGCACATGCAATGATTCCTGAGATAGTTAAAGTTTATTGTGCCAACCTGACTGATAAACACATGTGGGGTTAATTGAAGGGCAGAGAGATAAATGGCTCGGTGAGCCTCACCTTTCTAGTTTTGGGTTCTCTTGCTTTCTGATGGTCAGACCAGGGTGCAGCTGCCTTAGCCAGGTCCCTGCTTCAGCTGGCAAGGCTCACTTCCTGCAAGACATCCCCAAGAAGAAGCCACATGAACCTACCCTGATGCATCCCTGGGTGCCGGAGCAGGTGCATGGAGACCCCTGCCAGCACTGAGATGTTTACCCATTCACTGATTCGGCTTTCCTACTGAAGTTGGCATCATTGTCTGTGTGAGATGGAGGAGGACTTCATGGATTGGTGTCGGACATATTGGCTAATGTTGGACTTGTGGGCTTGGGCAGCACTGGGTTGGGATGTTTTCTTGACGTGCACGTACCCTTTACATAAAACTCTCTCTTATACATATGAGTTTCTGTGGACTTGTTTTTCTAATGGACCCAGACTAACACAATGCCAAGTGCAGGAAGATCACAAGCTGGTGTGTTGGAAGTCCCATGGATCCAATGGCAGTGGATGCATCTCCAGGGTTCTGGCTGCCATCAGAGTGCTCCATGTCGCTCTTCAATAGGAAAGTCAAGCAGAGAGAGAGTGTGTCCTGCTTCTAGGAAGGAAGAGATGAAGTTCCCAGAATCTATATCAGAAGGTCACACCCACCAGGAGCCACAATCAGGCTGTGACCTTATTGACAGGCTAAACACCACCCCTTTACTCTATTTATCAAGTTGATATGAAATTGTGTGACTATCACATCAGCATACATCTGACATCAGTAATGATATCCCTTTTTTCATATCGTTCTCTGAACTTAGCTTTCACTACTTTT
>NW_022111373.1:57103422-57104643 GCF_000313985.2 Echinops telfairi
TCTTATCTAGATAGACCTGGAGAGATAATAATATGCACAAAACCAAGACTGAGCAAAACAAAGCAACAAAAGAAAACAAAACAACAACAACAAACAATGACCAAAAAAAAGAAAAGCCTATAAATAATTCAAGGTCTGTTTGTTCAGCTTTAGGAGTATTTTCTGGTTGAGTCTGATGGGGTGCCACATCCTGGCCCCAAAGTCTATTTTTAGTATTCCCTGGGGACTTCATTGTTCTGTTCCCCTTGCTCTTCTGTTGCACACCCTTAGTGTTTCACCCCAGTGTGGTGGGGTCATTTCTTAAAGTTCTTTATTGGAATACTCCTGAAACCATTTGAATTAACTTCAGCAAAATTTGACCTGTCTGTAATTTTCATAGTATAACTCAATAACTTATTCAGGTGATAGATCACTGTCAGTTGACCTGATGGCTGTCATACAAATTTCTCAGCATAAAGACTGAGTGCTTCTAGCATTGGCTTAGGGTGTTGAAACATTTCCATCAGTATTCCATCAATACCTAGAGACTAATTTGTCACTAATGCCTTCAGTGCAGTGTGGACTCCTTCCTTCAATATTATTAGTCCTTGCTTATGTTTTTTCTGAAATGGTAAAGCCAAATTCTTAACAGTCAATCATATTAAGAAGAGTACAATCATCACCACAATCAATTTCAGAACATTTTTTCTTGCTCATTTTTCATTGTTGTTAGCTCCCCACTTCCCCACAATCACTACTGTCATACCCCTAGGTAATTATTACTCTCTCTATAGCTTTACCTATACAGGATTTCATATACAGAACATCATACAAAACATAAACAGGAAACAAACAAAAGAAAAAAACTGACAAACAAAACATAAAATTTTCCATCAAAAAGAAAGCAGAAAATATTAAAAACTGAACCTTTAAAATGACTCAAAAGTGAGATCAAATGAAATGTTGTTACATTTTAACCTCCTATATCCACTAAAATTGACTTTACAATGCACACAGCTATTCTCATCCCTGACTCTGGTCAGAGGGAATTCAGTGGAGACTTACTTAATCCATGTGGGAGCTCTGCAAATGGATTTGGGGCTTCCAGTGCCATGCATAGCCTTCTGTAAACTGGGGGTTCAGAATTTCAGCTCTGATACCATTCCCTTCTTCAGTTTTGAGTTTTATTTTTTGCAACCATTAGATCACACAAGCTGGTGTGCTTTTTCCATGTGCATTTAG
>NW_022111373.1:57105510-57107689 GCF_000313985.2 Echinops telfairi
ATATATGAGTGTCTCTGGATTTGTTTCTCCAGTCAACCCAGACTAACACATATGTGTATAGGCTAGCTTTTCAGACTGAAATCCATGAATTGTTTACAGATTAAAAGTTTAAAAGTTTTAGTGCTTACAGATTAAAAGTTGTAGTGGCTGGACACTATTTACTAGACAATGAGGGTGGAAGATAGGGCAAAACTTTCAATAACATTCACAAAGGTGGAGTCATGTCTACCAAAGTAAAACAAAAGCAGATAACATTAAAAAATTAAATATATGATAGTCCTGGGCCACTAATTCTGTTTTAGTACAAAGACTATGTATATTTCTTGCATCTTCTATTGATGCTTGCTTCCAGCATCATTCAACATTTTTCCCATAGACTCCTTCAATATTTCCGTCCATGGCTTGATTTTTTTTCAGTTTGTCAACTTTAGGTTTACCAAGCATGTCCTTCCATTTTTGTTTCCTAATGTCAGGTCTTTGTACGCTTCACTTGATGCTTTGTTCCTCAAGATTCCCTGTGATAGCTTTCCCATGCATAGGAAGTCACTGACTTGGGCTGGGCACATCTTAGTCATCAAATGACATATTGCTTTGCATTTTAACACTTTAAAGAGGCCTTCCATTAGGGAGACATAGTGATTATATGTTGGGCTGTGATCCACAAAGTTAGCAGTTCAAAACCACCAGGTACTTCTCTAGAGAAAAATGAGGCCTTCTACTCCTGAAAAAGAGTTACAGCTTCAGAAAGTCACAGGGACAGTCTACCCTGTCCTATAGGGTCACTATGAGTCAGTCACTATCAATCCAATGGCAGTGAGTTTGGTTTGGTTTCCATTTGGGAAGAGGGAAATAGAATTGCTATCTTTTAAATGGGCCTTCTAAAATTAGGAATGTCCATATCTTATAAGGCAAATTCAATTTCTAAAGACTGTAATGCTTTCTAAACAGAAGACATGTGAACAGTTAAGGTTTAAGATTAAGACAAGAGACACTCGATCACATTTTAAGAATAATGAGCATCTAGGAGGTTTCCCAGAAGAATTTAGTGAGTGGCACCCAACCAGCCCTTAAATTGTACTCCATTAGATATAAAAAGAACCAAGAGAGGAAATTGTAGGCAAACTTTGGGGGAAAGAAGATACCCCTTTTCTCTCTATCCTCCAGTGGAAAAACGGTGGTAGATGCTTCCCTTACTCCAAACCCACTCCCAACTGAAATTTATAGGAGATTCGGTCTTAAGATGTGGGAACCCCAGGGTTAAAGGGGAACTTTAAAAATTTCCCAAACAGTAATATGCATGACTAGTGACTTCTCTGTCCCTGAATCATACTGAATAGGAGACACTGGAAAGTAGCAGGGCCAAGAAGAAAAAAAAAAAAAGTCAAGCAGAGGATAACTCGATACCTATAGGTGGTACCAAGAGCAGTAGTTGTGCTTAACTGGGCCACCTGCTGAATCAGGGCACAATTAGGATGAGATACCATTTGGGGGAATGAATAAAGTAAATATAGACTGAATTATTTTGAATTAGAGAATTTTCCATATGGGAAACGCCCAGCAGCATATAGCATGAACATCTAAACATCAGCTGCACCTAACACAGAGCCTGCCCTACTGTGGATGTGTCGTAAAAATTCATGGAAGAGAGAAAAGAAGGGAAGAAGGAAGCAGGACTTTGAAGTGGTTCAGTCTGATTCTATAATAAGAATCATCTAGGGACCTGTGGTAGTTACATAACTTCATGTCAACTTGATAAGTAGGGTGTAGGGGTGGAGGCCAGCCTATCAATCAGGTTACAGCTTGATTAGAGGACAACTGAGATAAATGGCTCCTTGGAAGCTGGTCCCTCTCTCTCTGCTTCACCTTCCTGTTGACAAGCCATGTGGAACCAAACTAAGATTGGCAAGAGCCCTGGAGATGCTTCTACTCACACTGGATCCACAAGACTGCACCTACTGGTTTATGATCTTCCTGTATTTTTTCATCATTGCACGTGCTACATGAATCTGAAGAGAGATTTATGAACTACTAACGGACTTATGAGCTAATAACATATTTATGGACTTGATCTGATCTAAACAGGGTTGAGATGTTTTCTTAATATACAAATACTCTTTCATATGAAACTCTTTCTTATATATTAAAAAAACCATTCCCTATGAAATATCCCTATTCAGCT
>NW_022111373.1:57109331-57125829 GCF_000313985.2 Echinops telfairi
CAATTGATGTGTGTATGGATTGTGATAAGAGTTGTATGAGCCCCTAATAAAATGATTTTTAAAAAAGAAAAAGAAAGCAAAGGGCCAAATAGGTTTTGACTCTGCTCAAATCTCTTTCATAAAAACAAAGCACTTGTGTACATCGAAAGATTTTTATTTTTTATTTATTTATAAATAATTTTATTGGCACTCTTAACCACTCTTATCGCAACCCACACATACATCCAATGTGACAAGCACATTTGTACATTTATTGCCTCACTCATTTTCAAAACATTTTCTTTCTACTTGAGCCCTTGGTATCAGCTCATTTCCCCCCTTCTCCCTGCTCCCTCATGAACCCTTGATAAATGATACATATTATTATTTTCATGTCTTACACCAACTGCTATCTCCCTTCACCCACTTTTCTGTTGTTCATCCCCCACTGGGGATGTCAATCATTGGGATCAGTTATATGTCAATCATTGGGATGGGTTGCCCCCACCTCCCCATTACTATCCTGGTATCGCTACTCTCATTATTGGTCCTGAAGGGTTTATCTGTCCTGGATCCCCTGTGTTGTGAGGTCCTATCTGTACCCATGTACATGTCTGGTCTAGCTGGACTTATTAGGTAGAATTGGGGTCATGATTGTGTGGGAAAGGAAGCATTAAAGAACTAGAGGAGAGTTGTATGTTTCATCAGTGCTATACTGCACTCTGACTGGCTGGTCGTTTCCTTGTGACCCTTCTGTGAGGGGATGTCCAATTGTCTACAGATGGGTTTTGGAAAGACTTTATTAAAAGAGTAAAAAGAGAGTCCATACTTTGGGAAAAGACATTTAGTAGCAACATAGCAATGTACTAATTACTAAGATCTACAGGATCCTAGATCTTACAACAAGATAATAAGATATCTTGTTACAACAAGATAATCTTACAACAAGAAGGGGAAAAAAACCAATAGCATTCTGTGAAGGTGGACAAAAGACCCCAACCAATGATTCACAAAGCAAGACACTCGAATGGTTAATAAACAAATGAGGAAATGCTCCAGCGCATCGGCCATCTGGAAAATGCAGATCAAAACAGCAATGAGCTATCACTAAGGACCATTACAATAGCCCAACTTAAAAAAAGTGTTTTATATGTTGGAGAAGGTGTGGTGAGATAGGAACTCTTATCCACTCTTGGTGGTCTTTTAATTACCTACAGCCACTATGGAAGATGACATGGAGATTCCTGAAAGAGATGGAAATTGAACTACCATATGACCCAGCGATACCATTACTGGACACATGCCCAAAAGAAATTAGGAACAGATCACAAACAGACATAGGTTTCCCCATGCTCATTGCAACATGGTTCCCAATAGCAAGAAGCTGGACACAGCCTAAATTCCCAGCAATAGAAGAGTGGATAAAGAACCTCTGGTGCATACACACAGTGAAATACTACGCATCCCTAATAAACAGCAATGAAACCATGAAACAGTTGAACTGGTGGAGGGATCCGGAAGACATGGTGCTGAGCGAAGATAGTCAAGCACAAAAAGGCAAATGCTGTGTGAGTTCACTGCAGTAGGAACAAGCAGCAGGCAGGCACAAGCTCAAACTTGTCAGCCGTCCAGTCTTCAGGTGGGACCAGCCAGCCTGGTAAAGAGCTGGACCAGTGCCAATGAACCACACATCATCTGCTCCAGGTAAGTATAGTGTAGGTCACTTGGCCAGAGGGCACCTCTCGACAGCAGGGATCAAATAGGCAGGGGAGAATGAGGGAAGATGCTGTCACTCAATGGTAGCCATGTGACCTGGGGTGAGGTCCCCTGGAGAGGGAGGTGGTCCTGGCAGAGGGATGAGGCTTACTGATGGGAGGGGCAGTGCAGGAGAGAGGAGAGGAAATGGTCAAGTCAGGGCAAAGAGAGGTGCATGTCTGTTGGGGTCAGGGGAGGGAGGCCTGACTTCTAGGTAGGGGAAGGAGAGTCTAATTATGACCTTGGGATCACCAAGTAGGGCGGGTCTGCTGTGGCATGCAATAGGAGGGCAGAATTGACCTAGGGCATCTGCGGGCAGCCCGGGAACCTAGCCTGGGTGCCACATAGCCCTGGGGCTCTGAGTCCTGGATCTTCAGGGTACACATCAGGCTCCAGAGGCTGCATCAGTGAGATTCCAACTGGGAACTCCACTGGGTGAACCAGAATCAACCCAGACACACTTGTAACCTGAGGACTTAAACTGGAAAACACACGGGAAGACAGCTAGCCCACAAGTGGTGTACTGTTGGTTGGTGAACAAGCAAGGCCTTGGTGTATCAGTGCCCTGTATGCTGCATTAAGACACATATTATCCCAGCAATCCTGTGATGGACATTCTGTTATATGCTGCTTATGCTCATTTATACCTCCTACTAGGAGGTATATCAGAGGTGCATCACCATTGGGGCTCACCCTCTTGAAACGGTTATTTGTTCTTTGAATGAAACCCACAGATGTTGACCTTCAGGGAAAGAACCTATAACAGGGGTTTGGGAGAGGGGCGAGGGAGCTAAAAGGGAGATGATGTCAAGAAGTCCAGGAAGTAAAAGTATATTTTGGAAAATGTGTGATTATGGAAGAGATTACACATTTATGTTTTACATGATTGAAATATGGAAGGATATGCTATATGTATTGGCTTCCAAGTTAAAGCAAATGGAGGGGAAAAAAGGCATCGATCCAGGAATGGGTTTGGGACCTGCTCTTCATCTTAGCTCCAGCTTAAAACCAATTCGTTCTTCCATGATGGCCCTGATCCACACTCACCTTCATGAAACGCTCACTGAAGATAAGGGCTCTTATAGGCGCTACAGTGACGTGTGGTCAAGAAACCAGATGGTGACCTGCTCCTGATCAGAATAGTGACTGGGGTCTTAAAGACTTGTATTCAAACAAACAGCCATCTAAGCAAGGAGTCATCTAAGTCCACACAGAAGCAGCACACCAGTTTGTGTGATCCAAAGATGACTACTACAAATTTCAAACATGGTGAGGAGGAAAGCATCAGAGCAAAAATTAAAAATGACCAATTTGTGGAGGGCTATAGGGGACCATGAGAGCCCCAAACCCATCTGAAGAGTATCTAGTCAGACTGAGCCACTGAGAGATCCGCTCTCGCCAAAGACAAGAGTCGTGGTCAGCCTTACTCTCAGGCAGAGACCATGGTGATCTTGATGATGCTGGATCCAACTCAACATTGGCCAGTTGTCATGATCTGAATTTGTTCTGGGTGCAAGAATCTCTTACTGGTTCCATGACAGAATTTCTTCCCTGGCGTTTTAATTATTGTCGGGGGTCTTTTCTTTCTTACATATTATTGGTGTTTTTGTCCATATATGATTATATTTTTACCCTTACCACCTTAGTGCAATTTTGTTTACTGTTAGTCTCCTAGCTGTGGAGCACGGGAGGAGCGGTGGTATAATGATAGCAATGGATACAGGGGTTATAGGGAATACAGGGTGGGGAGAGATAAGGAGGGAAAGGGGATTTCAGGACTAATGAAGATGTGATGGGGGAAGGAGGAATAGAACGGATTGTGATTGCCTGAATCATCTTAAAGGCAATTTGACCATGGGGGAAGGGGAATGTTCTAAAACAGATGTGGGCATGTGGCATGTTTGGCCAATGTCAGACTGAAGTAGTTGGTAATGAATCTTCCATTTATCAATAGTGATTGATGTGTAAATTTGAATTATTCACCATAACTAGTCTTCCTTATATGCATGTAAATATTGTGTTATCACTGACAGTATTTTACCTCAGGATAGATCTTAACATGTTCTTCTTAATGATAATGTGAACCTCTTATAATTTGTCACACACTGCCCCAGCTCAGAGAGCCCTCCTCACAAGGCAGCAAGGCAGACCCATCTCTGCCAAGGGGGGTCTGCAACCAGCAGCTCTCATGCTTGCCCTGTCAGGTTTACACTGCACAAGATTCCAACACTCCAAGCCCAGGAGACAGTGAAATAACAGGACTAGATGTTGATGGCTGCCACTCATCAGCTACATCCATCTGAGTATCCTCTCTGGAGTGAGGAGTGCCAATATATCTATGAACATGGTGGTGCATCCAGGGAACAAAATTGAGAACATCTCAGACTAATTAAATACCTTGCGAGAAAAGATCAACAGACTAAAGGGTTCAGAAGTACAGTGTTAGGAACCAAGGTCCGTTAGCATCATAGAGTTCACAAATGCAAGGTTCTACCTCCTACTTTGGTGAGTAGTGGCTGGGGTCTTAGACGCTCATGAGCAGCCATCGAAGGTGCAACTATTGGCCTCTTCCCATCTGGAAGAAAGAAGAGTGATGAAAATCATTAGATACACGAATCAATGGTCCAATGAGCTAATTAGCCACACAAATATCAGTCTCCACAACCCTGAGATCAGAAATAGATGGTCTCTGTCTACCACTACCAACTGCTTGGAAAGGGATCACATTTGAAGGTCCTGGATAGAGTGTGAGAAAAATATGGACCAAAACTCCAGTCACTAAAGAGACCAGACTTATGGCTCAGATAGAGACTAGTAGAGTGCCTGAGACTGGAGCATTCTTTCCCTCTCCAGGTCTGGAAAAGAACTCACCCTCTCATTAGAGTAATCAGCCATTGAAGAGCAAAAGAACAGCATTTACCCGAGGACAAAGAACAGACTGTTAGGAAAGGAAAAGGAACTGAAATAGGAAATGCAGGAAGGAAATGGGAAGAGTGATGGTAATTTGTGGGGATTGCAATGGACAAGTTGAAGCAAAACGTATGAATCGCTGAATATAAACCTGACAGTCTGTCCTTTAAACCTTCACTCAGGTCACAATAAGAAGTTTTTAAACATAGCTGTGCCTAAGACACTAAGTGTAACTGTATTTTAGGTTTACTGTAAGGATTTAATAAGATTATACTGTTTATGTATGAAGTACTTTCAATATGTAAGCATCCAATAAAATGTTCTTACTTGTCCTGCATCGATTTTAGGGCTGGCCCTCAACTCCCTTCCCATAGTTTATGCAAGACTACACTGACAGGTATTTTGAACACTGTTCCAGAGTGGCTTTGACTGTCCTCCACTCTATACCCAGTATCTGAAAGAGTGGTTAGCACATGGACGATGTCGCTCTGCCTGTGTTCAGGGAGGGAAGGAATTGTCTAAAGGAATCATGGCCCTTTGCAGAATTCAAGTCTGCACTTGAGGGAGACTAGGATTTTCTCAGATTGCGAATAAGGTTTTCGTCTCTTTAGTCTGCATATTCAAAAGTGTCTAGTATGGGATCTTGTTTTTAGAAGGTAACAAATGCTTCGATTGCTATGAAGTTAACTAAATCTAATATATATTATTATAATTTTTACAAGTGTCACTTTCTTGAGTGTCAACTGGATGCCTGCAAAAGCCTCCTGTAGACCTGCGGTAGAGAGAGGGGCAGCTGTGCACAGAACCACGCAGGCTCATTTTGAGAACAAAGGTCCTAGAGTGTCACACACGTGGCAGCAGCTCTGTAAGTGTTCCCTGTTGCAAATGATCCAGAACACAACTGTCCCTGACGGTGACACGTCACACAGAGAGCCCTCTGTAATGCCCATTGCCTGATAAAACATCTCCTCGAGGCCCCCAGGGCTCCTCCCCTTGCAATGCTTCATGTCCTGAAGCAGAAGACGGTGGCAATAAACACGATCACACACACCCCCACGCACCAGGAGGAAGTTCAAAACTGGTTTTTATAGTCAATTCAATATCATGAATTATCACATAGCACCAAAGGAAATGCTTTGGCCTATTCAAAGAGGACATACCATTTACAGCCCATGTTGGATAGGTCTCTGTAACATCTGTTTCAAAATATCATAGTTTTTTGCCTTTTTTTTTTTTCAATTACAGCTCTACTGAATTTATGTGCCTCATTATAAAGTAATTCTGTAGGAGTGTAGGGATTAGAAAGTAGAGTCATTAACACTTCCTTCTGAGGAAAACCACATAAGCTCCACAGAAAGAATGAGTAACGTAAATAATAATCTTGTGTTTAATACACAAGCTTCTATTTTAAAGTATATATTCCTAGTCACCTAACTAATCAATCTCCTTGAACTTAACTATTTTAAAAAATCAACCTATTCTTGGTTGTCTGCTGTTACATAAATCATGACATGATCCTGAGAACTTGGCAAGAGCATCACTGACATTACATCTGGCATCACACACCAGCTGCGTGCGGAGGGAAGGAGGAGAAGATTGTCTGTTTCGTTACCTTGCTTCATTAGTGAATATGTGGTGATGCATGCATTACCGCATGTGTGCAGCTCAACTCCCCATATGGATAGATTCAGCAATGTCACAAAACTCATGCAGCATTTCCTGTGGTGCTACACTTGCAAAATATACTAAGATGATTCTCCCTACTGAAACGTTTTTATCTATGCATAGATAAATACAGATCCTTTGTTTTTCTTTACCAACAGGGTGATGTACTTAATGCTTCTCAGCAGAACCTGTTGCAAAGGCCACTAATCGAAAAATCATTTTAGCAGTCCCAGTTGAGCATATGTACAGTATGGTACCCATCTTCAAGTCAGCAGCCACAAAAAACAATAAACTCTTTGCCAAGTCTATGTCCAACACATTTTCTACTTAGTTCTTGACAACTACAGTACTTACTGAAAAAATATCTGTGCTGTGAGCTGTATGGTTGCCTAATTAAAGAAATCATTCACATCTTCTGTTTCTTCATATTTATTTGGCTTATACTTGACTATTGTAAGTTTAACAATTAGCTATCACTTTTTGTGTAAGAAATCACCCCAAATTAAAGGGTTTAAAACTATAATAATAGTAATGTATTATCTCATCTTTCCTCTGTGTGAAAAATCTGGAAGAGCCTTACTGGACAATTATAGGTCAGTAACTCACACAACGTTGCGATTTAGTGGTCAAGGGTCTTAAGGCTTGACTCTAACCGGAGGACTTGCTTCCAAATGGCTTATTCAAGTAGCTGATAGTTTGTTGCTAGCGGTCTTGTCAAGAGATTGCGATCATTTTTATGCACAACTCTCTTGAAAGCACCTTGAATGTCCTCATGATGTCTTAGCTGGATTCCCCAGAGGAACTAATCCAAGATAGCAAAGCAAATGTATGAGGTAATATTGCATGTGACCTTGCCTGGGACGTAGCATATGGTCACTTGCAATATTGTCTGTAAATCATACAGAGTAATTCTAATATGATGGGAAAGGCTTTAATATTGGAGGTAAAATCATTGAGGGCCATCTTCAATGCTGGTAACCAAAAATATAGGTATTTTCAATTTATAAACACCCATTGTGCCTACATTTTTATGTGATTGAAATCTGATTTTGCACATGTTCAGTTTACTGTCTTGACTGAGCATTAAAATAGTAGCAGGGAAATAAAAATAGACATTCTCAACCAGGATAATTGAATAAAACTAAAAATTATCAAATCATTTTTTTAGGAAACAGAGGAACAATCTAGAAAGCAAAGCAATGCATTAATATACAGTGAACCCTTGCCACTTCCCGCTTCGACTTCCGCGGCTTCACTCTATTGCGGTTTTTGCGTAACAGCACCCACTGCCTACACCTGCTCCTTCAGAGGAAAAAGACGGCGACCCACCTGTAGAGTACATCCCTTAAGTCATTTCATAGGCTATTGATTACAGTATTTGTAAGAACTACGTATAATAATACTGTATGTGAAATATGTAATACTGTAAACTAGATGCCATAAATAATATAATAAATAATAAATGATCATTGTAACATCCAAAATGTTTTACTGTATTTTCCCTTTTTCGTTTAATAAATTGGGTAATACGAGTGTAATGGTGACTAAAGGGTGTTTTTTCATGTCCTCTATGCTCTAACTACGAAAATATTTGATTTACAAATAAGGAATCCTACTTCGCAGAATTTCATTTATCACGGTAGGGTCTAGAACTGATTAACCGCGATAAACGAGGGTTCACTGTATAAGCATAGGTGTGTGCATATGTAAATACATTAGTTCATAAAAAGAGTTATTCTCCCCGAGGATCACGTCTGTGAGCCAGTATCCCCAGTCTAGAGACAACGGCCCTGATGGGATCCAATGGCCCGAAGGTGTCATCGAGAGTAACTGGAATGAGATTGTTGACAGCTTTGATTACATGAACCTCTCAGAGTCCCTGCTCTGAGGCATCTATTCCTTTGATTTTGAGAAGCCCTCTGCCATCCGGCAGTGAGCCATTCTTCCTTGTATCAAGGGTTGTGAAGTGATCGCTCTAGCCCAAGCTGGGACTGGGAAAACCACCACTTTTGCCATAACAATCCTGCAGCAGATTGAATTAGATCTGAAGGCTACCCAGGCCGTGGCTCTGGCTCCCACTGGAGAACTGGCCCAGCAGATACAGAAAGTGGTAATAGCACTAGGAGATTTCATGAGTGCCTCCTGCCATGCCTGCATTGGGGCACCAATGTGTGCGCCAAAGTGCAGAAGCTGCAGATGGAGGCTTGCCATAGCATCGTGGGTAACCCAGGCCGTGTATTCACAATGTTTAATCGAAGATACCTATCTCCCAAGTATATCAAGATGTTTGTACTGGATGAAGCCGATGAAATGTTACACCGTGGATTCAAGGACCAGATGTACGACATATTCCAAAAACTCAACAGCCACACCCAGGTAGCTACAATGCCTTCTGATGTGTTTGAGGTGCCCAAGAAATCCATGAGGGACCCCATCCCGATTCAGGTCAAGAAGACAGGATTAACCATGGAGGGCATCTGTCCGTTCAGCATCAATGTGGAACATGAGGAGGGGAAGCTGGGCACACTGTGGGACTTATATGAAACCTTGACCATCACCCAGGCAGTCACCTTCATTAATACCCAGAGAACGGTTGACTGGCTCACTGAGAAGATGCATGCCCAAGACTTCACTGTCTCTGCTGTGCATAGAGATATGGACCAAAAAGAATGTGATGTGATTATGAGGGAATTCCGTTCTGGTTCTAGCAGAGTCCTGATTACCACTGACTTACTGGCCAGAGGTATTGATGCACAGCAAGTTTCTTTAGTCATCGACTATGACCTTCCCAACAACAGGGAAAACTGTATGCACAGAATTCATCACAGTAGATGTTTGGGCCATAAGGGGCTGGCTATTAACATGGTGACAGAAGAAGACAAGAGGACTCTTCAAGACATCGAAACCTTCTACAACACCTCTATGGAGGAGATCCCCTCAACGCTGCTGACCTCATCTGAGAGGAAGGGCTATCTGTCCTGCTGCCTGGTCCTGGCCAGGGTTTAATCCTGGGGTGCTGAGGAGGAACAGCAGGAGGAGGGGGGAGGGAATGGGAGCCAAGGGATGGACAGTTTGTCATTTTTTTCTTTTGAATAAATGTAACTTATTGAGGCAAAAGAAGGAACCATGACCATTTAGACACCCTTTTCTTTGGGGTAGGCTCTTGCCCCAGGCGCTGTCTCGTCTCCCCAAAACAAAAAACACTAATCCATTTCCCTAACCTTACCCTTCTCTCCACCCCAGCCAAATTCATCTTCAAAGATTCAAGGGGCCACAGAGCCACTCAACCCCATTTGCTGGACCAATTACGAGGAGAGAACCCCTGAATGAGGTGGCCCAGAGTATTGTTCCTAGGTGAGGGGAGCAGGGGAGAAATAAGTGGTAGCCATTTTTACTTTGTTTTGTATAGTATTTATTGATTCAGTAAAGAAACACAAAATTCTGAATAAAATGACTTGGAAACTGCCAAAAACAAACCAAAAAAAAGAGTTATTGGCCTATGTACATATATTTATATGGCAATACATTGAGGTAGTGGACAGACTTTGAACATCTGGGCCTTCCCTCCCTCAGTGCAAGAAAACGTTATTCTAACAACCTGGCATTCTGTGATGCTCACCCTCCCGGCACAATCGCTGAAGACAAAAAGTGTACACAAGCAAATGTGGTGAAAAAAGTGGCAATCAAAAGATATAGCATATGGGGTCTTAAAGGCTTGAAGTTAAACAAGCAGGCATCTAGCAGAACAGCAACAAGCCCACATGAAAGAAGCACACAAGCCCGTGTGACCATGGGGTGTCGCCAGGACCAGGTAACAGGCATCAGAAGACCCAAAACAAACAAACAAACAAAAAAACATATTGTTGAGAAAGAGGAGGGTCGGGACAGAGACACAAAGCCCATCTGCAGACAATGGGAAATCCCTTCACAGAGGTGTCACAGGGAAGGGCTGAGTCGATCAGGGGGCAGTAAAGCACTGATGAAACACACAACGTTCCTCTAGTTCCTTGAGGCCTTCTGACCCCCGCTATCATGACCTCTTTTTTCCCCAGTATTTAGTATTTTTTAGTATTTTAGCAGTAGTACCTTTCACTGTGGGCTGCACTGGAGCTTGTGCATAGGTACAACTAAGAAATAAGAGCCCAGGGCACATGGAATCCAGGAAGAAGAATGGGAGTGGCAATCCCAGAAGGATAGGGGGGAGGTGGGGGAACAAGGGAACAAGGGGTAATGGATCACGATGATCGACACAAAGCACACACACCCTCCAGTGGGACGAACAACAGAAACTGTGGGCGAAGGGACACAGTGGTTTGGTGTAAGATATGAAAATAATAATTTATAATTTATCAAGGGGTCATGAGGGTAGGGGTGGTGGTGGGAGGGAGGGAAAAAGAGCTGATACCAAGGGCTCAATAGAAAGTAAATGTCTAGAAAATGATGATGGCAACATATCTACAAATATGCTTGAGACAATTGATGTTTGGATTGTTGTAAGAGTTGTAAGAGCCCCCGATGAAATGATCTTTAAATTTTAAAAATTAATTTAAAAAATGCTTTTTAAAATTTCAAGTCATAAAACTATGCACGCTTTACAATAGCAACTCGTAGCTCATTAGAAGCACTTACCTAATAATGAAAATGAATATCATTTCAAGTCATTAGCTAAACCAACAGGTTAGTTTGTTAATTTCCTAGGGCTGCAGTAACAAAGTACCACAACTGGGTGACTTAGCACAGCACTTTATTCTCTCATAATACTGGAGTCTTGAAACGCAAAATCAAAGTGCTTGCGAGGCCACGCTCTCTCTGAGGCTCCCCTGGAAGAAGGTTCCTTCTGATTGTTTAGTTTCCTGAGTGTGGCAGCATATTCCACACCTTGTCTCTGTCTTCAGGCGGCCATCTCCCTATCTGTGTTTCTTTTCTCTTTCTTAAAAACAGACCAGTTAGATTAGGGACCAGGCTACTCCAATGTGATCTCGTGTTAACTTAATTAGCTACATTTTCTAATACTATGATTTATTTAGCAGTTTCATTTGCATATATTTCACATATTATATAATTCGATAGTTCAATCATATCAAGAACTATTTTTTAATAAATTATTTTATTGGGGGATCTTATAGTTCTTATAACAATCCATACATCAATTGTATCAAGCACATTTGTACATATGTTGCCATCATCATTTTCAAAACAATTTCTTTATACTTGAGCTTTTGATATCAGCTCCTCTTTCTTCCCTCCCTCCCCCACCCTCCCACCCTCATGACTCCTTGATAAGTTATTATTATTTTCATATCTTATATCACCCTCTGTCTCCCTCCACCCATGTTTCTGTTGCTTATCCCCCTTGGGGGTTATACGTCAGTCATTGCTTTAGGTTCCCTTTTTCTCCCCCTTCTCCCCCACCTTCCACCTACCCTCATGGTATCGCTACTCCCATAATTGTTCCTGAGCGTTTATCTGTAGTAAAAGAAAATAGAGGAAAGAACTGGGAGTCAAAAGACATTTACAGAGGTATAAATACAGTCATGTATAGATGTAAATATATTAATATATAATGATAGGGTATAGGTATATGTACATATATTTATCTGTTAAGTATCAAGGTAGCAGATGGATATTGGGCCTCTACTCAAAGTCCTCCTTCAATTCAAGAACACTTTGTTCTAATAACCTGGCATTCTGTGATGCTCACTTTCTGTGTTATTCTGGGTTGACTAGAGAAACAAATTCATAGACACTCATGTGTATAAGAAAGAGCTTTATATATAAGAGCAATTGAATATTGAGAAAACATCCCATCCCAGTCCAGATCAAGACCATAAGTCTGATATTAGCTCACATGTCTGACACCAATCTATAAAGTCCTCTTCAGACTCACAAAACACATGCAATGATGCCAAATGCAGGAAGATTACAGGCCAGTGGGTGGAAAGTATTGTGTATCCAGTGGCATTGTAAGCATCTCAGTGCTGGCAGGGGTCTCCAGGTGGCTCCAGGGCTCTAGCGTAGCTCCAAGTGTCTTCTCAACAGAAATGTCTCACAGGGAGTGAATCTGTGTCTGGTCTCCAGTGAGCTGTTTATCTCCTTATCTAAACCATTCTATTGATACAAAATATGAGATTAGATCTCTGACAGCTTTGCCTCAAGCCAGGGCTGACCTCTGTTAGCAATTTTGCCTTCTGAAAGTTATTTTCACTAAACAGCTCAGAGAAATTCAAAGAATGATTTTCACCCCTGAGCTCAAAATATACATTCATCACATTCATTTTCGCCATTTCACATGGGAGTAACAAAAAACTACAACCAAAGAAAATAATCAAAACTTTAACTTCCCATATTCCTTTCATAAAACAACCCTTTAAACTGCATGGCCATATCTGACTTCTGGTTAGTCAAAGAAGAAGCACTACTTTGGGCCAGAGGTCAAACAAACATCCACTCTCCATCTTTATGAATTTGTTTCTCTAGTGTATCCAGACTAACACACATTCCAAATGTAATCGTTGAAGACAAATGGGTACATAAGCAAATGTGGTGAAGAAAGCTGATGGAGCCCAGCTATCAGAAGATATAGTACCTGAGGTCTTAAAGGCTTGAAGTTAAACAAGTGGCTATCAAGCATGGAAACAACAAAATCCACATGGAAGAAGCACACTAGCCTGTGTGATCACAAGATGTTGACAGTATCAGGTATCAGACATCAAAAGACTCAAAACACACAATCATGTGAACGAGGGGTGTTGGAGTAGAGACCCAAAGCCCATTTTTAGACAATTTAGACATATCCTCACAGAAGGGACACAAGGAAGGGATGAGCCAGGCAGGGTGCAGTATAGCCCCAACTAAACCCAGAACATTCCCCTGGCTCTTTAATGCTTCCTTCCTGCCACTATCATGACCTCAGTTCTACCTTACAAATCCAGCTAGACCAAAGCATGTACACTGGTACAGATAAGAACTATTCTTTAAAAAGTTCACATTCACAGGTACCAAGGACTTGGACTTCAACATACCTTCTGGGGGAATAATTCAACTCAAAACAATCAGGAAAATAATTAGAGAAATCTTTTTGCCATTGCACCTTGTTCAATATTTTTAATCAATCATTATCACAAGCTGAAGGATCTTAAAAATAAATAAAAGTTTCATATTGTCTAATCTTCTAAAAGCTTTTTATTGATATGTCAGTTGAAGAGAATGTGTGGTTAAACACACATTGGCAATTCAAATCCACCCAAAGGAAGTAAAGCAGTTCTATTTTGCACACATGGGTTTGCTGTCAGTTTGCATTAACTCAGTGGTAGCCAACACTGTAAAACAATTAAAAGGAAATATTTATGACTAAGCTGTACTACTGTGTTCCAGCATGCTAAGTGTTAGGAGCAGGCGGAGCTCAACTCTGCTGTACACAGGTTGCCCAGAGTCAGAACCGATTGGACAGTAGCCAACAACAATATTAATAAGCACCCACTGATTTAAGATATTCTACTGATCTGAAACAGAGTAACCCATTCCTAATTGGGTTGGCAAAGAAGGTGAATACATACTTTAAGTGCTAAACATTGGGAGACCCGTATCATAATAGGGTAAAAGGTGCACTGTGAACTGGAGAGAAAAAGTATTTATAATTGCCAAGCCAATAATCTCATTCTATAATATTGGCATCTGTGTCAACAATTTACGGATGAGTACATTTAACATGGGGGGATGAAAGGATGGTCATTGTAATGAAAGCAGCAAAATTAAAACATAGATGCAGGAAATAATGAGGTAACTATTACACGTTCAGCCCTCCTCTGTGTACGCTCTACTCCCCTCTCCATACTTAATGGTGAGAGTAGATCCTGTATTTCACCTCTTCCATCTCCGATTTAGTCCAACACTGTCATTACCCTCTGCTGTTTGTTAGTATGTTTGTTTTAATGACCCTACCCATATTAGCTTTTTCAATAACAAGTTTTCAAAATTAGGTTACCTTAGGTAACTAAGAGCAATTTGTTTGATTGTTTATAAAATACATATACATAGGGGGCAGAAATCAGGAATATAGCTTGGCCTATAGGCTCACTTGCCACAAAAATATAAATGTGACCAGGATCATATCTCTACCATTTGTAATGCACTTATTTTACGTACTTCACGGTCTCCACTTTCTCTGCTCTATGCGATTCCAACAATAGCCTCTTGCAGCTTGGCATCTCAAACCTGAAAATGCCCCCCAAGTTCCCATAGTTCCACATTAAACAATTCATGGTACTGACACTCATAGACAGTGTTTCAAATCCAGCTTCACCCCTAGACAAACCAAATAAGTAAAACATGTGGCAATCTCATTAGAAATACTTGATTGGAGTACAGGAATAAGCTATTCTGCTAAAAAAAATCAAGTGCAAACCAATAAAACAATACCCACAAGGTTCAATCCTTCCCTGACTAGAACACAGGGCTCTATAATATACCCCTTGTACAAACACATGTGCACACACATAATCTTGTTATTTTCTGTATTTTTCATGCCTGTTGTGATTATAAGGTGCCATCAAGTTTGTTTCATCCAGCAGACACACAACGTACACGCTAAAGTACAATTGCCAAGTACTGTACCATTCTCAAAACCTTTGCTTTGTTTGAGCCCATAGTTGCAGCCACAGTATCAATTCTGTCTATGGAGGGTTCTCCTCTTTTTCACTGACCAACATGATGTCCTTTTCTAGGGACTAGTCTTTTCTGAGAAGGAACCCTGTTGGTGTAGTGGTTACTAGTTGGGTTGTGATTTGTACAGTTGGCTGTTCAAAACGACCAAGATCTCCTAGGGAAAAAGACAGGGCTTTCTACTACAGGGGCAGCACTACTCAACTACAAGGGCAGGTCTACCCTGTCCTCTAGGGTCACTATGAGTCTGCATTGACTCGATGGCAGTGAGAGTGAGTCTCTCCTGATAACACATCCAAGTGAATGAGATAAAGTATCACCATTCTTTTTTCTAAGGAAGTCTGGCTATACTTTCTCCAAGACAAATCGGTTTGTTCTTTGGGCAACCCATGATACTTTAACTATTCTTTGGCAACGCCATGATTTAAAAAATATAAATTCTTCTGCAGTCTTCCATGTTCATTGTCCAGTTTTCCCATGCATGAATGGCATGGTTTGAATCAGGCACACTTACGTCCTCCTAATGACATCTTTATCTTTAACACTTGAAGCAGGTCTTTTACAGCAGTTCATCCAATACAATAAGTATGAAATGAAATACTGGCTGTTGTTTTCATGAGTATTGAATGATAAAATTCTCCTGGCAAGCATCTTTTCCAAAATGCTTATATGTTGTTGCTGTGGGCATTTGTTTGTTTGTTTGTTTGTTTGTTTGTGGTGTGTTTGCTTTGAACTCATACTTATCAGCTGGTATCAAATAAATAACTCCAGAACATAATGGCTTAAACATGAATGACTAATTATCATCAAAGTAGCATTCAAATTCTTCGCTATGTGGAAAAATTCCACCTTTGTGAGAGTGTCGGTGGAGAAAGGGCCCTGCCTCGCACAATTGAAAACAGAAGGGCTTGGTACCTACCTCAGGCAGGTAAGCAAAAGTAGTGGAACACCTCTGTCCAAGACTTGTGAAACAAACATCCGGGACAGTGAAAGAATTACAACTGCCCACAGAGCCAGAGCTTTGGGAGATGAGAGTGACTGTGCTGCAGGCAGAGTCCTGCCATGGATGCAACAGTGTCCTAGGTAAGTTCTTCAGTGACCCCAATTAACCTGATTCTTCCTTCTCTAAATTCACACCCTTTTCTATGATGGTTGTTGTTTTCATATTCTAGCAATTTAAAGTATATACGATATGCTTTCAATAAATTCATCTGTTGGGTTTAACTAAACTGCTTAGATTTCTATGTAATATTTAAATATACCCAATTTTGATGCAGCTATTGTATTGGCTTGTATTTTCTAACATGAATACAGACACACACACATCTCCATCCTACATTTTCTTCCTACAGCTTAATTTAATGCTGTTTTCCTCTTCAAGAGATAATATCTATATTCTTTATACTTGAATCTGGGTGTCTCTGTGACTCTATCAAAAGTGACATTAAGTGACTTCAGAGCTGGGTTATAAAAGGCGAGAGAGCTTCTCCAGGAATTATAGGGCTACGCATAGTTGAAACCTGACCAT
>NW_022111373.1:57126381-57128128 GCF_000313985.2 Echinops telfairi
TAGGGCTCATCCGTCCTGGATTCCCTGTATTTTCAGTTCCTATCTGTACCAGTGTACCTCCTCTGGTCTAGAAGACTGATCTAAATTATGACAATCAGCAGAGCCCAGTTAACCTCAGAATTCATTGTTGTTCTAAGCCATTATGTATTTGAATGATTTATTTGATAGTGGTATATAATTAAGAAAGATTCTAGTTCCTGAAAAATCCAAAAATGTAAAAACCTGACTTTGAGAACAGACAGCAAGTAGAAAGTGGGGAAGCACTGAGGAGATAGTTGTGAAATCTGAAAGACTATCAAGGGAAGTATTAGTGGAACCCTAAATAACCTTACGGAATATGGTGGAACGGTCTCAAGCTAATTAAGGAAAGATCATTTGAAGCAGAACAATTGCATTTTTTAATGTGGAAACAAAGTTTTGTCACCTGTGGTAATGTGGACAATTGGAAATGTACCTAAGTGAACTCGGTGATAAAGCTAAGATTTTTAGACAGAATATTGAAATTATGACCTGGATTCCTCTCACAGCCTGTGATAAAATGTAAGAGGAAAGATATATGCTAAATATTAACTGTGATAATCATAGATGGATCCCTAATGGAATGATGGTTACATGTAGGGCCACTAACCACAAGGTTAGCACTTTGGAACCAAACCAACAGCTGAGGGAGAAAGAAGGGGCTTTTTCCTCCCAGAAAGTGTTAGCCCCAGAAACTCACAGAGGCAGTGCTACCTGTCCTGTAGGGTCACAATGCGTCAGAATGGACAATGCGTCAGAATGCACTAGGGAAGTCAATAGATAACTACATGTCAGGCACCTTCACGCATTGGAAACACAGGTTTTCTTGTGACAGAAAAGGATGACTCAAAGGACAAAACCAAGAGCCAAAAGGTAGAACCCAGAGCCATGATGAAAAAGCCCCAGGCAGGTGACAGACTCAGTGAAGGATCTGGAAGTAGGCTCTAATTCAGTGAATGATCTGTCCGTTTTTACCTTTTTGGAACTATGCCACACTTGGGATGAGGGGAAGAGAGCTTGAATATTTGTGCACAGTCTTCAAATGGACAGGACTAGTACTCAGGAAGATGCATCTAAGAAACCACCTTCAAGGTGTTTCACCTTTATAGGAGCCTGATTTCGATGTCAAGATCCTGGACTCTCGACAAATACCATCAGAAGAGATTCAAGGCACAGGGAAGAAGTAAATGTACTTTTCACATGGGAAGAAGTTCAATTGTTTGATTAAAGAATAAAGATCTGCCCCAGTTTCTGGTTTACCCAGAAGGTAGAAGGTAGAGCTTGATCCAAGGAGCACCAGGAAGACATTGTCAAAATCCCAGATCAGTCTTTCTACCAACAAAAAACTCACTGCCGTCAAGTTAATTTCAACTCTTATCGACCCTATAGGGAAGAACAGAGCTGAATTTGAAGGCTCTGTAACTGGAAGTCTTTGCAGGAGCAGAAGGGTGTCTCTTTTACCCACAGAGCAGCTGGTGGTTTCAGACTGCTGACCTTCAGTTAGCAGCCAACAATGTAATAGATGTGATATATTTCCTCTTTCATAATCTAAGATCAAACATGGGCCTCCACTCACTCAAGTACTCCTTAAATGCAAGAAAACCTTGTTCTATTAAACTGGCATTCCACGATGCTCACCTTCCCGACACAATCACTGAAGACAAAGCGGGTGCATAAGCAAATGTGGTGAAGAAAGCTGATGGTGCCCAGCTATCAAAAGATATAGTGT
>NW_022111373.1:57128411-57138527 GCF_000313985.2 Echinops telfairi
ACTATCATGATCCCAATTCTACCTTACAAATCCAGCTAGACCAGAGGATGTACACTGGTACATATAGGAGCTGGAAACACAGGAAATCCAGGACAGATGAACCCCTCAGGACCACTGGTGAGAGTGGTAATACCGGGAGGGTGGAGGGAAGTGGGTTAGAAAGGGGGATCTGATTACAAGGATCTACATATAACCTCCTCCCTGGGGGACAGACAACAGAAAGGTGAGCGAAGGGAGATGTCAGACAATGTAAGCTATGACAAAATATTAATAAATTATAAATTATCAAGGATTTATGAGGGAGGGGAGATGGGGAGGGAGGCGATAAAATGAGGAGGTGTTACCATTTGCTCAAGTAGAAATCAAATGTTTTGAGAATGATGATGGCAACAAATGTACAAATGTGCTTGACACAATGGATGGATGGATGAATTCTGATAAGAGTTGTGAGTCCCCAATAAAATGCTTTTTTAATGAAATAAACAAACAAAAAAAGAAAATATAGCTTTAGTAATAAAAATTAAGCCAGAGATTGCATAATAGAATTTTGCAAGACCAATGACTCCTTCATTGCAAATATCATTTTTAAGCAAAAAAGGTGACTGTACAGCTGGATTTCTCTAGATGGAATACACCAAATTGACTACATCCATAGGGAAAAAAACAATTGAGAAGCTCAATATTAGCATCTAACTCTAGGCCATGGGCTGATTATGGAACAAACCATCCATTCCCCATGTATAAGTTCAGGTTGAAACTGAAGAAAGTTAAAACAAGTCCAAGAGATAAGATAAGACCTGAGTCAATCCCATTTGAATATCAAGAAGATCTCAAGAACAGATTTGCAGCATTGAACACTAATGACAGAAGACCTAATGAGCTTGGAAGGACACCAAAAATGTCACACATAAAGAAAGCAAACTGTCATTAAAAAGACAGGGGGAACATCAGCATAGAAACCAAAAGAGACATTGAAACTTCCTCTTACTCTTAGAGGAGCTAAGGCACATGAGAGAATTTTTCAAAAGACAGCTCAAGAAGATAAAGCCAAATATTATAATGAAATGTGCAAAGACCTACAGTTAGAACATCAAAAAGGAGGAACACGCTCAGCATATCTTAAGCTGAAAGAACTAAAGAAAAATGTCAAGCTTCAAGTTGAAATCTGGAAAGAGCCCATGGGGAAAATAGTGAATGATGCAGGAAACATCAAGGAAAAAATGGAAAGGATACACAAAGGCCTTGTACCAAGGAGAACTAGTTGACAGTCCACCATTTCAGAAGGTAGCATATGAGCAAGAACCAATGTGCTGAAGGAAGAATTTCAAGCTGCACTGAAAGCATTGGCCAAAAACAAGGCTCCAAATACTGATCAAATATTAATTGAAATGTTTCAACAAGCTGATGAAGCACTAGAAGTACTTGCTTCTCTTTGCCAGGAAATTTGTAAATTTTGACAGATCCGTGGGCAACTGACTGGAAGAAATCCATGTTTGTACCCACAAAGGGTGACCCATCAGAATGTTCACACGATAGAACAATTTAAGTAATATCACATGCAAGTAAAATTTTGATGAAGATCATCCTACAATGGTTGCAGCAGTACATTGAAAAGGAGCTGCCAGAGGTTCGAGCCAGATTCAGGAGAGGATGTGAAACAAGGGATATCATTGCTGATGTCAGATGGATCTTGGCTCTACACAGAGAAGAACAGAAAGATGTTTACTTTTGTTTTAATGAATATGCTAAGGCATTCTACTGTGTGGACCATAAGAAACGATGGATAGCTTTGAGAAGAGTGAGGATCCTGAACACTAAATGATACTTATGTGGAACCTGTTGAAAAATCAAGAGGCAGTAGTGAGAATAGAACAAGGGAATAAATACTGCATGGTTTAACATCAGTATACTGACTCAATCTGTATACTGAGCAAATAATCAAAGAAGCTGGATTATGTGATGACAAATGTGGCATCAGGCTTGGAGAGAGGTGTATTAACACTCTGGAGTACACAGATGAACACCCTTGCTTACTGAAAGTGAGGACTTGAAGCACTTCCTGATGAAGAACAAAGACGTAAGCCTTCAACATGGATTACAATTCCAAGCAAAATGAAATTCTTGACAACTCTGTTATTATTCTGTTATCTCTTGGTCCTTCTGTGAGGATTTGGTTTGTTTACATTGAGTTGCAATCCATAATCAAGGCTGCAGTCTTAGATCTTCATCAGCAAGTACCTCAAGTCCTCTTCACTTTTAGCAAGCAAAGTTGAGTCATCTGAATATCAGGGGTTACAATAAAAACACCCACAAGCTCACTGCCTTTGAGTCAAGTCTGACTCACAGTGACTCTCTAGGAAAGGGTAGAACTGGCCCTGTGAATTTCTGAGACTGTAAATCTTTACAGAAGTAGAAAGCCCAGTCTTTCTCCCACAGAACAGCTAATGGTTTATACTGCTGACCTTGCAGTAGGCACCACAACATGTAATCACTATCCCACCAGGGCACATAAAAACTACTAAAAGAGGAAAAAAACTTAAGTGGCAAAGATCTAGAGAAAAAAAGAAGGAAACATGGGGAAGGAGAGAGCGATAACAAGCAAGGAAAGGAGTGAATGGAGGGACTGGAAGCTGTGGCCTCTCTCAATGAGCACTAGACTCCTTTCCCTGCATCTCCTGCACAGAGACGACGAGTGTGGGCATACGACAGGAATTCGGAGTTTCACTCAGACCAGTCATTCTTAAAATATTGACTTCTAGTCCAACAGCATTCTCGTTACCTGGGAACTCATTAGAAATGCAAATTGTCACGTCTCTTTCAAAATTTTGGAATGAGAAACTTTGGGATGAGGCTCAGAAACCTGTGTTTTAACAAGTAGGCAGGTAATTCTTTGCACCCTAAAGTTCCAGACAATTGCAGTAGGCAATAGGGTTTGGCTCTGGCTCATTCCAGGATTTTACCTCTGGAGGTGCTATTCCCTTATTAAAAGTGGAAAAGCAAAAGCAAGCTATGCCACAAGAGCAGTGCTGGGAAAGTAGAGAAAATTATACATTTCTCCAATTTTATTTCTTGTTTAGTCATTTTAATGGGGGCTTGTACAACTCTTATCAGAATTCATCCATCCATCCATTGTGTCAAGCACATTTGTCCATTTGTTCCCATCACCATTCTCAAAACATTTGATTTCTACTTGAAATCCCTCCCTGTCCCCCTTCCTCACGAACCTTTGATAATTTATAAATTATTATTATTTTGTCATTTCTTACACGGTTGTCTGTCCCCCAGGGAGGGGATTATATGTAGATTCTTGTAATCAGTTCCCCCTTTCTACCCTACTTTCGCTCCACCCTACCGGTATTTCCACTCTCACCACTGGTCCTGAGGGCTTCATCTGTCCTGGATTCCCTGTGTTTCCAGCTCTTATATATACACCAGTGTACATCCTCTTGTCTAGCCAGATTTGTAAGATAGAATTGGGATCATGAAGTGGTGAGGAGGGAGCATTAAAGAAGTAGAGAAAAGTTGTATGTTTCATTGTTGCTACACTGCACCCTGACTGGTTCATCTTCTCCCCGCGACCCTTCTGTAAGGGGATGTCCAGTTGCCTACAGATGAGCTTTGGGTCTCCACCCCACACTCCCACTAATTCACAATGATCCCTGATACTTTCAACACCTTGTGATCACATAGGCTGGTGTGCTTCTTCCAAGTGAGCTTTGTTGCATCTGAGCTAGATGTCCACTTCAAGCCTTCAAGCCTTTAAGACCCCAGACACTATATCTTTTGATAACTGGGCACCATCAACTTTCTTCACCACATTTGGTGTCTTTAATTTGCCTTATACTGTTAGCTAAAACCTCCAGTATGCTGTTAATTAAGCGTGGGGAAAGGGGCATCCTTTTCAGGTCCCTTTTTTTCAGTGGAATTGTGTTCATCTTTTCTACATTGACTACCACGTTGGCTGTTGGTTTTTCATATATAGCTTGTATTATATATTGAGGAATTTTCCTTCCATTCCTATCTTCTTGGGTGTCTTAAACCAAATTGGTGTTGGATGTTGTCGAATGCTTTTTCTGCATCTATCGATATTATCATGTGGTTCTCATAGTTTTTCATGTCAATGTGGCAAATGATACTAATGATCTTTCATATGTTGAACGATTCCTGCATCATCCCGGTATGAATCCCACTGGGTCATAGTGAATTATTTGTTTTATATACTTTGTATTCTATTGGTCAGTATTTTGTTAAGGATTTTTACATGGATGTTCATGAAGGATATTGGTCTTTAGTTCTCAATTCTTGTGGGATCCCTGCCCAGTTTTGGTATCAGAGTTATCCTAGCTTCATAGAAGGAATTCGGGAGTTTGCCATCTATTTCTATGTTATGGAAGAGTTTGTGTAGGATTGGTGTCAGTTCTTCCTTGAATGCTTGGTAGAATTCTCCTGTGATGCCATCTTGTCCAGGGGAGATTTTTGTTGTTAATCCCTTGATAGCCTTGTCTATTTCTTCTATTGCTACGGGTCTGTTGAGATTCTTAACATCCATCAGGGATACTCTAGGGAGGGATTATTTTATCAAGAATTTGTCAATGCCTTCTGAGATAGTTTATTGTGCCAGCCTGGCTGATAAACACAAGTGGGATTAACTGAAGGGCAGAGATATAAATGGCTTGGTGAACCTCACCTTTCTTGTCATTCACTCTTTGATCATCAGAGCAGTGTGCATCTGGCTTGCTTGTTCTGTGCCTCAATTTAAAGGCTATACTACCCGTGGGACGCCTAGCCTGTGGACTGTGTCGCTGTAAATTGAGGTCCCTTTAAGACATCTCTGGAGCTGGTGACTGGCAGTTGGTGACCTGCCTTGTGATTGGTTGCTGTGCTGACATAGCCTAGCTCTCTCTATAAATAGAGGAAGATCTGGCAGCAGACCAGACTTGAAGGATTGCTAGTCTCTCACAACTCTCTCTCACGGGAGTGAGTTGCACTGAGACATTTGTAGTGCTTTGTAATTTAACCATTCATTCCTTGTATTATATATTTATCTGCATATGATTTAACAGTTCATTTCTTGTTATATATCTAATTATCTTTATAAATAAATATATTAAATTATCAGCAATTTGGTTTTAACTCTCTAGAGAACCCTGTCTAACACATCTTCCAAGTTGTTGAATTCAGTGGAGTACATTCCTTCATAGTACTGTGTAATGATCCTTTTGATTTCATTAGGGTCTGTTGTAATTTCCCCTCTTTCATCCCTCCTCCTTGCTATTGGCACAGATCAGAGATGAAATTAGGAAATTTCTAGAAACCAATGAGAATGAGAGCATGACGTACCAAAACTCATGGGACACAGCAAAGGCAGTTATCGGAGGAAGTTTCATAGCAATACATGCACACATGAAAAAGGAAGAGAGACTCATGATTGATGTGGTGGCACAAAATTTACAACTAGAGCAGAGTCAGCATGAAAATCCTACTAATAGCAAAAGAAGAGAAGTAATAAAGATCAGGTCTTTGATGCAGGAGAAAGGAAATAAGAAAACTGTGGAAAAAAATTAATGCTGCTAAAAGTTGGTTCTTTGAAAAGATAAACAGAATCAAAAGACTGCAGGCAAACCTAGCCAAAGAATGGCGGGAACAAATTTCAATAGCAAGGTGTGTGGTCTGGATGTCAGCATAGCATGTGAGGGAAAAAAAGAAGGAAAAAAAAACTAAGGCTGCTGAGACTGTGGGGGGATAGAGAGAAGAGAAGGAAACAAAAGTAACAATATAGCTGAGCCCTGAGCCCTGACCAAGGGCCTAGAGGGGTTTAATCCCTGCCCTGAGGGAATGGCAAGCTGTTGCTGTGTTGAGATAAAGCCCCTGCACTGGCTCCAAATGATCCTGGCTTGGCCGAGACAGTGGCGGGCCTAAGGTAAAACCATAGTGGGCCTCCACTGTGTAAAGCCAAATTCCCCTAGCCCCTCAAAACCTAGTGGTTCTGTGCCTACTTATCTTTATGAAGCTCCTCCTGTGACCTGGCAGTGTGGAATTTCCCTCCTAGTAACTCTCCTGCACTAATTTCTGTGGAGTCTCTCTGGTATGTGTTTCTCAGTTGCCATCTTCCCGGAAGTCCTCCATTTCTTCAATTTTCACTGACAACAATCCTAGAAATAAAAGCAAAGCATATAACCAAGGAATGATCGTGTTTCATCACTCTCAATAGAGTCTATCCTCTATGCAGATTACCCTACAATCTGCATTTGTTTGCTGACAATGTTACTTGTTAAGTGAAACCAAGAATACTCACTTTAAATGCTATATAAAAAGGAAAAAAAGACTTGAAATTAGTGATGCCTGCCGTATCAATTAGCAATGAATTTGGCTGAAAACAACATATGCCTGAAATAAATATATATGACTCATTCAGTCAGACAACATAAAGAAAAAAGTAAAGATATTCAGACTTTGGTTGCCAATGAATTAGAAAGCCCTGGTACTGGAGTTAAATGTTTAGCTGTTATTCAAAAGGTTGGAGGTTCAAATCAACCAGCTGCTCCTTGGGAGAACGATGTGGTGGTCTGTTTGCATAGAGATGACAGCCTTGGATACCTTCTGGGGTAGTTCCACTCCGATCTTCAGTTGCTCCTGTCAGAATTGAGTTGCCTGGAATAGGATTGGTGCCATAAAAGCTTTAATATTCATATATATTCATTAACTTGTTTAACATGACAAATCCTACTGTCCTTAACACACAAGTAGATGGTTGCACATTCTCATAGCCTGAAAATAAACAAAGAAAAAACTGTGTCCAAGATCATCTCCCAAACTCATCTGAAACCATTATGTTCCAGTTCCCAAATTTCAATACATTAATTTCTCTATGTACTGTTCCCATAACACATAACAATGCCTTTATTATTATGTCATAATGAATCTATTTTTTAATGTTTCTTTTCTCAAGAAATTAAAAATTGACTATATCAAAACTAGGAGATATATTTTTAAGCAAACCCTTTTACCGAAGACAAAGAAATGCAAGTCCTGTGACCATTCTTGGAAGATAATCCCAAAAGAAATCATGAAGAAAGGTAACTAAATCACAGATAAAAGCAGACTCCCGCCTGTGGAACATCATATAAATGTCAATGGTGCTGGAGTAATGCCAAAACTTCTCAGTACAAGGGGTTTGGAACATGAGTCACATGTGCTTGCACAGTGAAGGGGGAAAAAAGCAGCCCTGGAATGTTAGCCACCTTAGCTATGTAAAGTGACAGCTGACATTTCTCATCTTGAAGAGCTTACAGTGGTTGTTTATTAAAACAATAACAACCCAGGGAGATTCTGGAGAAGGGCAAATGTGAGAACAGAGCAACAGATTCCTGTTTCGATTTAGTTCATACAGTTCTCTTTCCAACCTCTCTGTATTCAGAGACACCTAATTTTATCACCATATGTTTTGAAAAGAACATTTTCCCTGCATCTAAAACAAGCATATGGTGAAATATTTTTAATGCAGTGTTTTAAATGAAGTGAAGAATTGATTTCGTATATATTTCTAATATACAAAAATTGAAGACCTTAAAGATATGAGCTCAGAATGAGTGGATTAATAATTTTCTTGACATATTTTTGCATGTTTGATTAATTAATTAGTATCCAGAGACTATGTCATTTTATATCAAGATCTGAGTGTACATGGGTTAATTTAGTAATGGATATCATTTTAATTGGATTTGAAATTGGGGTATATGTCTCCTAGGATCTACAACTGGTCAGGGTAGTCAGAAGTATTAATTAATATACTTTAGAATGTTAACTTATTTTCTGAGTGCCATATAGTCCCTTGAGTTCATAAACTTATGGAAGTTTTCCTCTAGAATTACCTCATACCCATATATTATGTGTTGTGAGAAATATGATTGAGAGGTACAATAATGAAAAAATATTTTTAATTATTGATCATAGACTTCTGTTTTACGTTGAAGTTGTATAGGAAAAAGTTATTTTTATGTCTCTTGGATTCTGAGATGTACTTTAAATGAAATGAAAATGCATTGACCAGTATCATCAAATTACATGGTTTAAACAAAGTTTTTGTCAACTTATTGCACAAAAATGCATCTCAGAATATTTCACTAGTAGGCTGGTGGCAAGGAAACACAGAATTAGCTTTATCTTTGCCAATAACTGTTTTTAGAACCCTAGGTCATCCTGTTCTTTTTCTCAACCTCTGACCAGCTCTGTGGCCTGGATGGGTTTCTTCACCTCTCTCTCCCTCAGCCTTCTCAGACATAAAACAGAAATGACAAGAGGATTAACTATGAGAACCACAGTGAGAAGTGTTATTACATGCTGTGGAGTCAATTTTGACTCATAACAACCATATGGGACCATTTCCTAGGCTCCCATATGATTATAGTCTGGGGAATTCTTTGGGGCAGTTCTAGAAGGTAAATATGACTCTATGGCACAAAACTGTCTACACTGTAGTTCTCATATGTTGATGCTTTTACTCTGATTGGCTGCTCATATATAACCCATTATGGAGGTGATTATGTTAGCTCATGAGGGATTACTTGGCCTTAACTACCACCAAGAATTCCGGAATAGCAAGGTTGACACAAAACCTTAACTATCACAATAGATGTACTCAAAATCCAAAGAGCACCACGAGTAAGTTGTTGCTGTTGTTATGCCCCATCTAATCCGTTCCAACTCATAACACCACCACATGTACAATAAAACCGAACACTGTCCTGCCCATGACAGCTCGACAATTATTGCTACGTTTGAGCCCATCATGACAGTCACTGTGTCCATCATTTTGTTGAGGGTCTTCCTCTTTATCGCTAACTCTCTACTTTACCAAGCGTGCTGTCTTACTCCAGACCAGAGTACGTGGGATGAAGACTACATGAACTGACCAAATATAAGTATTTTTAAAGGTTATTTGATACCATTATAATCACAAGATTGGTTGGAAACTGAGTCTAGAAACTAAGCTAATATGTACACCTTCCTGCCTGACTTTTCCAGTCAGGACCACACCCCAAATCCATTCAGTGGCGACAATGCATCACTCCTGTTGGACTCCAGGTGCCACACATTACACCATCATTCATTATTAGCTCTAGTTTTGGAATCTACTGCTACCACTTTTCCTATTATACCTAATAACTGGATATAGACAATGCTATGACTTCCACCTAACACTTGAAATTATTTTCTGCCTCTATTACATCGGCTGCTACCTACAAATTTAAAGTCTAAATAAGTATAAAATATTAGCCATGTCTAGATAGTTAGCATGCATTTTAACAACAACAGAAGTTGAGAAAATAGTTATCTGCTTCAGATTTAGAAAGGGAAGCAAATGCTTTCTCCCAAAATATTAATAATGTAGGGAATTATAATAAACATAAAGGATGGGATCAGATGTTGGGAAGCAAAAGTAAAAATGAAAATAACAATATACACATATCAGTTGTAGTTTTTAATAAATACTTGTTTAATCAACTTTATACTAGAGAACTAAATGGCATACCTTTCCAAAACTTTATTAGAAAATAACTTTAATAGTAGATGATTTTGGTAATTATTCTGATTCATTTTAAATACAATTTCTCCATTTATTGTGATGTGTATTAATTCAGCTGTGAAATTTGAGGTATAATACATATGGAAAGGTATAGCCTTTAATCTTGATGGGTAAGAGCTAAAACACTCTTTTATTTTCAATAAGCAGTAATCATCTTCATACCTCAGGTTGACAATGAATCTCTGATCCTGATGCCTTTTCTTCTTTGATGCAGTTCTTCGAGCATTTGCTGAGCATACCGATTGAGTAAATATGGTGACAGGACACACCCCTAACACACTTTCCCTGATTTTAAACTATGCTGCATAACCTGAGTCTGTTTGTACACCACCCTAGGTCTGTGTGCAGATTTTGGATAAGCACAAATAAGTATTCTGGAATTCCAACTTTTCTTTTTTTTCTTTTTTTTTTTAATTTTAATTTTTTTTTAACATTGTATTAGGGGCTCATACAACTGTTATCCCAATCCATACACACATCAATTTTGTAAAGCGCATTTGTACATCGTTTCTCAAAACATTTTCTCTCCA
>NW_022111373.1:57140339-57142628 GCF_000313985.2 Echinops telfairi
GGAATTCCAACTTTTCAAAATGTTATCCATAATTTAGGATCCAAACAGTTGAATGCATGTTCATAGTCAATAAAACACGGGCAAACATCTTGTTCATTTTCTCTATTTTCAGTCAAGATTCCTCATTCCGGACCCTCTTGATTTGGAATCCAATTTGAATTTCAGGCGCTTATATGTCAATGTACTGCTGCAACCATTCTAAAACTATTTTCCAAATAACCATACATGCCTATGATATTGGGGATACTGCTTATAATTTCCACAGCCCATTTCATGACCTTACTTTGGAATGGGCATATATATGGATCTTTTACAATCAGTTGACTCCAAATTTCTCAGCATGATCAAATGAGTACTTACAGCATTGCATCTGTTAAAGCATCTCAATTGGTCTTTCATCACGTATTGGAGACTTCTCTTTCACCAATGTTTCCATTGCAGCTGAGACTTCCGTTAACACTATTAGTCCCTGATCAAATACTACTTTCTGAAATGGTTGAATATTTTTTCTTATAATTTACTGGTTGATTTTTTTCTTATAATTTACGGTTTGTGAAATTCTATCTCTTTTATATAGTGATTTATTTCATTTGCTTTAGTTACTTTAAGTTCAAGAGCAAGTTTCATAGTCATCGCTGTCATTTTGGGAGCCCTGATGGCATAGTGGGTATGCATTGGGCTGCAATCCTCAAGGGCAGTAGTTTGAAACCACCAGCCACTCCTCGGGAAAAAGATGGGGTTTTCTATTCCCTTAAACTCTGCACCAGTAAGATTGACAATATTTTGATGAGTCAGTTCTTCCCAGGACTGGTTTGAGTGCTTTCAGAACAGAGGGCTCATCTTCTGGTACAGTAGCAGGAAATGTTCTGCTGCTATTCATAAATTTTCTTCCACTGTGATTTTTTTCAGAATTAGATCGCTAGGTCCTTTTCAGTCCATGTTCTCCTAACCCTGTCCACAATTCATAACTCTGCTAGTATTGACGATGCCATTGGCACAGCTTGTAGTATCACAACAATGCACAAGCCAGCACGATAAGACACACTGAAAAGCAAATAATAGAGCCATCCATAGATATCGAATTCATAGATGTCTTTTCACTCCCTTAAAGCTTTGTTTTCATATCTATAAAAGAGCTATCAAAGAGTTGGGAGAAATTTACTAATAAAAAATTATAACTCTAAAACCTTATATAAATAAGCTACAGGCTAATATGGCCCCTTTAATTATTGTTGTCCTGAGATACTTAAATGATATGATCTCCAAGTTATTTTCACAGATGAAGAAATATATATCCTTCTGCCTTCTATGTCCATGTCAGCTCAAGTAGAAGACATACTCGTATCTAAGTCACAGGCCAACGTTTCACTACCCTCCTGCCTCTCAGGAGAAAAGAATGTGCTAACATAATTAGTCCCATAATTGAGTCAAATTTTACTAGTTGGAAATGTTACTATTTTTTAGACTGATAAAAATGTCATTGAATCTGTTCCAACCCCTTAGGGACTCTGTGCGCAGCAGAACAAGATACTGCCCGCTTCTGTGCTGTCGTATGCCTGAGACCATTGCTGCAGTCCTGCTGTCAAAGCATCTCACTGAGGGCCCTTCTCTTCTTCACTGCCCTCTACTTTACAAACATGATGTTCTTCTCCAGGAACTGGTCTCTCCTGACAACATATTATGGAGTCTCACCATCCTTGCTCCGAGGAACACTCTGGATGTACTTCTAAAAGGTTTGTCCTTTTAGCAACCCATGGTACTTTCAATATTCTTCTCCAGCACCACCTTTCAACTGCCTTGATTCTTCCTCATTGTTCCTTGTTCAATGTCCAACTTTTATAGGCATAGGAGGTAATTAAAAATACCATGACTAAGACTGAAGAACAGACTCCCTCAATTCTCTTTGGCTTCCTCTTCATTCATGTATATATGAAATATGAAGAGCTAAGGCATTGAGAGAAGACAATAGTAGTAAACATAGACATATTCCCTTTCTGAATTTCACATGTCTTGGTTTCTTTAACTACTCACCTGGGCATTTCTTGCTGTTGCTGTTTGGTGCCATTGAGTCAGGTGTGACCCAGAGCGATTCCATGCACAACAGAAGGAAACACTACCCAGTGCTGTACCATGCTCACAAGTGTTCCTATACCCGAGCTCAGTCTGCAGCTACATTGTCAATCCATTTCAATGAGGGCCTTCCTCTTTTTCTCCACCACTCCACTTTAGAGAGAAAAATGGCCTTTTCCAAGGACTGGTCTCTCCTGAGCACATGTCAAAGATGTGCAA
>NW_022111373.1:57143580-57156901 GCF_000313985.2 Echinops telfairi
TGTCTTACTTTAGTGCAGTGTGTGTTATTATGATATAGGCTCAACCATAGTGAATAGGTTTCAGCAGTGTACAGATTAATCGAGACTAGGAAGAAAAACTTGGAAATCTACTTCTGAAAATGAAAGCTGTATGCACCAATGAATAATATTTTTAATATAGTTCTGGGAGATGAGCCCCCTACGTTGTTTATCAAAATGCACCTTGATAGAACAATGGACCCAAGCACATCAGGGGTTGTGAAGATGGAACAAGACCAGGTACTGTTGCGTTCTGTTTTGCATAGGTTACCATGAGTCAGAGCTGGCTCTGAGGCAACTACCAACAATAGTTGTCTACTTTTCTAAAGGTAAGGCCCACGATCTAGCCATCTTTGTAGCCAGAGTACCTAGAATAATAACTGGCAATAGTGGTTACAAGTCGGGCAGCTAACTACAAGGTCAGCAGTTCAAAACTAACAGCTGCTCCTTGGGAGAAAGATGAGACTTTCTGTTCCTGTTTACAGTCTTAGAAACCTACAGGGACAATTGTACCCTGTCCCATAGGGTAACAATAACTCATTAAGTAGTCTTTTTTTCTAACCCTATTGAGTGATTCTTTAGTCTTGAAAGTGTGTCCTTGTATTGCAATGTATATCTGCTCTTTTAGCTTGCCCTAAGACACTATATCCCTTTCTCTTATTCTGGTAATAATTTGCTGTTGTTATCTATCATGCAACACACCCTATGCACAACAGAACAAATTGCACCATTTCATAATTGTTCTTTTGCGTTCCATTTCATTTTTGACCATTTCCAAATTTTCTAGATTCACATTTTGCATAATCTCCAGCAATGCTATGCTTCCATTCAATAGGCCTTCAGTATCTGACAATGTTTGGGTCACTATTTATGACGCTTCTCTCATCTGAAATATCAGTAACATCACTTCCAGCATCACAGCCACACACAAACCACCCCCATACAAGAAACTGACTGACAAGTGATGGATTCCAATAATAGAATCTACAAGATTCCATCCCATGGAGTCCTGATGGGACTGTTGATTAAATGATGATCAGGATTATTCCTCTTAAGCCACCTTCCCAATGAAAGATGCTGAAGGTCAATTTATGGCCTAAAGTTGCAGCCAACTTCTCTATTAGGATCTGAAATCTGAGTAGAATCACACATAAAGAAAAGAACTAGGAGACAGAGGGCATTTATAGAGCTCTAAATACAGGCATATACATATGGAAATAGATCTATGTACATATATTAATAGGTTTAGTATTAATGAAGCAGATGGACATTGGGCCCCTACTCAAGTATACCCTAAGCACAAGAACACTTTGTTCTAATAATCCGGCACTCTGAGATGCTCAACTTCCTGACACGATCGCTGAAGACAAAGAGGGTGCATAAGCAAATATGGTGAAGAAAGCTGATGACACCCAGCTATCAAAGGATATAGTCTGGTCTTAAAGGCTTGAAGACAAACAAGCAGCCATCTAGCTGAGAAACAACAAAGCCCACATGGAAGAAGCATACCAGCCTGTGTGATCACAAGGTGTCAAAGGGATCAGGGATCAGGCATCAAAAAACAAAAAAAGAATCATATCATTGTGAATTAGGGAGAGTACAGAGGGAGGACCCAAATCCCATCTGTAGGCAACTGGACATCCTCTTACAGAAGGGTCGCAGGGAGGAAACCAGCCAGTCAGGGTACAGTATAACAACAATGAAACATCCAACTTTCCTCTACTTCTTTAATGCTTCCTCCCCCGCACACCCCCCAACTATCATGATCCCAATTCTACCTTACAAGTCCAGCCAACCAGAGGATGTGCACTGGTACAGATAGGAACTGGAAACACAGAGAATCCAGGGCAGATGATCCTTTCAGGACCAGTGGTGAGAGTGGTGTTACCGGGAGGGTGGAGGGAAGGTGGGATAGAAAGAGGGAACTGATTACAAGGATCTACATATAACCTCCTCCCAGGGAGATGGACAATGGAAAAGTGGGTGAAGGGAGATGTCGGACAGTTTAAGATATGACAAAAAAGAATAATTCATAAATTATTAAGGGATCATGAGGGAGGGGAGCAGGGAGGGAGGGGGGAAGTGAGGAGCTGATACCAAGGGCTCAAGTAGAAAGCAAATGTTTTGAGAATGATGATGGCAACAAATGTACAAATGTGCTTGACACAATGGATGTATGTGTGGATTGTGATACGAGTTGTATGAATCCCCAATAAAATGATTTTTTTAAAAGAAAGAAAAGTATTAGGAACTGAGGCATTTCTCACTGTGAAGATACCCTTGACCTTTGACTCTTCAGTTTTTTTAACTAGGATTCTGAACTTTGGGGGTTTTTTGGTCTTTTTGTAGTCTAGGCTCATTATATCCAGTCTTTGTTCGCTGCAACAAAACCACCTCATTGAGAACAAGCTATTTTCTATAAGCCTTGCCTCTCCCACATGATTGGCCCTTGATAAAATAAGTCGACTGCAATTGTAAGACTTCCAAAGGGAAAAAAATGTTGAGAGTGCCTTGAAAAATAAAACTCTCCGTGACACCTATCCATCTCTGTGGCTGAAAGCTCAACTTCACAGGAGAAAAGGGTCAAAGGCCAGACACTAACATATAGACAAACTTTTGCAACACATCAAAAAGTTTCCTAAGAAAATTTGGGGTGAAGAAAACAGGACAGTTCGTGGAAGAGTCCCATTACCAAGTATAGACTGTGCTGGATAATTGGGCTGGAGTGTGTACCTGTAGTGCACAGTGGCGTGGAGCTGACTCGGCGCTGGAAAGTGGGTGAGGGCAGAAGTTGTGCAACACTCCCTTTGCCTCCTGAACTATCACATCCAACCAGCCGGGTTCTCAGGGAAAATCCACCATATAGCAAAATAATTTTAAAGTTAGTTTTGATGGTACTGGTTTCTAACATCCCTGCACAAATGCAAAGAATTTCTGTTTTCCAAAGTGTGATTTCCCACAACGAAAATGACTGATTCTGCATTTATTATTGGTTACTTCTAACACTCACACTCCATTAGGCATCAAAACTATAAAAAATATATCATCTCAAGTCCTCTAACTTTCACAATTTAATGATTGCCCAGAGCCAGATAATACAATTAAATTTCAGAGAGATCAGAGCCTTTTGTGACTTATTCGAAGATGTATTTTCAGCTTTCATTTACTTTTCGATTCCCCCTTCAGTCTCAGAAATCAAATGCCACGAACTTTTTTAGACACCTGGGAGATGTGTACTTGTGGTCTCTGCTTTTCTTCACCCATCAAAGAATGGTGATAGTCGTTTTTAGAAGCTTTATACACCCCCATTGAGATGGATTTGATCATTCCTCAGTGGCCCCATTCACACTGCCAGTTTGCCACCTGAATTAGTAAGTATTAGGAAGTTTGCACTCCAGGAAAGGGAATGATTTCCTGAGGTAGGTAAACTAAGAGAGATCATCAGGGAAGTCTAATTGCTATGTCGTACACCTGAGGAAGCAGTCCTGGTGGTGCAGGGGTTAAGCACTCATCTGTTAACCAACAAGTTTTGTTAACCCCACCAGCTGTTCTACAGGAGAAAGCTGTGGGTATCTGCTTCTATAAAGATTCACGGCATGGGAACCCTATGGGACAGTTCTATTGTTCCTTAGAGAACCCCTGTGATCGAAACCCACACGAGACCAATGAGTTTGGTTTAATAACACCTAAAGTGTTCTCTTTACCAACTGCAGATTTAATCCTTAACTACCGTAACTGCAAATCAACCAATCAAAACCCCTTCCCTTCCCTTTCCCCCCCATCTCTTCCCTTCCCTTCTTTGTCTTATTTCTAAATGTTTCTATGTCAATGCTCTAGAGCAATCCTAGCTTAACCAAATAGTTCTCAAATAGAGGGAGAACCAGGTTATGACTTAACCCATTGCCGTCAAGTAGATTCTGTTTCGTAGCAACCCTGTATAACAGAGTAGAACTTCTTCATATGGTTTCTGAGACAATAGATCTTGAAGGGAGCAGACAGCCTCATTTTTCCCTTGAGGAACAGCTCATAGGTTTCAACAATTGACCCACAGTGCCACCAGGGCTCTTTAAGAGATGCTGAAAAAACCCATTTGGTTTTTTCCTCCTGACGTAAGAGATAGCCTTGTTGTTGTAAGGTGACATCAAGTGGGTACCGGTCCATAATGACCCCATACACAACAGAACAAAACACTGTGCTTGATTCCCATGTTGCAGCCACAATATCAACCCAACCTGTTGAGGGCCCCCCTTTTCTTTACTGCCCCTCTACGTTAGCAACCATGAAGTCTTCCTCTAGGGACTGGTGTCTCCTGACAACAGATCCAAAATACCTGAGATGAAGTGTCACCATCCCTGCCTCTAAGGAGCACTGTGGCCATACTTCTTCCAAGCCAGATCAGCTTGTCCTTTTAGACATCCACAGCACTTTAAATATTCTTCTCCAGTACTACAATCCAACGGCATCTATTCTCCTTTTCTCTTCCTCATTCGACATCCAACTTTCACGTGCATATGAGGCCATTGAAAATACCAGGACTTGGGTCAGGTGCACCTTAATTCTCAAAGCAACACCTTTTTTTTTTGAATATTTTCTTTTGAGGAGGTCTTGTGCAGCAGATTCACCCAATGTGACTCATATTTTAATATCTTGGCTGCTGCTTCCATGACCATTGATTGTGTATCCAAGCAAGACAAAATCCTGACAAGTTCAGTCTTCTCTCCTTTTATCATAATGTGACCTACTGGTCCAGTTGGGATGATTTTGGTCTTCTTTACATTGAATTGTGATCCATACTGTAGACTGTTATCTTTGGTCTTCATTTTTATTTTATAAGTATCAGCATCAAACCCTGCTACTTCATTTTTTAAAAATTTCTAATCATTTTATTGGGTACTCTTACAGATATCATAACATTCCACAGTTCAATCACATCAAACAGTATTGTACAATTGCTACCACATTCCATTTCAAAAACGTTCTTTCTTCTTGAATTCCTTGGTATCAGGTCCACTTTATTTCCTCCCTTCCCCACCCTATCCCCCAAAAAACCTTATTTTTCACCCTATAATAGTTTGGTTTGGTTTGGGTTTTTTTTTTTTTTACCTTATCTTACACAATTCGATATATCCATTAACATACAATTCTGTTGTTCAATCCCATCTAGTGGGGTTATACAGTCATCAATGCTATCAGTTCCCAATTCCTGCTCCCCAACCGCCACCCCTCTCTTTCTGTACGCTCAGGGAATCATTACTCCTGTTACTGTTACTGAAGGGTTGTCTATCTTGGTTTTCATGTACCAAATGATCTTAAATATACAAATGAAAATATGCAAATCTAACATGATTAATGAGGTAAAACATATAAAAACCATAATAGTAAGGGGAGGAAATATTAAAGAACTAGAGGATAGTTATGTGGTTAATCGGTACTACACCACACCTAGGCTTTATTAACCCTTCCATGTGGCCCTACTGAGAGGGACTGTCTAATTCTCTTACAGGTGGGTTTTGGGTCTCCACTACATCCATACCCCTTCTCATCTATTTGGTTGCTTGTTTTTGAACTTCTGATACCTCTTCCCATTGACACCTCATGATCACATAGGCTGGGGTTCTTCTATGTAGACTTTGTTGCTTCCCTGCTAGATGGCCACTTGTTCAACTACAAGCCTTTAAGACCCAAGACGCTATTGATCTTCAGCATTTCTCCAATATTCCCTTTACTAATAATCACAAGACACAGTCTCTTTAGATGGAATTCTGTAAAAATTCAGTTGTTAAGGTAAGTTACCACAGGAATATATATATACTTCACAGACATTGAGTTGATCCCATTGAGGAGCTGGTGGGTTTAAACCACCTCCTTTGCAGTTAGCAGCCCAATGCCACCACCAAGCTACCTATTAATAAGCCAATGTGGTTCATGGGCCCAAACCAAACACATTGCCATCCAGTCGAATCCAGCTTGCAACATTTAATTTGATGTTCAAGTCATCAGTAGAATTACAGCTTTACAGGTAAAAATGATGGAATCAGATGTTGTAAGAAGCAAAAAATGATAAAGAAAAAGTATGCAACATAATGAATTCCTTTTGTGTTATGAAAGATTAGATATTAAAAAGAAATTAGTACAACTGTGAATATTTGTATGATGTGGCTTTACTCAGTACTTACCTCCATGAAGAGATCACTCAAGATACGCATGCTGTAGCAATGTGTGGTGAAGAAAGCAGATGGCACCTGGATATCAGAAAGAATAACATCTGAGGTCTTATAAGCTTGTCTCAAAACAAGCAGCCATCTAAGTTGGGTCCCACAAGGGAAAAGCAAGATAGCCTGTGTGAGCTGAGAACTGTACATAATAAAATTCAAGGTCAGAAGAAGGAATTGTATTAGAGCTTAGAATCTGCGTACTCAGTTTGCAAAACGCTCTGGATGACAGTCCATGTTAAAAATTCATTTTCAGAGAACCTACAGAAATTAAGCCTATAATTGCCCTTTGACTATTGCTTTATCTTCAGACACAGTGAAACAGAAAATGAATTAATATAGATATAGTTAGGCTAAATTTTAAGATCTTACCATTTGTTTTCTTTTTTGACCCATTTCTAGTTTTTATTATTTGGTCTAGCTTTTATTATTTTCTGCTTTCTTTTGGATTAAGGTTTTTCTGTGATTTGTTTTGTTATTGTTGTTGAGGGTGGACATTGTATGAAATCCAGAATAAGCAACTCTACAGAGACAATAACTAGAATAATAGTTTCTTGGGAGTATGGCAGGGAGGTTGGGGGAAATAGGGAGCTAATAACACTGAGTACAAGAATAAAGAAAAATGTCTATGATTGATTGCAAAACTCTTTTTAATATATTCAAACCATTGAATTTAAGACACATGAATTATATGTCAATAAAACTATTAAAAATTAGTGAGAAAAGGACATGAACAGGTAGTTCATCAAGAACAACATCCAAATGACTAGCAAACCTATGGAAAAATGCTTACGAGCATTAGCCATCTAGGAGATGCAAACAGTAATGAGATATCACCGTACATCGGCAATGACAGTGCAACAAAAAATTATCTTAAACACCTGGCTATTAAAAGATACAGTATCTGGGGTCTTAAAGGCTTGAAGGTAAATAAGCAGCCATCTAGCAAAGAAGCAACAAGCCCACATGGAAGAAGCACACCAACCTGTGTGATCATGAGGTGTCGACGGAATAAGATACCAGGTATCAGAAGACCCAAAACAAACAAATATATTGATGCAAATGATGAAGGTCATAAAGGAGACAAAAAGCCAATCTGTAGACAATTGGACATTCTCTTGCCAAAAGATAGGAATAAGTTAGCCAGGGTGAAGCATAGCACCGACAGAACACACAACATTCCTCTAGTTCTTTAAAGCTTCCTCCACCTAACTGTCATGACCCCAGTTCTACTTCACAAATCCGGCTAGACTAGAGCATGTACACCTGTACAGATAAGGGCTCTCCACACACGGAATCCAGGACAGATAAACCCCTCAGGAACAGCAATGGGAGTAGTAATACCATTGGGTAAGGGGAAGGTGGGGAGAGAAGAGGGAGAAACAGGGGACCAACCACAATGCCTCCCCATCCCTCAGGGGCACAAACAACAGAAACTTGGGTGAAGGGAGATAATGGACAGTGTAAGATATGAAAATAATAATTTATAGTTTATCAGGGGTCCACAAGGAGGGGAGGGCGGGGGAGGGAGGGGGAAAGAGGAGCTAATACCAAGGGCACAAGCAGAAAAAAAATGTTTTGAAAATGATGGCAACATATGTACAAATGTGTTTGATACAATTGATGTATGGATTGTTAAAAGAGCTGTAAGAGCCCCCCAATAAAAATGATTTATTAATAATTTTAAAAAAACAGAAGACAAATCCTGGAGTGGTTATGGGGAGTTGGAATTCTCACGCGCTACTGATAAGTCTGTAAATATGTACAGCCATCAGGGAAAGGGATCAGACATTACCTGGAATAGAAATCCAGGAATAGAAATCCCACACACTCCAGCAATACCTCTGCTGGGTGTGTGCCTTAAAGAAGTAAAGGGCATCACAGGGGCAGATGTATGCACTCCCATATTCATCCATCACTGCTGACAAGAGCAAGACATTGGGCAAAGCCCAACTCTCCATCAGTAGAAAAATGAATAAAGGGAAGTTTGGTACATACACAGAGTGGAATATTATGCATTGCTAAAAAGAAGCCATGATGAAACCTCAAAGGACCTCATGACATGGACAGACCTGGAGAACAGTATGCTGAGTGAAGTTATTAAGTCACAGAGGACAAATATTATACGAGGCCACTACTGAAAAAATGACAAAGACTTGCATACCAAAGGGAACAGCCTTTGGCCAGTCTCAAGGGAGGGAGATTAAGCAATGAACTACGATGTTGACAGGTATGAATGTGCATGAGAGGGAGGGTGAAAGTCCATGAGAGGGAGAAGAGAAATCAGCAAGGCTAGGATAGATAGAATATGGGTGGGTGGGAGGATTGATGAGTAGTTTGAACTGTGGAATGCAGAGCTGATAGTCTGAAATGTAATACCACCCCCACCACCTAAATCACAATAAATATTTCGTAAAAACAAAAAAAAACGGGCAAAATAAGCGTTTAATTTACTGAGTTCACTCAGAGGGAAATGTTGCACTGTGTACCACTATTGGGGAAGGGAGGGAGTAATACCTGTAACAAGGGATGGTCTAATTTGGGTATAGTCATAAAACCTAGGTGCAGACCAAATACTACAAAGAGAAGAACACATGATACTGATAGTCCAACGGGGACTAGTGATAGGAATCCGGGCTTCCACTCTCTTCCCCGACTGATCACAGTGAGAGACTCGGTAGTGTACCTTCAGAACTTTTCCAAAGTTTCCAATACTGCTCTTGAAAGGAGAAAGAGCCAGGCTTGGGCTTAAAGAGTAACATACGTACAAAGGTGCTTGACACAATGGATGGATGAATGGATGAATTTTGATAAGAGCTGTAAGAGCCCCCAATAAAATGATTTATATAATTTAAAAAGGGAGAGAATAGATAAAATTTAGTTACATTACTTTAATTTTGCTGAATGTTTTAACAGATACTTTAGAATTAAGATAAGTGCTGTTGTTTTTCATTGATGGGAGGGATATTCACTGTTTAATAATAGAATTGATTTAAGTTTTTTTAACATAAATCATTTTTTAAAGATGCACTTAGCCTTGGTGGTGCTGTCTGATAAGCACTGGACTGTTAACCACAAAGTCAGCTGTTCAAACCCACCAACTGATCTAGGGAGAAAGAAGAGGCTCTCTGGCCCCATAAAGATTTATACATCCTAGGAAGCCATACGTAAGCTTGCTATGAGTTGGAATTAACTCAATGGCAATAGGTTTTAAGCAATTATAGAGGTAGAATATAGATAAGATCATTGAAGGCATTAAGATGGGATATAAGTGTTTGAGTCTGCTATCCATTACCAAAAAAAATTGTCTAAAAGTTATTGAACCTTTCGATGCGGCCCTAATACTGTTTTGTGAATGTGCTCACATAACAATGTGAAGTGGGTACACAGAGCTCATCGTGAAGAACTGATTTATATCAATGTTTGCAAACTGTTAAGACCATTAAGTAGGTTGTTAAACCAATTCGGTTGGTTTTTAACAACACGTATTTTAAGAATAAAATATATTAGAAAATATGCAAGTGCATTGTCAACATGCTGACCAGAGTTAAGAATTATTTTGTGGTATTTCTGTTTCAAACAATACATACGTGTACTGGCTAAAAGCAGAGAACACCAGAAAAATGCTTACTTGTGTCTTATTGTTTATGCAAAAGCATTCAGCTGTGTGGATCATAACACATTATGGATAGCCTTGAGACAATGGGAATTCCAGAACTCTTCATTGTGGTCATGAGGGAACTGTACACGGCAGTTGTGCAAACAAGGAATACTTCCTGGTTTCAAATCAGGAAAAGTGTTCAACTGGGTTGTATCCTTTCCTCATACTTATTCAATTTATGTGATGAACAAATAATCAGAGAAGCTGGCTTATATGAAGAAGGACATGGCATTGGGATTGAAGGGTGGCTTATGAACAACTTGTGGTATGCAGATAGCACCCCCTTGCTTGCTGAAAGTGATGAGGACTTGAAGCCCTTGCTGATGAAGATCAAGGATTGCTGCCTTCTTTATGGACTCCAACTCAACGTAAGGAACACCACAACCCTCCCAACCAGAAGAATCTGAAGTTCTCTCAGTTGTCTTCTTGCTTGGATTCACAGTCAATACTCATGGAAGCAGCAGTCAAAATATCAAACAACACATTGCATTGGGTAAGTCTGTTCCACAAGACCTCTTTCAAGGGACGAAAAGCAAGGATGTTTAATTTGAAGACCCAAGCCATAATATTTCCCATTGTCTCCTATATATGTAAAAATTGAACACTGAATAAGGAAGACCAAAGAAGAATCAGTGTATTTGAATTATGGTGCTGGTGAAGAATATGGAGGTTATCATAGAATGACAAAAGAACAAACAGATTTTTTTGGAAGAAATACAGCCAGAGTGCTCCTTGGAAGCAAGGATAGTGAGACTCCATCTCGTGTACTTTGAACACATTATCAGGAGAGCGCAGTCCCTGTAGAAAGACATCATGCTTGGCAAAGTAGAGGGCAGTGGGGGGGGAGGGGGAGGAAGGCCCTCAACAGGACAGATTGACAGTGGCTGCAACAATAGGCTCAGCATAAGAACGATTGTGAGGATGGCACAGGACTGGGCAGTGTCTTACTCTCTTGTACATAGGGTGGATGTGACTCAGAACCACGTCAATGGCACCTAACAACAACAACTGTAAAATATGTTTGTTTTGTGGGTCACACTCAAAATCTTTGAAAAGCACTGGTTTGTATGTATTCGATATTTGAACTGTCGAGGCAACACAACAATAACAATGGTGAAGGAATAGGCCAAGTGCCCTATTCCTACAGACCTTGGATCCAATCACTGCTACAACCACCAACCTGCACTCAAATCCTCGCTTTCCACTTCACCTTCCTACTTCATCCGCCAGCAGCTGTGGGAGTCTGGGACTCCGCAGCTAGCATCTGACCCACGGATTTGAGTTGGTCTAGGCTGTACATAAAGTTATTTCTTATACGCATATATGTGTGTGCTGTTTTGTCCCTGTAGAAAACTCAGCTTAACACAACATGAATACATAAAAATAAACAGAAAAGGGAAATATTCAACGTTCAACCAAAATTTTGAGGAAATATACAAAAGCCACAACTGGATGGGTTTGAAAATTCCCAGGTTCTCTAGAGGGAACAAAAAGGAGTTTTCAAAGTAAGAATAAGTCTCAAGATATATATTATCTCAAGACTGTCTATAAGATCCTGTTAATAAGAACATGTTAAGACCATACCTCACTGAACCTAATATCTACACCTATGGGCTTCTGTGACTATACAGGTTTTGTCCCACAGCTTCCTGACTCACAATCTAAGCCTGAGAACAACCTCTCTAAAAGATAGCTTTTGTCTAATGAGATTCATAAGTTCCTTAAGAAGTTCATAGGAAGCCCAGAAAGCTTTTAAGGAAACAAAGCCCAAAGCAGCATTATTTGGGTTATAAAAATAAGATCTCACAGATTTACTTACATTTGACAAAAGGTAGGAAACAGGCTAAGAAATCTACTCAACTGTCAATATTGGTGGTAGAAACTGACGGCAGAATCAAACATAGCCGGGGTAGAACCGAAAGAACAAAGACAAATAGTTAAGAAGCCATAACTGGGACCCAACCAAATCCCCTCACCATACCTACTCATTCTGTATGCTGAACAAATCAGAGCAATGATGTGGTATTAAGAAGAAGATAACATTAGGAATGGAGGAAGGTTTATACCTGCTACGTGCAGACGGCACAACCTTGCTTGCTGAAAATGAGGAGGACTTGAAGCACTTATTGATGAAACTCAAGGATTGCAGCCTTCAGTATGGATTACAATTCAATGTAAAGAAAGTTAAAATCCTCACAACAGGACCACTAAGTAACATCATGATAAAGAAAACTGTGAATTTGTCAAGGATTTCATCTTGCTTGAATCCATAACCCTTACTCATGGAAGCAGCAGCTAAGAGATCAAACAACATATTGCATTGGGAAATCTGCTTCACAGACCTCTTTAAGCATTGAAAATCAAGGATTTTACTTCAAGGACCAAATTGTACCTTTCCCAAACCACAGGATTTTCTATTGCCTCATAGACATATGGAAGTTGGCCATTGAGTAAGAAAAACCAAAAAAGAATTGATGCCTTTGAATTTGGGTGCTGGTCGAAGACCATTGCAACTACCATGGATTGTCAAAAGAGAAATGATTATAAAAAGAGAGCGAGGGAAACCAAATCTGTGTTGGAACCAGTACAGCTAAAATGCTCCTTAGAGGCAAGGGTGGTGAGATTCCATCATACATGTTTTGGACATCATTCTGGATAAAGCAGAGGGCTAGTGAAAAAGAGGCGGGCCCTTGACAAGATGAATTGACATCGTGTCTAAAACATGGGGCTCACACCTAAGAACCATGGCGAGGGTGGAGCAGAACAGGGCAGTGTTCCATTCTGTTGTGCACAGGGTCACTATCACTTGGGACCAACTTGACCGGGAATGGGTTCCCAGTCTGGGAACTGACTTGACAGCACCTAACAGCAGCAGCAACAACAACCCAGGAACCAACCATGTACTCCTGGCTTGATTTCAGAAGTTCCATGGATCGGTATATTCATTTCCTCTTGCTGCCATAAAGCATCACCACCACCTTAAGGACTTACAACAGCATGCATGTCTGACCTTACAGTGTTGTAGATCAGAAGCCAAGTCCGGTTTTGCTGGCCTAACTTCAAAGTATTGGTACATGAGCAGAATCCATTGTGATTCTGAGTCCATGGAAGCATATCCCATTGTCCTTAGTGCTTTGCATGTCTCCCCAGTGTGTTTTCAAATGTCACTGTTTTCCAAAGTTTGGGTCAAGAGTTTGGAATGTTAACTACTATTTAGATTCTGCTTAAAGTAGATTTGACTCAATAGTCTTCCTGGTTATTGAGTACGAGTTGAAAAGAAGTGCTTATCTGGAAAGTAGATATCAAGATAATGAATTATGACTTCCTTTTGTGTCTTCATTGTGTTTTATGTCTTTTTGTGGCCTGCTCTGAATCCTAGGAATTGTAACCCAACTGCCTACTGGGAGAAGATTGCCAGGTCTGATCTCCC
>NW_022111373.1:57157603-57167038 GCF_000313985.2 Echinops telfairi
AAACATTCTGAGTACACATAGGATTCAAGAGGTTCTACTGAAGTGTATTTATTTTTTGAGTCAACAAACATGTATCAAACCCCTTCTGTGTACCAAGACTAACATTAAGACAATAAATTTGCAGCAAAGAACAAACAAACAAATTTGTTGCCGTTTTTACATCCCTCCCTTTGATTCTAATGCATAGCAACCCTACGCACAACATAGGAAACACCGGCTGGTTCCGTGCGCGCGCGCGCACACGCAACTAGTGTTATATTTGAACCCATTGTTGCAACCACGCTGTCACTCTCTTGTCAAGGGTCTTCCTTATTTTCTCTGCCCTTTGACTTTTCCAAGCAGGATGTACTTTTCCAGAGACCAGTCTCTCCTGATAACAAGTCCAAAGCATGTGAGCTAATGTCCAGTCACCCTTGCTTCTAGGAAGCATTCTGGCTGTACTTCTAAGGCAGGCTTGTTTGCTCTTTTGGAAATTTATGGACTTTTAATATCCTTCACCAGCAACATAATTCAAATGGATCAATTCTTCATTCATCTTTATTCCGTGTCCAGCTTTCACATGCATATGTCGTGGTCCTCACAGCGACATCGTTCCTCTTTAGGACTTCAAAGACAGATCATGGGGCCTTGAGCATGGCATATAAAACAAGAGGATGGAAGTTGAGAATTTTTTTAAAGGGAGGAAGGAATTGAGAATGATTCCCCTCAATTTTTTTCATTTTACTAGGAGAATGAAAATCTGTATTATTTACACCAAAAATGGAGGCCAGGTAAAAAAACAAGTTTGGCACTAAAACTCTGTATGACAAGACTTTCTATTCCCCTAAAGTAGTGGTTCTTAATCTTCCTAATATCGCTACCCTTTAATACAGTTCCTCATGCTGTGGTGACCTCCCAACCATAAAATTATTTTCGTTGCTGCTTCATATCTGTCATTTTGCTCCTGCTATGAATTGGGCGACCCCTGTGAAAGGGTCGTGCAACCCCCAAAGGGGTCACAACCCATAGGTTAAGAACTGTCGCCCCAAAAGGTTACTGTCTCAGAAACCCCACCAGGGCAGTTCCCCGCTGCCCCTCTGAGTCGGAATTGATTCAAAAACAGGGAGAGAGAAGGTGGACCGTGTAGACAAGATGCCCCAGTAGGTGTTCGGGCACATAAAGAACAAAGTAACGAAAAGTAGCATATAGCAAAGTCTGACCATTATAATTCTCCTTCACCCCACTTCCGTAACACCCCAATGCCACCTCCTGGTGGAAAAATTTCATACCAAACTTATTCTGTGACAAATAGCAAATCATCTTCCTTCTCCCTTCCTGCTTTCCTCTGTCTTTGCCTTTTTCCTCCTTCCTTCTGCCTCTCCCTTCTGCCTCTCTTCTTTCTTTCTCTCAAAATTCATCGAGTGCTACTACATCCTTGGTTCTTGCTTACCAAAGATCTGTCCATCACCAAAAGTATCAGAACACATAAACTCACAACATGTTTAACCTTGTGCCTTTCTGAAAACAAACTTAAATCAAAGACTCACCTAATCTAGTTAATTTACTTAATCTAGTCATCCACTGCACAAGAAAACTATGACTGAAAATTTGTTAACTCCAGTGCACAGTTTAAGGGATAAATAATAGCAATGAGTCTATAAAAATAAGCCTGGCTTTCGCTTGAAATGTTAGCATGGATTTTCTTAACCTCTCAGACGTCCGTTCCTCCGCAGTAAAACCAGGGCAAGGTTCCCAACTGCAAAGACGGTTGTTGGGATTAATGAGACCATCTAGCAGAGCTTTGGGGGAGAGTTGAAAACTAACCATTAATTCCCAGTGCCCTTCCCCTTCTCCTCTTTGTATTTTAAAATAATTTCTGATATTAAAAAAAGACATAGTTTAACTTTTGTAGGATTGTGGAAATAAATTTAAATTTTATTGAAAATAAGATTTAACATAGACCAGTTTCTCTACTGCCCGGTAAAAAACTTCTTATAAAAAGGAAAATGTTGATAGTTTGAAAATATGAAAGAATTCAGAATTGAAACCCTGTCAGATAACTACAAGTGGTTTATACCCTAAAAAATGTCAAAATCACAAAATACAAAAACGTGTTTGCTTTGTGTACATAATCTCTTAAAATCTAGATTTTAATAATTGTACCTCTTTACCCAAAAGACGCTTATACCAATTTAACAAAAAGGAAATTGCGGAGGAACTAGCAATCCAAGAGTTTAGTATTTGGTCAGCAGATGGCGCCAAGTCCCCAAAAATCTTTGTGGTGAGCAAACAAAACACATTTGTCTGCACAATAATCCAAAGCAACCATGGGAAACTATTCTTTGAGATCAAGGCTTCTTTATGAGATTCCAGCTTCTTGCTTTGCGTGTTATGTTCTAACCTAACCAGTAAAAGGAAGTTAATTCCTTCGTAGCATACCTTTACCCCCCACCCCCAAAGAATTTCACTGTTAAATGTTAGACGATGAACAAAGCAAAATGTTTAATGAAATTCCTGAAAGTTCCGTTTTTTTTATTTTAAATATACTGTAGAAATAGATTAAAATCAGATTTCTCAGAAACATTCAGATTTGAGTAAAAAGTAGAAATCTTTCAGAGTATCTCATAAGAAATGGAACTTTGCTCTTGAAGGCCAAACAGAGCGGCCTCTTTCCAAAGGAGTTTCATCTTCCAGCGGTTAGGCGATCAGCGTGCCAATTTCAGCAGTCATTGTCATTATAAAACTGACTCCAAGTTTTCTGAATATGATTCTTAGACTTGAATCTTCACTCTTGATTTCATGACAATGCCTCAGACTTCAATATTCGATTCGCTTTTTAAAGTGTAATAAATGGAATACATGGAAAGTATAGATATTTTAATTTTTCATCAAATGAGAAATAACAAAGCAAATGAGAGATTTTGTCATTTTATCTTTTTAACTCTATGGGTTTTATTGAGGACAAGATATGTTTTAAATTACTGTCATCAATAGGTTGGGCTATCCTGTGATGATCTGAACCAACCCTGTGGCCCTGTTGGTTCCAATTGATAGTGAATTTGCAGTGCCGCTGACGAAGATTGTGGAGCCGCCTGAAGGGCAGGCCTCCCCAGGGCTGCTGTCTTTGAGGAAACAGATCGCATGTCTCTGTTCCGGAGAGCAGCTGGAAGGGGGTGGAGACAACAGTCCTTTCCAGTAGCAAACGCATGCTTAATCACTGCCCCACCGAGATTCCTTCTAAATTGAAGAAACGAGTTGACTTCTTGTTCCCAGGACAAGTCTATTGAAGACCCGCGAGGGCGTTTGTATCACACGCACTCCAGGACCCACGCTAAGGAAGCAATTACAAACGAATATTCCTGACTCGGTGTAAACAAAGGGAGCAAACCTCACTTCCGTGGAAAGCTTCCAGCCAAAGGGGACAGGTCACTTCCACTCACATCTTGTTGGCCAGAACCAGTCTGACAGATATGTGGGCCACCAGAAAGCCTTGAAAGGAGTCAGATGGAAATATGTGGAATATATAATCCATAAATAAAAGGTCATTACACCCACATATAACACAGATGTGGGGCTGCTATAATATAAAATAATTTTACATGGTCTTTCTATATCTTAACCAAATCTTTGCATTTTCACTTATTTAGAATTTAAAAATTAAGATGCAAAAGGTTCTTTTATAGATATTAAAACCCATTGGAGAGAAAAAAAACATATTTGGGAAAAATTTAAGTTTTATTGGCATAGAATTCACAAATCGCACAATTCAATCATTCTATCATATTAAGCAGTTATGCAATCATTACCACAATTAATTTTAGAACATTTTCTTGGTCCTTGAGCTCATTACTAGCTCGCCATTTCTTGCCAACCTCCCCTGCCATTCCCCGAAGGATCCATTAATCCAGTTACAATCTCCATAGATTTACCTATCCTGGATTTCATATAGAGGAAAACATTTTTTGTAACTAACAATAACAAAGTAAAGAAAAACCTCAATCAAAAAGAAAGCAGAAAATATTAAAACTAGAACAAATTTAAATAGGTCAAATGGGAAATCAAATATGTTAAATTTTAGTCTAACTGCATCTGCAATAATCCATTTTTAATGCATCGTACATAATAGGAAGATTATTTACATCCCTGGTATATGGTCACAGAAAATTCACCAGAAGCTTAACCCACGTGTATTTCCCCTTCACATGATGAAAGCTAAAATAACTGGAAAATGGGTGAAAAGGCTTAGCTTAGCTCCAGTGAGTGCATGTCCCTTGGAGAGGACCCGGCACCCCACACCCACACGGATGCCCACAGAGAGCGTGATGATCCACGCCCCATATCAGCACACCAAGCCTGGAAGACGACGTCTTTTCACGGAGCTGCTCAGGCACAGAGAGGGCTGTAGGGCCGTCAACAGCTCGAGACATGATGTCCCCTCACTGGAGCATGCCCCGACAGAGGACAACACTGGGGAAGCACAGCGGGGAGAGTCCAGTCTCACGGTGGGGCGAACCAAGAAGGGAACATCACAGATCAGCAGTGGGAGCAGAGCCAAGCCACAAAAGCCCTGAGGAGCCCCCAAAATAGACGTCAGGCTAAGCAGGGCAGTTCCCAGAATTCTGCCAGGACCAGTAGGGAGTCAAAGGGCAGTAGTCACACCTGGAAGTATGTATGGATTTTTGTTGGTGGTGTTTTTTGTTTATGGTTTTGATTTTGCTAGTTACTTTTATCTTTTGTCCCTCTCTTTTTACTCAATCTTCTGTTTTCTTTTTGTTTTGTCTCTTTTGTTGTTGGTTTTGCCTACCTGTACAAGATAGTCATGGGACGCAAGCTCAAGGACAAAGCAATGGGGCCAAGGATTCTGGAGGGACTTGGGTAGGGGGGTGGGGAAAGAGGTGGGAAAAGGGAGTGGTGAGCAAATGCCATAGACAGGGAAAAAATTAGGGAATTAAAATCAGCTATAAAGAGGACGTAGAGATCCTGGGGGTGCTGGAGCAACAGGAATCTAGCTGAGAGGAATTACTAAGAGACAGGAGAAGAGCGAGCGTGATGATGGGGCAGAAGGCAGACACAAGGAAACAGAGGAAAGATCTAGGAGGGCATTTAAAGTACTAAGTATGTGGTAGTTAGGGCTCACTATTCATTGGGCGCCCTCGAGGCAAGAAGTCCAATTTAAAATCCAATGCCCTTGGGACAACGGTCATCTGCTTCTTCTCACACTAGAGTGTTTCAGCCGTAGTCCAAAGGTTTTGGGTGAGTTTGAGGGACATCCCAGTTCACTTAGTGGGGTTTCTATATCAAGTCCTTCTGGTGTGGCCTATGCAGGATGCACATCTCTAAGAACAGAGTCTGATGTCTTATAGCGCATGGCCTGGGTCACCAAGGCTGCATAGAAACCAAGTCAAAGGTGTCCAATTAGGAACATATTATCAGGTATATTCTCACCTTGGGTTCCGTATAAGTATTGTTAACCACTTTTTTTTCCTGATGGGCAATTGTGGAAAACAAAAATGTTATGCAAACTAAAGGCAGAGATTTTGATACATACACTCATAAGTTCTAAAGAAGTACATGGTTTTAATAAAGACAACTGGCTGAAGTAGATGAGATTTCACCTGGATGTTACAGGAAGTGTGGAATTTGAATGGAAGGAGTAGTGGGAAAACGTTCCAGACAACGGGAATGGCTATGAGAATATGAGGAAAAACATGTAAGTGGGAACACACTAAACTCTGAGAATGAATTATTTAAAAACTGAGCCCCTAAAAAAGAAAGAAAGAAAATCCCCCAATAAAATGATGTAAAAAACCCTGCATTCCTATAGTGAAGTAGTTAGTGTCACTGAATTATACACTTAAAATGTTTAAAATGAAGTCTTTTGTTTAATATATTTTAAAAAAACAGCTCCTTAACTTTCAAAGAGCATGTGTGTGGAAGATTGGAGGACCATCAGAGTTGCTATCTCATACTTTTTTGCAAGGAAGGCCTTTTAAATGTTTTTGCCATCAGTCATCTCTATCATTACATTGGATAAGAATATTTCATCACCAAAAGTAGAAACGACCATCTCAAATGTTTAAAACTTGAATATTTTAGCCTTATAACACAATACCTTGTTCCTATTTTATTATTTTGCTGTGAGCCAGCTGAGAACTTTGCCCCAACCTTGACCACAAAACATTGTCTGGGCTTCAGATACTGATCTAACAATGGAACATACAGATTGACATTAGTGAGAAAGTCAGAAAGTATTCATCAGCAAGCTGAATGATCTGGTTGGCAATCAAAAACTACTGTAAATCTTTAAGTCCGGGCTGTCTAGAATGAGGAAGAGAAATGGAAGGGTCTGGAAGCAAGGAGAACTTCCCAAATGACTTTGCAGTAAACCAGAAGGTTACAGCAACCAATGCGGATGCCAACAGGGCAGAAAAGCAGAAGCGCGTCAAAAGGAAGACTAAAAATGGACATCAAAAACAAACTTACTCGTTCTCCCAGAGGAAGTTTTTCTCTGTGTGTGTATGTTTTCAATGGTTTGTATAACAAACAGAGTCTTTAAAAGTCTAACCTAACACGTCACAATGTTCCATTGATCTTGTAAAATGCACTATAAACAAAGATAGCTATAACTCTGCTATGAGAAAGAATAGTGTTTCAACATCCTCCACTGGTTGGGGGCTATCACTTAAATCTTGAACTAGAAGACTTGGCCTCTGGGGAATGCAGTAAACTGATCTTGTTTATATATTTCTAATCTCACTGTGTTTCCACTTTTATTGTGACCCATTCAGCCACACAGTCATATGAAAATGATACTACGTATTAAGCTCTAAATTATTACTTATTTGTACTTGTGTAACTCTGGAGGGGATAAAAACATTACTTAGATTAGACTACAAGTATTTATCAAGAATTATTGAAATGCAACGCACATTTTATCTTCAAGTAGTTTTAACCTAAATCTATATCATGGTGCTTTCTTTAAATTAAATAATACTTTATTTTTTCAAAGAGAAAAAGCTCTTTTGCATTAGTTAACTTTTATAAACATATATCCTTGAACAGGGCATCTTCTCCACTGCAGATAAATGAACAGAAGGCTGAATTTCTTTCCATGAATAAAAATCCAACATCAAATCAAGTTCATTAAATAGTATACATCATTTTGAAAAGTAGTTACTGAATCAAGTTTTTAACATAATAATACTGAACCTTTTCCTTATGTTTTTAAAGTAAAATTTTTCATACCTATCAAAACATATAGGGAATACTAATGGAAATTCTCAAAAAGCCATCATGAGTTTAAAGCATGAAATATAAAGTGAACACATTCTATACACATCCACAAATAAACTAATCTCATCCCCATTACCAACTCCCAGAGAAAATCACTACCTGAAACGTGGTTTTCATTATGACTCCACATGTATGTGCACTTGCACTCTCTCTATAAAGAACAATACTATTTGGGCACATTTTAAAAACTATACTTACATGTTACTTATCATACATATTACTCCCCATGTTCCCTTTTACACTTAGCAGAACAGGACGTGGTAAAAGAAATGAAGCTGGAGATCGCATGATAGAATTTAATTTTGCAAACCAATGACTTGTTCATAGCAAATCCTTTTTTCAACAACACAAATGGCAAATATACAGATGGACATCTCCAAATAGAATACACAGAAATAAAAGGGACATCTATGGGAAGATATGACGGAGCTGCTACATTTCAGCACCTGAAACCAGAGCAGGGACTGACTGTGGAACAGACCATGAATTGCTCATATGACATTCAGGGTGAGACACCTGATGGTGTAGTGGCTACTCAGTAGACTGTGATCACATGCTCAGCAGTTTGAAACTACCAGTAGCTCCCAGAAACAAAGGCTGGGCTTTTTACTCCCCTAAACAGTTATAGCTTCAGAAACCTCCAGGGGATCTTTTTAAATCAGCAATGACTCAATGGCAGTGTGTGAGAGAGAATTTCAGAATAAAACTGAAGGAAATGAAAATGAATTCACTTAAATCAAAATATGAATTTGAGTCTACCCCTCAAAATGTTGAGAACATCTCAAGAACAGAAGGACATCAAGACCATCATTAATGAAGGAAGCAAAAGGTAATTAAGAAGAAAGAAAAGATAAAACTGGATGTCAGAAGAGATTCTAAAACTTGCTATTAATTGTAGAGTAGCTAAAATAAATGGAGGAAAAGATGGAGTCAAGGAGCTGAATAGAAAATTTCAAAGGGCAGCTCAAAAATACAAAGCCAAATATTATAACAAAATGTGCAAGGACCTAGAATTAGAATACCAAAAGAGAAGAACATGCTCACCATATCTGAAACAAAGAACTCAAGAAAAAAGTCAAGCCTAGAGTTGAAATTATGAAAGATTCTACAGGCAAAATATTGAATGGTGCAAGTAGCATCAAGAGAAGATGGAAAGAATACACAGTCACTGTCCCAGAAAGAACTGGTCAACATTCCACATTTCAGGAAGTAGTATATTAGGAATAACCGATTGTGCTGAAGGAAGAAGTTCAAACTACACAAAATTCATTAGCCAAAAACAAGACTCCTGGAATTGATGGAACACCCATTGAAATGTTTTAAAAAAATTGAAGAAGCCCTGGAAGCACTCAACTTTCTATGCCAGGAAATTTGGACGACACTTGGCCAAATGACCAGAAGACATCCATATTTGTGCCCATTCCAGAGAATATCCTAATAGAATATTCATGCTATAGAATGACATCATTGATGTTGCACACAAGGAAAGATTTGCTTAAGATCATCCAACAATGGCTGCAGAAGTACATGGTAGGAAACTACCAGAAGTTCCGGCTGGATTCAGACGATCAAGAGGGTGGGGAACAAATAAAACCATTCCTGATATCAGATAGATCTTGGCTCAAAGGATAGAATGCCAGTTGTGTTTCACTGACTACGCAAAGGCACTCAAATGTGTAGATCATAATTATCTGTGGATGACCTTGAGAAGAATGGAAATTCGAGGACACTTCATTGTGCTCAGGAGGAATTTGTACACTGATCAAAAGGCAGTTGTGAAAACACAAGGGAACATTGTGTGGGTTGTTTCCTCTCACCATGTTTGTTCAGTCTGCATGCTGAGCATCAGAGACCAGATTATACGAAGAAGAATGTGTCACCAGGATTGGAGGAAGGCTTATTAACAGTCTGTGATACGTAGATGACACAACCTTGCTTGCTAAATGTGAAGAGAAATTGAAGCACTTTCAGATGAAATTCAAGGATTGCAGCCTCCAGTGTGGATTACAACTTGATAGAGTTAAAGTTTATTGTGTCAACCTGGCCGATAAACACATGTGGGGTTAATTGAAGGGCAGAAAAATAAATGGTTCGGTGAGCTTTGCCTTTCTAGTTCTCGGGTCTCTTGCTTTCTGATGGTCGGACCAGGGTGCAGCTGCCTTA
>NW_022111373.1:57167654-57175312 GCF_000313985.2 Echinops telfairi
AACAAATCCATGGACAATCTTATGTGTAATAGAGAACTTTATATAAAATAGTAATTATAAAAATAAATAAATAAATAAATAAAATAGTAATTATATGTTGAGAAAACATCCCAGCCCAGGCCAGATCAAGTCCATAAGTCCAATATTAGCCCATATGTCTGATGCCAGTCTATAAATTCCTCTTCAGACTCATGCAACACATGCAATAATATCAAATGCAGGAAAGGTCACAGGCCAGTGAGTGGAAAGTCTTGTGTATCCAATGACAATGGAAGGGTCTCAGAGCTGGTATGTGTCTCCATGCATCAGTTTGGCTCCCAGTGTCTTGTCAGCAGGAAGACAAAGCAGAGAGTGTATCTAGCCTCCAGTGAGCTATTTATCTCCTTAACACCTCCAAAAGAGATCATTAGGCTGCAAGCTGATTGAGAGGCTAGACTCCACCCCTTTGCAAGTTAACAGGATATTATGTAACTGCCACATTCACTTAAAGTAGTATTAGGACATGTCTTTATCTATTAACAATCATGAGATCAAATGGCCCATTTCATTAGGTACATCTGCTGCACAAGACTCTTTAAAGTATTGAAAAGCAAGGATGTATCCATGGGAACTAAAGGGTGCCAGCCTGACCCAAGCCATGGTATTTTCAGTTGCCTCATATACATGTGAAAGTTGAACATTGAATAAAGAAGAGTGAAAAAGAATTGATGACTTTATTTGTGATACTGGAGAAGAATATTGAAAGTATGGTAGACTGCTTAAAAGACAAACCGATTTGTCTCAGAAGAAGTATGGCCAGAGTGCCCCTGAGAGGCAAGAAGGGTGAGAATTCTTACATACTTTGGACATGTTGTCAGGAGAGACTAGTCCCTGGAGGACATCATGTTGTGTAAGGTGGAGGGACAACATAAAAGTGGGAGGCCTTCACCAAGATGGATCGACTGAGTGGCTGCAACAATGGGTTCAAGCACAGAACAGTTGTGAGGATGGTCCAGGACGGGGCAGTGTTTCATCTTACCCTCCTGGTTCTTTCTGGTACAGTGACTTCTGTGTTCTATCTTCTTATAATGCCGTCCACATCATTCAATATTTTGCCTCTGGAATCTTTCAATATAGCAACTGGAGAATTGTATTCTTTCTTGAATTCTTTTAGTTTAAGATATGCTGATCATGTTCTTCCATTTTTATTTTCTACCTCTAGCTTTTTTATCATCTCATTGTAATATTTTGTTTTGTCAAGCTGCCCTTTGAAATTTTCTGTTCAGTTCTTTGATTTCATTTCTTCCATGTGTCTTAGCTACTCTAAAGTGAAGGGCAAGTTTAAGAGTCTCTTTGGACAATCAATTTGATCTTTGCTTTCTTTCTTATCTTTTTAATGACATTTAGCTTTCTGGAGGATTTTTTTATGTGCACAGGTCATCAGGTTTTCCATATTAGTGTTCAATGCAATAAATCTGCTCTTGATATGTTCCTGAAAATTCAGGAGAGATAGAGTCAGAGATGTATTTTGGCATATTGATAGAATTTTTATTGGTTTCAGACTGAAGACGTTGGTAAAACTTAATTTTCTGCACTACTAGCAGAAAATGTGGTTGGTGCATAAATTTTTAAAAAATATTCATATTATTGGATTTCCTTGAATTATCCTATCACAGCATTGTACTTCAAGTTAGATTTTGAGATTCTTTTTTTACAGTGAATGCAATATCATTCCTCTTGATTGTGTCATTTCTAGCACAATAAACCATATCATTTTCTAGTTCTAACTTCCATTTTAATCTTTTCTTTATTTCCTGTATTTTCATTGGCTTTTTTCCTGCATTACATATGATGTCTTAGATGTCATCTGCCAACTTATCTGGCCTTTGGTCGTTAAGAGTCAATGTATCAGTCCACTCTTGAGATGATCTCTAAGCACAGATGGGAAATACACAAGGTCATACCTTGGCTCTTGCTAACATTATTTGTTTTTCTTCATCTTCAACTTAAGCTTGAATCTTTGGCATTAGTGGTTAGTTTGTAAATTTTAATAATCATCTTAATAACTGTGCTTTCTTTTAGGTGTATGGATATTACTCTGTCACTGACAGCATTATACTTCAGCATATATCTTTAAATGTTCTTTTTGAGAATGAATGTGATACCATTCCTCTTTAATCTTTTAGTTGTGGTATAGTATACCATATGGCTTACCAACATCATGGTGCAAATTCATACATGATTCTGAGTGAGTCCCTGAGAAATAATATTTCATATTCTTTTGGTCATTTTATGGTAAAACAATCAATATGAAAGCTTCCCTTTTCTCTTCATCTGTGAGATGAACCATTGTCCTCAATATGTGAAATCTGCTGAGAGAAAGAGCTCAAACTATGTGTACATGTATATGAGTTCACACACACATACCCTCACATGCTATGGTTCATGGCTCATTCAGTTTCTTCCTTTTCCTCATTCACCTGTTCTTTGATTAAAGTCTCCTTCCATGTAAAACACTGTATTAGAGAGGGTTCTCTAGAGAAACAAAACCAGGAAACTTATTATTATGAGAGAAGGTTTATGCAGTGAGAAGGAATATAACAGCTAATTAATTCACACAGCAGTATAGAAGGTTCAGTTCAACTCAATTCCGTGGAAAAATTCATATACTGGAAGTCCTTCAACTCGCTTGGGCTGCCAGGTCCAAGATCAAGGAAGCAAACAGCAGAGTCCTCCCTCAAGAAAGTCAAGCAAAGTCTGCCCACAGGCAGCAAACAACAGGGTGGGTCACCAACAGTCAGTTGCTTGGGAGCTTAGTGAAGCGGGTCCAGCTGGGATATTGAACACAAGCAAGGTGACAGGATCCACCAGCCTCAAGCTCAAGCAATGTATGCACCAGCAGCGTGACAAAACAGGTCTCAAAGGAGCCTCAAGTTCTAGCAACATGATCGATGGATTGGCTTGGCCCACAGGTAGTGCAGCCCACAGGTTGAGGCAGAGAACTAGCTAAAGCAGCAGCACACTCTGATCACCAGAGAGCAAGAGCAAGCAGGGAGAGCTTTGCAGAGCCCTTTATCTCTTTGCCCTCCAAACAAACTGCGATCTGATCAATCCCACATGTTCCTATCATCCAGGTTAACACAATAAACCTAACTATCACAAACACCATTTGAAAGGCTCATTAATGTGCTGAGAAACTGTGGCACTTTTGAGGTAAGAACACGTGTGTGAATCCTGATTATATCACTTTCTAGCTGTGACCTTGGTGTATGGATGAATCTATCTCTGTCTCAGTTTCCTAGTGAAATGCAAATAAAAGTGATCGTTAAATCATACTGTTATGGGAGGAATAAATATCTCTTGTTGAGTGACAGTATCATTTTTACTTATAGTGACCCTATAGGACAAAGTGGAATTGCCCAGAGTTTTCTAACTTGGATAAAATTAGAAACCAGTTCTCACGTAACCACCGGACAAGTTCAAATTCCTGACCTGCAGCTAGCAGGCAAGCACTTAATCATTCTGCCACCAGGGTTGTTTTCTAAAACACTTAGGTGTTACCATGAATGCTATTCACTATCTTTCACCGTTTTTGTTTTTTTTTTAGCAATAGAGAACTCTGATACCAGTCTGAGTTTCTACCCCTCTTTTGACTTGCTCCTTCTGTCTGATATCTTGTAACAATTTCCATTAGTGAGTGAAGTTTACATATTTGATAGTGCCCCTTTTTCTCACTCTCCACACAACACTTGGTACAATCCACAAATTCATTTCTTTCTTCATCTTGTGGAAACTGTCTTCTGATTCACTTTTCTTCTGTAACTTTCGTTGCTTATATTGTAAATCTCCCAGTCATATTTAATCAGTATCTCCACTCCTCCACTAGATTCTCATGTCTTTATATTTTAACTGTGCATATGAGAAGTGTCTTGGCCCTGATTTTATAGACTACTGCTTAAGATCTCAACCATGTTCATCCTCCCTTTCAGTTCCTCCTCTAAATTATTTATTTGGAAAATTATTTTTTAGTTTTCTTAGCTCCAAAAACCTCTTTTGTGTCTCCATTTCCTTTTCCTGGTCCTTTTATTACTTTTAAATTCAGGCTTCTATTTATGTCCTTACAAAAGCTCTACTTCACTGATTGCCCTGTCTACACCTCAACCCTCTGGCCAATAAGATGCCGTCAGATAAGATGCTGTTTTTCTTTTTGGCTCAATGAGACTCATTTCTGGTTGCTAGCTGACACAGCATGACAGCAGTCTTGAAGGGTGGGAGGTAAAGCACTTTTCAAAAAGAGAGGTGTAGAAGCAGGCATACTGCCATTGTGCTGTTGAGGCTCCTGAAGGAAGCTTCTGTATTATTTTTTTTATGGTTTATTTATTTATTTTTTAAAACATTTTATTAGGGGCTCATATCTTCCCCAAAGGAGGAAGGGAAGGGGAGGGGGGTAAAAAGGAAAATGAGCTGATTCCAGGAACCCAAGAGGCAAGCGAATTTTGGGAATAATGAGGGCAACAAATGTATAGATGTGTTTTATACAATTGATCTATGTATTGTGATGAATTGTATGAGCCCCAATAAATTGATTTTAAAATAAATAAATAAAGATTTTAAAAAAACAAACTGGAAAACAATCTATTCCATTCTTTGTTACATTGTAAAAGCCAAGCATAGTCTGCTAGTAAGCATTCCACTGCTAATCACAAGGTAGGTGGTTCAAACACACCAGTAACTTGTTGGGACAAAGTTGAGGCTATTTTATCCCATAAAGATTTACAGCCTCCAAAATCCCATTTAAGGTCACTATGAGTCAGAGCCTATTCAATGGTAATGAGAGTGGGGTTAATAAGATATATAATATGCTAAATTTGGAATTTAAAAGTGGAGGAGGAAAATAAAAATCTATGACCATATTTGCTTCAAGAAATTCTAGGAAGAAACATAACAATTACAACTGCATAGTATTATTAGCACAGAACTCAAATTCATCTGTCTTGGAAGAAGTACAGCCTGAGTGTTCCTCACTGTGGATGAAGAGACTTCATCTTACGTACTTCGAACATGTTGTCCAGAGAGACCAATCCCTGGAGAAGGATGTTATGTTGGTAAAGTGGAGGGACAGTGAAGAAGAGAAGGCCTCCATGTGATAGACGGACACAGTGGCTGCAGCAACGGGTGCAAACACAGGAACAATTGTGAGGATGGCGCAGGACTGGACAGAGATTTGTTCTGTTGTGCACATGGGTTGGAACCAACTCATTGGCACCTAACGACAACAATAGTGTTTATTTGTTGATGGGAAAGCTGGAAACACACGGACCAGACTGTTAGGAAGATCTTACAGTTCATGCTTCCATGCTTCTATTGAAGTATGTAACTATCACTTTTCCACAAAAACTCCCTGTAAGGAAAGCCATGCTTCCATGCTTCTATTGAAGTATGTAACTATCACTTTTCCACAAAAACTCCCTGTAAGGAAAGCCTTTCCTTTCCCTGTCACCACGTCCCTTCGCTCCACCAGAAAGAACACACCATTCTGGTTCCTCTCTCTCATCAGATATTCTGCCAGAATCTCATTCCATTGTCCTCAGAGCTACCTAACAACTCAGTCCTATACAAAACTCTACCTCAAGCCAACAAAAGACCTTACGTGGAAATGAATTCCCCCTTGTTGTGAAGGTAGGAGGTGGGGCGGGCAGAATGAATATGAGAAATATCTATGCCCAAATGATTATCAAAATATTTCTTTAAAATGTAAACATGCTTTATCCGAGAGAAACTCCAAGGAATGGCATTTCCTCCACCTCAATGAAGGAAGCCGGGAATTACTTCCCTTTCATATATTCACTAGGGACCATTGAGACACACACTGAATTTGCCACCAGATGACCTTCTTTCTGTTCCCCATTTAACTGTTCTCAACAGGAAAACACAAACATCCCTCTCATCTAATGCTGAACTAAGCTACATCTATTTCTAAATAGGCCAAAGGCCCTGCCCAAATTTGGAGAAATATTTAAGAACTAGTCAAAACTGAAGTTTTTTGGCTCAACCTCAATATGAGAAGGGTAAACAAACCCTGTCCAAATAAAATCTAGTTCTCTATCTTTCACTCTTTCTAATTAAAACCAGTTGTGTACATATTTCCCAAAACATCTCTTATGAAATCCAGAGTGTTGTTTTGATTACTAAGAAGTGGATTCATCCTTATATTAAGCTTATTTCAAGGTGTGCTAATTTTTCCGTTGGTGTTTCATAGGGTCTCCTGAACTTCCACCTGGATTGAAATGAGTGAGTCCTTTCCTTTGATGGACTGAGTAGCACATATCTAAGAATTGTAGACCCCCATGGCTGTCAAGATGCCATCTCATGCAACTTTCTGGCTTGGCTTTGCTCTCTGTTGAAGAAATCGGGAATCCAAGGAGAACTATTCCAAGATACAGGGTTATTGGCAACGAGGGTGAAAATGAAGTCTCCTGAGTTGACCATATCACAAAACTAGGGTCCCAAACACTTGACAGAGTGAATTTTACAATCCACTGTAGTTTTACCCCAGTTAACTCTCGGAAATTGAGGTAGATGTAATTATTTCTGCATATACATCAAGAAATGAAGATTCAAAGATGATAACTACATTTCACTAGATGACACAACTAGAAAAGGACCCCTGTGAGGTGACTGGATGCACCGGATCCTTAATGATCTCAGAGTAAAGCTCTATGATTATTAAGTTTAATAGCTCTATTAGTAATGGATATTTCTAAATTCAAATGAGTTTAAAATTTTATGAAGATATCAAATGCCTAGAGAGCAGTGTCCGCTGAGGCTGGGAGCTTCAGAAATAGGAGCTAAAAAGGTTAATTTATTCTGACAGAAGGATGATTAATACAAGGTACGATAACCTACATCTAATTAACCTAGTCCATTATTGAGTTCTTAACAAGAAAGATAAGGATAGCAAAAATGTCACTCAAAAGAATTCAGTGTAGTAAGTTTGAGGACAGTACTGCTTTGGGAGTGATAATCATTATATTTGTTAGCCATTGGGAATGCTTAAAATCATTTTCACATTTAAACTAGAAACTAAAATACTTCTTTATTCAAGCCTTTATTAAGATGACTATGAAACTTAAAATTAACAAGCACATTTTAACTTCTAATTTAAATCAAAAATATCTTTCAAAAGTCACAATGTGAAATATGATATTTTAAAAAACTAAGCCAATTATATTTATGTCCAAAGCACTTTGAATAAAAATTAGTTTAAAAATATTACTGAGGTATGTTTGAACAAAGGTTTAATGAAAGGCCTAAATCCTTCATCTCCTGCTAACGCACATTTTATACCTGCCATATTCCAATGCAAAGTCAAACAAAACAACTGTAATGTTGTTTTGCCTGTTGGCCTTTTGACAATTAATGTGGTTGTAAAGATGCCTAAGTTAAAATCTTGTTGTTGTTGTTGTTGTTGTTAGTGCCATTGAGTCAGTTCTGATTCATAGGCACCCTATGTGCAAGAGAAGGAAACATTGCGTGGTCCTGCACCATCCTTACAATTGTTATGTTTGAGCCCATTGTTGCAGCCACTATGTCCATCCATGTTGTCCAGGGCATTTCTCTATTCTGCTGCCCTTTATCAAGCATGATATCCATTCCTAGAAAATGGTTTCTACAGATAA
>NW_022111373.1:57175871-57176916 GCF_000313985.2 Echinops telfairi
GCAATCGGCGGCGGTACCTTCAATATTCTTGGCCAGCACCACATTGCAAAAGCATGTATTTTTCTTTGCTTTTCCTTATTCAATGTCCCACTTTCACATGCATATGAGGTGATTGAAATTAATATGGCCTAGTTCAAGTACACTTAGTCCTCAAGTAACTTTCTTGCTTTTCAACATGTTAAAGAGGTCTTGTGCAGCAGATTTGCCAAAGCAATACCTCCTCTGATTTCCTGACTGCTGCTTCTATGCGTATTAATTATGTATCCAAGCAGGACAAAGTCCTTGACAATGTCAACCTTTTCTCCATTTATCATGATGATACCTCTCCGTCCAGCTTTGAGGATTTTCGGTCTTCTTTGCAATGCTTTGTAATCCATACTGAAGGCAGCAATCCTGGATCTTCATCAAAAGGTGCATCATCCTCACTTTCAGAAGTACGGTTGTGTCATCTGTATATGCAACTTCCTCCAGTCTTGATGCCACAGGCTTCTTCATATAATGCAGCTTCTCCGATTATTTGCTCAACATACAGATTAAATATGTATGGTGAGAGGATACAACCCTGACCCACATCTTTGCTGATTTTAAATCATGCAGTACTCTACTGTTTATACAACCGCCTCTTGATCCATGCCGATTAAGTTCCTCATGAGCACAATTGTTCTGGAATTCCATTTTTATCAAGACTTTGGTTGTTATGATCCACGAAGACGGTTGCCTTTGCATAGTTAATAAAACACAAGGAAACATCCATATAGTCTTCTCTGTTTTCAGCAAAGCCATCTGACATCAGCAAAAACATCCCCGTTTCAAGTTATTTTCTGAATCCAGCCTGAACCTCTGACAGCTCCCTGACAATGTACTGCTGCAACCACTGTTGGATGATCTTCAGCAAAATTGTGCCTGCATGTAAGATTAATGAGATTGCTTTCTAATTTGAGCATCCTATGGGGTTACCTTTTTTCAGAATGATTACAAAGATAGATCTTCTTCTGAAAGTTGACCAGGTGGCCATGTTTCAAATGTCTTGGTATAGATGAGTGAG
>NW_022111373.1:57177439-57183546 GCF_000313985.2 Echinops telfairi
CCTTGCTCCGATGCTACCTCCTGACATGTGGAATGTTGACCTTTTGGAACAGTGACTGTCTCTTTTTCTCTTCTTCTTTGGATCTCAATACTTTTTGCACCATTCAAAATAGCAATAAAAGCTTGAATTTTTTTCTTATGTTCTTTCTGTTTAAGGCAAGCTTGGTATGTCTTCCTTTTTGGCTTTCTGACACTGTCTTCACCGGTTTCATTATGATAGTTTACTTCACCGTCTTCAGCTGCACTCTGAAACTGTCTGTTCAGCTCTTTGTCATTACGGTTTCTTCCATGTGCGTGAGCTACTCCACAATTAAGAGCACATTTCAGGATCTCGTCGGACATCTATTTAGACCTTTTCTTGTTTTTGCTGTCTTATTAATGACCTTTTGCTTTCTCCATGAATGATGTTCTTGATGTCATCTCACAGCTCTTTAGGTCTTTTGTCATTAGTTGGCAATGCATCATATCTGTTCTTGAGGTGTTCTCAAAATTTGGATGGAGTTAACTCAAGGTCATATTTCAATTCTCTTGAACTTGTTTTAATTTTCTTCAGCTAGAACCTGCTCTTACAGATGAGCAATTGATGGCCTGTTCCACAGTCAGCCCCTGCCCTGGTTTTAATTGCTGATATTGAACTTCTCCACCATCTCTTCCCACAGCTGTAGTCAATTTGACTTCTATGTAATCCATCTGGAGAAGTGCAAGTGTATTGTTGCCATTTGCGTAGTTGACAAAACATATTTGGGACGAACAAATCATTGGTCTTGAAAAATTCTATCATGCAATCTCTCACTTCCTTTCTATCACCCAAAACATATTTTCCAATGAGTGTTTCTTTGTCTTTGTTTCCATTTTTTAATTCCAGCTACCAACAATTATTAATGTATCTTGATTGCATGTTTTATCAATTTCAGACTGAATAATTTTATAGAATTCTTCAATTTCTTTATGATTAGTTTTAGTGTTTGGTGCATAAATTTGGAAAATAGTTGTGTTGATTAGATTTCCTAGAATGCTGATGGATACAAGTAGTGGGATTCAAATAAGTTACCAACTGGTTCACCATTTTAATTATTTTAAAAAATGATATGCTGAAAGGTAATTTGTTATTTCATACAGTTAATATCTTTAAAAAGAGTTACACGACACTAGATTATAAGACAGTTTTAAAGTACTTGTGAACACAACATTAAATAATAGCTGACAGCAAACAGTACAATTGTTATTTAAGATATTTACATATTGCTTCTTGACTGGTGTCCTCACTTGCAATATTATTCTCTTTTATGCTAGCATCACAGGCTGTGCAATTTATTCTGAAGCATCTTTTCACTGTAGGAGTAGGATCCCATTCCTTTAGAGCAGTGGTTCTCAACCTTCCTAATGCCTAGACCCCTTAATGCAGTTCCTCATGTTGTGGTGACACCCAACCATAAAATTATTTTCGTTGCTACTTCACAACTGTAATCTTGCTACTGTTATGAATTGTCACGTAAATATCTGATATGGAAGGTGTATTTTCATTGTTACAAATTGAACATAATTAAAGCATAGTGACCAATCACAAAAACAATATGTAATTATATATTGTGAAATATTTATTTCTAATGACAAATAAATGAAATTTTGTCTTGAAGCATGGTGTAGCATGGGTAACAGTCTTCACACCGGGTACTCCTGTGTGGGCATGTCTGCATGTGGGCGGACCTGCCTGGAGAGGATAGAGAAGCAGGGTCTCAGTTCCTAAAACCATATGTGTTTTCCAATGGTCTTAGGAGACCCTGGTGAAAGGGTCATTCCACCCCCAAAGGGGTCCCGACCCCCAGGTTGAGAACCGCTGCTTTAGAGGTAGGTCAAGGACTCTATATAAAGTTCCATAAACTATAAATATTTATTAGATCATATAGTCTCATCTTTCTCTTGAAGAGCAGCTGGTTCTTAACTGCTGATCCTATGGTTAGTAGTCCAATACCGAATCCACAGCAGGACCGTGGCTTCTCCCACGAAGATCAAAGTCAAGAACACCTTGTGCTAGCATCCAACAACAATTTTTGAAAATATAAGGGTCCTTCAAAAGGAAAATTAGTGGTTAACTGGGCCTGGAGGGAGGGATAACTGGGAAATGAAAAGAAAATAATTATGCTTCGGTGATTCTAAAAAATAAAATTTCAAAAAATGTCCAATATGGCATTCGAGGTTTTTTGTTTTTGTTTTTTTAATATCAAGTACTTTAAGGGCCACAAGACATTGTATTGCTTCTTTCAACAAAAGGAGGCGTGACAACTGTAGACAGAACAGGATCCTGCACGGGGGTCTTTGTTCTAACAAACAGTAATGAACAACTAGTGAGATTTGCTGGAGTCTAAAATTTAGATGACAACCTGCGTTATTTTGATTTTCATGGTTGCATTGAAGGGATGCAAGCCCATGGTTGTTGAGTGGCCACTCTGCAGAACAGAATAAAAATCCATAGGGCTCCCTGGACTGTACATATTTATGGAAGCAAACAGTCTGATGCAGCAGATGGGTTTCAACTGCCACTGTTGCCGTGAACATCCAAAAGCATAAGACCCTGTTCAATCAAGGCCCCTGAAAGTTATGCAGAAAGTTAAAATTTCTTTGAAGGAAATACACATGGAAATGTTTGGAGTATTAAAATATGTTAGCAACTTACTCTCAACTGGTTACAGAAAAAGGGTCCTTTCAAATTTGAGGTAATATTTTTGTTTTAATTTGTAATGAAAAATACAAAACAAATATCCATCATCCTCACTCCCTCTCAAAGATCCTCACCTCAGTGAACAATGCTACCATTCATTCATCGGGTTGCCTGAACAAGAAATCCAGCAACATCTTTTATTTCCCCCCATCACTGTCCATTATAAGATCCATCCAGCTAATATGCTTGCCTTTATTTCTAGTTGAATTATTTCCCAAATCCTGTTGATTCTATACCTTAAATGTCTCTTGAACTATTCTAGGCTCTCTGCTACTACATAACTCTGAATGCCATTACCATTCTCCTGTATTATTGAAAAACCTCCTAAAATAGTCTGTATGCATTTTTCAAGCCTTTGCCACACATGAATTGGAGGGATTCTAAAACACAACAATCATAGTAGTCCCCATACTTAAAACCTTCAGTGTCTCTTGACTGATTTGAACGGAATAAAGTCCAAACTCCTTAATTTTCCCATATATCCTGGTTTGTTCATGACTGTCTTGAGTTAGTCCTATTATACCAACATAATTATTAGTGTTGCAGATCGGAAAAATGACAGCCACTATAATGTCTTGATAATTTAAAAGAGTCCTTATTCGGTTATAACCGGACTGCTAGAATCTAAAAGCAATTCTTTGATCACAGTCCTGAGTCCACATCTCAGTCCATCTTTAAGGCGAAAAAACTCATTTATCACCTGTCTAGGATTCAAGCAAGCATGAACAGAAGCAGAAACTAAGATTGATGGAATAATTGTAACTTCAAGAAGAGTAAGCATACATTACAAGGTACAATCCTTATCATAAAAGAAACAATACCAAAATTGATGATAACATCCAAGTTACCATAACAAAATTATATTGTAACATCCTGGTTATCATGACAAGATTAACTATGCCAATCAGATCACAACATCCAACACAACATTGAATCAGAACAAACGATATATTGAAGAATTATTGGAACTAATTGTAGTGTCCAGAACCTTGGAACAGGGTGTACATTCTAGAATTAATCACCAGCAGAGACTTTCCCATAAGGGGAGGGAGAACGGGCAGGTCTACTAGCAGTCAATGCTCTGAGATGGGAGGGAAGAACGGGCAAGTTCTTCATAAAGCTTACATAAATGGAGTGTCTTTTGCTAGTCTGCCTCATTAGCAGTCAATCTTTCACTCTCAAAATTATTCCAACTTGGACAATCAATAATTTGATCTCACTAGCTGTAAAGTACTGCACATTTACTTTTCTAGATTTGTCTTTCAGGACTTCCCTCAATCCCTCTGATTTCTAGCTAAAGCCTTCTGGGAAGCCTTCCTCTGAGCACTGGACCAGGATTGACTGAGTTGGAATTTACTCAGTGACACTAAGTGTTGTTTCCTGTTCAGAATTTCTCTAGGGACACCTGGTGACACAATGGGTAAGTGCTGAAAGGAGCTTCAAACCCACCAGCAATTTTATTGGAGAAAAATGAGACTGTCCAGGGTGCTGTATAGCACCAACAAAACACACAACATTCCTCTAGTTCTTTAATGCTCCCTCCATCCCCCACAATCATGACCCCAGTTCTACCTTACAAATATTGCTAGACTGGATCATATACACTGGTACAGATAAGACATCTCAACACATGGAATCCAGGACAGATTAAACCCCTCAGGAACAATAATTGGAGTAGCGATACCTTGAGGGTAGGGGGAAGGTGCAGGGGTGTGGGAAGAAGGAATAGAAAGGGGAAACCAATTGCAATAATCAATATATAACACCCCCAAGGGGGACGAACAACAGAAACATGGCTGAAGGGAGACAGCGATGGTGTAAAATATGAAAATAATAATAATTTATCATTTATTAAGAGGTCATGAGGGCAGGAGAGTGGGTGGGGAGGAGCTGATACCAAGGGATCAAGTAAAAAGAAAATGTCTTGAAAATGATGATGGCAATATATGTGCAAATGTGCTTGATACATTTGATGTATGGATTGTTATAAGTGATTTAAGAGCCCTCAATAAAATGATTTCTAAAAAAAGATAAAAGACCAATGAGGCTGTTTGCTCCTATAAAGATGTACAGCCTCAGAAACCCCGAAGAGCGGCTCTGTACTGTCTCACAGACCCACTGTGGGTTAGAAGAGGCTCAATGGCAGAGTGTTGGGCGTTTGGTTTGGGGGTAGTCTTATTGTAGCATGTATCTATTATATAGAGAGAGATAGCTCTCCCCTTTTTGATGTCTCCACTCGCACTGAGGAAGACTGGAAGCACTCACTCATCTAGGCCAGGACATTCGGATGACTGCTATTTGGCCAACAGTCTGGAAGAGCTCTTTATGTGTACCTAGTCCAAAGAAAGGTGATCCAACAGAATGATCAAATTGTAGAATTATATTGGTTTTGCACACAAGTAAAATGTGGCTTAAGATCATCCAACAATGATGGCAGCACTACATTGACAGGGAACTGCTAGAATTTGAGGCCAGCTTCAGAAGAGGATGTGGAACAAGGAATATCATTGCTGGAGCTTGGCTCAAAGTACAGAATACCAGAAAGATGTTTACTTGTGTTTTATTGACTATGCCAACGCATTTGACTGTGTGGACCATAATAAGCTATCGACAACCTTGAGAAGAACAGGAATTCCAGAACTTGTACACAGATCAAGAGGCAGTTGAGTGAACAAAGGCATGGAATACTCCATGGCTTAAAATCTGGTGTCAGGCTTGTATCCTCTCACCATGGTTGTTCAAGCTGTATGCTTATTAACAATATATGATATGCAGATAACACAACCTTGTTTGCTGAAAGTGAGGAGCACTTTAAGCCCTTCCTTAGGAAGATTAAAGATTGCAGCATTCAGTGTGGGTTACAACTCAATGTAAAGAAGTCCAAAATCCTCACAACTGGACCAATAGGTGACATCACGATAAATGGAGATTAAAGTTGTTGAGGATTTTGTTTTACTTAAATCTACAATCAATGTTCATGAAAGCAGCAGTTAAGAGATCAAAAGATGTGTTGTATGGAATGGATGATACAGCCAGGGTGAGGTATGACACTGATGAGCCACATAATTATCTTCTAGTTCTTTAACATTTCTTCCTCTTACTAGTAAGGTTTTTAATGTTTTTCACTTCATTGATCACATTAGATTTTCATATGTTCATTTGTATATTTATGAGTTAGTTAAAGTTTATTATGACAACCTGGCCAATAAACACATGTGGGGTTAATTGAAGGGCAGAAAGATAAATGGCTCAGTGAGCCTCACCTTTCTAGTTCTCGGGTCTCTTGCTTTCTGATGGTCGGACCAGGGTGCAGCTGCCTTAGCCAGTTCACTGCTTCAGCTGGCAAGGCTCACTTCCTGCAAGACATCCCCAAGGAAAAGCCACATGGA
>NW_022111373.1:57184303-57185932 GCF_000313985.2 Echinops telfairi
GTGCCAAGTTAACAAGGGGTGTTTGAGGTAGTTAGTTTATTGTGCCAACCCGGCCAATAAACACATGTGGGGTTAATTGAAGGGCGGAGGGATAAATGGTTCCATGAGCCTCGCCTTTCGAGTTCTTGAGTTTCTTGCTTTGTGATGGTTGGACCACGGTGCAGCTGCCTTAGCCAGTTCCCTGCTTCAGCTAGCAAGGCTCACTTCCTGCAAGATATACCCAAGGAGAATCCACATGGACCTACCCCGATGCAGCCCTGGCTGCTGGAGCACCAATATGGAGACCCCTGCCAGCACTGAGATTCTTACACATTCACTAATTCAGCTTTCATCCTGCAGTTAGCATCATTGCATGTGTTTTGTGATATGGAAGAGGACTTTGTGGATCGGTGTCAGACATATGGGTTAATGTTGGACTTGTGGGTTTGGGCAACACTGGGTTGGGATGTTTTCTTGATGTGCACTCACCCTTTATATAAAACTCCCTCTTATACATGAGTTTCTGTGGATTTGTTTCTCTAAAGTACCCAGACTAACACAATTTAGGATCGTTCAATACATGAAGATCAAGATGGATGACCCCTCAGAGACAGTGACAGGAGTGGTGGTTTCCTGAGGGTACGAGAGGAGGGAGGGGGAAAAGGGGGAAAAGGGGAACAGATAGCATCAATGATTGAGTAACCCCACCCAATGGAATTGAACAGCATAATTGTATGTGAAAGGATATATTGGAATGTGTAAGATATGTCAATAAAACTATAATTATTGTATTAGGTAAATCTGCTGCACAAGATCTTTTTAGGGTATTGAGAAGCAAGGATGTCAATATAAGAGCTAAGGTGCACTTGACCCAAGCAATGATGTTTTCCATTGCCTCTTATGCATATGAAAGTTGGACATTGAACAAGGAAGACCAAAGAAGAATCAGAGCCCTGGAACTGGAGGAGCCACGTGGAGACCCACGCCATCTCTAAGATGCTTCCACTGTCACTGACTCCACAAGACTTTCCATCCACTGGCCTGTTATCTTCCTGCATTCGGCATAATTACATGGCTGAATTAGTCTGAAGAAGAACTTATAGACTGGTATTGGATAGATGGACTAATATCGGACTTATGGACTTGATCTGGACTAGGCTGGGATGTTTTCTTAATATACAATTACTCTTTGATATAAAGTTCTCTCTTACACAAATATGAATCTACCTGGGTTTGTTTCTCTAATCTACCTGGACTAACACAGACATATTGTATTATCAGGAGAGATGAGTTCCTGGAGAAGGACATCCCTCCTGGTAAGTGGGGGATGAACAAAAAAGAGGATGGCCCTCATGGAGATGGATTGACACCATGGATGCAACAATTGGCTAAGGTATGGGAACAGTTGTGAGGAGACACAGTACAAGCATTGTTTTCTTCTGCTGTGCATAGGGTCACTATGGGTCTGAACCTGCCCAATGGCACCTAACAGAGTTTTGTCAGAACTAGATGGTGTAAACAGTTTGCACTTAACTGCTGCTGTAAAGGTTAGCAGTTTGAACTCATCCAGAGATAGCAAAGGAAGAAATACCTACGGATCTGAGTCCGGAATGATTACAGCCATGAAAACTTCATAGAGCCCTGTCCGAC